>NW_022103914.1:10133158-10134892 GCF_000313985.2 Echinops telfairi
TTTGGTTATCCATCTCTGCTATCAATAGAGCACATTGGCTGTGAATAAAAGGATTTACAACTAACTTTTCAGAACCTAACCTCTTTGCATGTAGAGAATTCCCATGGTGGATATTTCAAAAATATCACCTAGGACTCACAGCATTAAGTAACTATACAATGAACACAGAAAGGCAAAATTTCAAAGGAACAAATTTTCATGGTTTAAAGAAAAGAGAGATGTTATATTTCAGATCACAAATCTGTTCAAATGAAACTGTGAGCACATGTATGAGAGAGAGAGAGAGAGTTAGTTTGTGTGTTAGCTCAGTTAGCTCTTCCTCTGGGAAACGACTCTCCTTTCTCGGTAAATGTTTTACTCAACTTCGGTGATCAAAGAAGGTGCGCAAAGGACTGCCAAGGTGACCTGTTCACCTTCGGGGTTGCCGGTGAGCGGAGATGGCAAAGCAAACGAGTTGTTAATAGATGAAAGCACGACCTGAGCATAACCAATCAGCACTTGCTCTTTCTTGGGGCAACCTTCTTACTACTGCCCCGAGAGGGTTCTGAGTAGAAGTCTATCTGAGAGCTGAACACATGACCTACCCGGACAGCTTTCACAACGATGGCTGAAGTCCAGGAGTTGAACTTTCTCATCTTCGCAGCCCAAAGATTAACACTTGAGACTTTGGCTTTTTAAAAAAATTACGTCTGAGTAGTTGTTAAAAATAAACTCTTCAAAACTAAAGGGGTCCTATTGAAGAGACTTGGTTGAGATTTTTTTATATCGCCATCACAATACTCTTCTGCTCTGTGACCTCTGATGGGTTCCTTCAATGCCCTCAAAGCCAAATCAGAGTTGTCTGGCATCACTTTCAAAGCCTACCACAGAAAAGACTCATCTTCCCTCGCCCAGGAACATACATCTTAGAATGCCCAAGCACTGATCTCTTATATTCACATTTATTTTTTGTCCATTTCTGTCTTAGCCTATCTCAACTTTGAAAATTCCATATATGCAAAGCCTAGCTCATAGGGAAGTTGTTACAGTTTTGAAGGTAGATGTGGTGACAATTTCTTTCTTCCAACTCTTCTTAGATGCTATTCTGCTCCATTCCCTTTCACCCCCACCCAACTCCTCTCTGGAATACGTTCCCCCACATCCCTGGGTTCTACGATTCACTGCAACTCCCCGCAGAAACTCAGAAAACTTAGAGGAAATGGCCACATCGTGGTGGGTACTGTTCAGTCCCAAATCAAAATGTCAGGTAAGCCAAATGGCAAGAAGCCAAAAATATCCAAAAGTCACACCGGTCTTGTCTCTACCAAAGCTTAGTCAGGAAATCAAGTTATGACTTTCCAGGTGAGGTGATGTGTTGCAACTGCACAGTGTGTCTACCCAGTGTGTCTACCCCACCCAAGGAAAACAAAGGGTGGTGTTCTAAGTCACACCCTCTACTAAGGCAGAGTCTTACAGATGCCCTCAAGGAAACAAATGGTGTGCCTTGGTTCACATTTTCTACTAAAATCAAGTCTGAAGGTACAAAGGGTGTGATTTGGGTCACACCCTCCACTCAAGTCAGGTCTTAATCCCACATTAATCCTAATCCTGTCCATTAATATGGTAGAGAATGCCCTTCAAAATGAGATTATAGCCACAGGTTTATAGAATCTAGAGTCATAAAATATCACACAAGGAATTAAGGCTAGACAGGCCATATTAATTGACTATAACTCAGTAGGAACCACATCTTAC
>NW_022103914.1:10136624-10151972 GCF_000313985.2 Echinops telfairi
AGCTAGATGGCCACTTGTTTATCTTCAAGCCTTTAAGATCTGGGCACCATCAGCGTTCTTCACCACGTTTGCTTATGCACCCACTTTGCCTTCCGTGATCATGTCGGGAAGGTGATAAAGCTCTTTCTTATACACATGAGTGTCCATGAATTTGTTTCTCTATTCTACCCAGACTGACACACGGTTTTACAGTTCCTTTTATTTTTATGGCATGTTGGTAATTTTTACAATCACTTTGCTATCGTTTTTAGGAGGAAGAATAATGTCTATTTTGCAGAGGAGGAAGCAGAGGCTCAAGGAAGATGGAATCTAAAGATCATACACCTGTCAAATCTCAGACTCAAGGTGGCAGTTCTTCTAACACAGCTGCACCACCTCCCAGCCAGCACCGTGCTCACCACTGTATTGTCATGCTCCCTCCCTGGAGGCTCAGACCAGAGACTTGGATTCAAGCAGGCAGGTGGGTGAAAATCTAAGTTTGCTGCTCACTCTTATGTGGCTGTGGACCAATTACACGATCAAGGCCAGTCTGGATTCCCTACTCTGAACATCGGAATAATACTGCAATCTCTGAAAGCTGGTGTGGGTTTGGAGGGATGTGGTATGTGAAACTCGAGTACTCTGCAAAAACTAGTTGTTAAGGACAGAATTGTCTTGAGAACCAGGCTAGCAAGGTTCATGGATACCTATCACCATTGGATTTAGAGTAGCTAGCGCTCATGCTAAGGAGGCCTGGTGGCACAGTGGTTATGTGGAGGGCTGCTCACCATGAGGTCAGCAGTTCGAAACCATCAACCACTCGTGGAGAAAGGTAGGACTTCCTACTTTCTCAAAGTGTCACAGTCCAGACACCCACAGAGGAGTTCTATCCTGTCCTTTGGGCTGCTAAGACTCAGCCTCAGTTGAGGGCAGTGAGTTTGGGTGGTGAGCTCACTCTTGGAAAGGACTTTTCTTTTTTTCTTTTTAGTGGTTTTATTGGCACATATCATATAATTTAATTGTTCGACCATATTAAAAAGAATTTTGAAATTATCACCACAATTAATTGTTAGCTCCCGATTTCCTCCAACTTCCCTTGCCATGCCTTAGGTAATTATTAACCCGATACCATCTATATACATTCACCTGGTATGTATTTAATATACAGAAAATCATACAAAGCACACAAAAATCTAAGAACAATGAACACAACAAAACAGAGAAAACTTCAACCAAAAAGAGCAGAAAATTTTGAAAACTGAACCAGTTTTAAAATGGCTCAAAAGGGAGATCAAATGATAAGCTGTTACATGTTAACCTGGCTACATCTGCTAGGAGCCTTGGTGGCATAGATGTTAGTTATTGGGCTTCTATCCGAAAGGCCAGAAGTTCAAAACCACCAGCCATTCCAAGGGAGAAAGACAGGGCTTTCTATGCTCCTCAAGAGAGCCCTGCAGGACCAGTGGTGTGGGTGGCGAAACAGGGAGGGTAATGGGAGAATGGGTAAGGAAGGGGGAGCCGATTGCAAGGAACTCTATGTGACCTCCTCCCTGGGGACAGACAGCCGAGAAGTGGGTGAAGGGAAACGTCGGACAGGGCAAGATATGACAAAATACCCATTTATACACTATCAAGGGCTCATGAGGGAGGGGGGAGCGGGGAGGAAGGGGAAAAATGAGGACCTAATGTCGGGGGTTTAAGTGGAGAAAAAATGTTCTGAGAATGATGTACAAATGCGCTTTACACAATTGATGTGTGTATGGATTGCGATAACAGTTGTATGAGTCCCTAATAAAATGTTTAAAAAAAAAAAGAGTTACAGTCACAGGGGCAGTTTTACCTCGTCCTATAGAGTCATTATGGATTGACATTGACTCGATGGTTGAAAAGAAAGACCATCCGCCAGAATCCACTGTACAACGCTCTTTATCTGCTAGCAAGGTTGTTCACGTCTCTGGACTATAGTCAGAGTTGCTTAATTGAGGTTTCATTCATGTGAGGATCTGGCAATGGAATTTTGGCTTTCAGTGTCACCCATAACCTTCTGCAAACTGGGTGTTCACAATTTAAGCTCAGATACTGTTCCCTCCTTTGGACTTGGATTTTATTATTTACAATCCTTAGATCACATAGGTTGGCGTGCATTCTCCACGTGGACTTAGTTGACACCTCACTTACATCATGGCTGTTGCTTTCAAGACAAGCCTTTAAGACTCCAGGCACTATCCTTTCTGAGAGCTGGGCACCAACTGGTTTCTTCACTGCTACCTTGTGATTAGCAGCCCAATGTGTAACCACACCACCAGGGCTCCTCAATTATATTGATAGTGCCCTCAATCTAGACAGTGTTATAGAATTTAAAACACTGTTAAGAAAAGGAAATTATAACATATATAGACTGGCTTTTCAGACTGAATTCCTGGATGGTTGACCTACACAGTTTAAATGCTTAAGTGACTAAACTAGTGGTTCTCAACCTTCTAATGCTGTGACCTTTGAATACAGTTTCTCATGTGGTGGTGACCCCCAACCGTAAAATTCATTTTGTTGCCACTTCTTAACTGTAATTTTGCTACTGTTAGGAATCGGCAACCCCTGTGAAAAGGTCATTCGACCCACTAAGGGCTCATGACCCACAGGTTGAGAACCGCTGGACCAAACGCTATTTACATGAACACTGGGAGTTACTGAGAGGCCAAAACTTGCAAAACACTCATTTCACAGAGACAAAACTATGCCTTCAGACTAATATAGGTCATAAAAAGCAAGGAGAACATTAAAATAGTACACATATGGGAGTCTTGGCCCATCAGTCACTGGGCATGGGGAAGACTTTTGAATGAACTGTTAGCTAGTTGGGACGACGACCACTTATTTTCACCAATACGCTCCATGTCTGCTTCAGCACCCCCGCCCTGCTGAGGTATGAACAGCAACCTTCCCAAACACACTCCTTCCCAGGTCTCCTTGGCATGCTGCGGATGGCTGGATTCTACCCTCTCAACTGCCTGGCCCTGAATGGAGGCTGATGTGGGGATTTACGTCACCAGGGACAACATGTCAAAAGTGTTGTATAAATATGAAGCATTATTATGAATCTGAGGCTCAAGATACTTTCTGGGTCTTCCACCCTTGGGGAATAATTGAAAATGTCAGCACAAGACATTATCCAATGTGGTGAACTCCCACCTCCCTGAGTGGGCCACACATCTATTAACATCCACTCCCCAATGATTTCTATTCATTTAATACCTCTGATCAATAACCTCATTTCTCCCCAGTCTCCCTTCTACTAGCCACTTTGATAGATTTAATTAAAGTAATGTATTTTATGGGGATATGAAAGCAGGCACATAATGATGTCACTTCCTGATTGAAGCCCTCAGCTTCCCTTTCATAAGATCAAAAGCAGGTGGGCGGATGGACTGATCATTTGCTTCTGCTTGTCTGCCAACTTTCTAGAATTCTTTAATTTGAACAATTACTTAATACATTAAAAAATATATTTTTTCAACTTCCCTTGAAGCCTAGCACATTAAAAATAATTTTGGAGGGGCCATAAAATCACCAACTTAAAAAACAAACCCATGGCTAGTTAGTTAACTGGCAATATATATATATATATACATATTTAATATTTATATACATGTATATATTAACTCTATAGGCAAAAAAGGATGCCTAAGCTTAATGCAGAGATGGGCAAGAAGTAAGCTCCAGGTCATGTGTATTTAATAAAAGCTTGACAAACCAACAGCTACTCCTTCAAACTAGGGAGGAAACTGGGGCCGGGAAACCAGAATGCTTAGAGAAATTTTAATGAACTAACATATAAAGCACAAAATTGAGAAAACAGCGGTCCTGAATGAATTTTACTTTCTTGTGAACCCTGTGGCTACTATATATATTTTCTCTGTGCACACCGTTCCCCTGACTCTAGATAGTAACTTAATTATTGTACAAAAACAAAATACCCTTGGCTGAGTGGTAAAAACAATAAGGCTTTAATTTTATGATATATAAATCCCCAAGCATCTGGTTGGGAGCATCGATGCCTCCATTTTCATGGAAAGTTAGGGCCTAATAAATTTCCTCTTTAAATCAAAGAATAATGTGATTATTTCAAAGCTAGTTAAACTGCAACAACAGAGATTTAAGCATAGAACTCCTTTTCCAGGGATGGTAAAACTCATTTTTAAGAGGCAACAGTATCTAGTTTCTTGAAGACAATAACATTTTGGTTTGAGTTCTCTGTGTAGTCAGTGTCCTATAGGTTTTGAGTGTGACTTTAGAACATTGTCTTGATCTCTCTGTTTCTTCTGTAATTGTGTTATTATCTACGGACAGACTACTTGGACAAGCACTGAGTAATCAGGGGCTTCAAAGAAAAAAAGGAGGTGTAGAGGGAGGCTCTAACAATTCCAGCAGACTGCCCCACATAGGCAGGTCACAAACGTCTCTGAGTCCACACTTTGCTCCAGCAGAGCCTTCCACCAGCAACCCCACTCTCTTGTTTTCCTACATTCTAATTTCATGTTTTCCAAGGACAAGGTCAACTGTCTTTTACGTTTTCAGTTTTTCCTGATTTCTTTACCTGACAGTACTGCTGCTCCTTCCAATCTCACGTGTGCCCCTTGTTCTCCACCTCTCTGATGGATTTTGTAGAGTTGCGCATTTTGGATGTATTTATTTAAGTGACTTACAACCTTGCTTTAGAGGGCAGAGACTGTCCATGAATTATATCTGAACTTCGCACTTATCTTATTAGCTAGTGCTATTATAACAGAAATGCCACAAGAGGGTGACTTAAACAAACAGAAATTATTTTCTCTCCAATTAGGAGGTTAGAAGTCTGACTTTAGGGCATCAACTTTCATGGCCAGCTTTCTCTCCCTGGGGATTCCGAGGGAAGATCTCTTCAGCTTCTACTCCTTGACGTCTTGGGGATCTTCATGTGACATGACATCATCCTCCCCATCCCTGCTTGCTCACTTGCTTATTTAATTTCTTTTGTATCTTAAAGGAGATTGTTTTAAGACCTACCTTACACTAATACTTCCCCATTAACAGCACACAACACATCTTTCCTAAATGAGATTATAACGACTGGGATTAGAATTTACAGCAAGCGTTTTGAAGAAAGAGTACTCAATCCGTAACAGCACCTAATATGAGCATTTAATTGTGTGCTAAGTGGATGAGAAGGTTCAGTTTTAGTGCTTAGAGTATACACAGTTATCGTTTAAATTAAGACAGTTCCTTGACATATAAACTCTACGAGGACAAGGAGTTTTTGCTTTGGCTCCTGCTGTTTCCCCAGCCCTAGAACAGCGCCTGACACATAAAAGGGCTCAGTAAATACTTGCTGTACAAATGAAGGAATAAATAGGCAGCTCCAAAGAAAACACTGGTTGGGCTGTTTACTGGGTCCTATAGGTTGAATTAAGAAACATTTTGTGGTATTGTAGTACAGGAGCCCGAGAGCCAGTGCCCTGAATTTCTGTTCATTAAAACTCTCCTTTTGTGGTATTTCTGTGATAGGAGCATTAGGTAAAGAAGACTAGGATAACTGGCACACATGCCCTCGTTTTCCCATGCTGTCATATATTGTGGCCCTCGTGATTACCAGCAGCACAGAAAAAACATCGCAGTCCTGCTAGTCTGAGCGTTCCCTGAACCTGTCTGACTCATCTGCACGACGACGCTGTTGAACTGGGATTGATGTGCGTGGCTTGGTGTGTACAGCTATATCCCTAGTTTTGTATTTATTTTTGTCATCCCATATACTTGACTTCATGATGATGGCTATTTCTTTCATTACTAATCATGCTATATCAATAACTGCCTGATATTTATTAAGGTACTCTGGTGAAGCAGAATTTCTTAACATGGCCCTTGTACCCATGCCTCTATAATTCCCCCCAAATGACTCAGTGAGGCCTTGCAAATAGGGGGTGTGAAACTCTAGCTCAGGGCTTCATTGGTTTTCCATTCCCCTGGCGGTAAGAATGAAGCGTCCCCAGAGCAGAGAGAGAATTCTCAGGATCATCAAGGCAGAGCGACCAGCCCAGCATGTTGGAAATCCTTGTCTAAAGCAGCAGAGACAGCGGAGGCCTGCCACAGGGAGACAAGACGCTGAGGCATGGGACCATGAGACAAAGCAGAGGGGTATGACCAAGACTACGAGACCATGATGCACAGCAGCAGGCGGGTACCTGGGCCCACAGAGGCAGAGGTCAAGGGGCACAAGACTAAGAGGCTGAGGACCAGAGAGAAGGACTTGGCTGCCGGCTGAGGCGAGGCATTGCTGTAGACCAATAACTGTATCCTTGCTTTATCTGATCCTGGCTTGTGATAACCTGTTAACTTCCCTAAAAAGACCCCCATAATTTTGGGTGTTATCTGTGAGTTCTGGGCGGCCGCCCCCATGGATGATCAAACCCAGCCAGAGAGGTAGAGCGCGGTGGAAGGAACAGTTAATGCCAGCAGAGGGTGTCCCACTCTGTCTCCTGGGGATCAGCCTGCGGCTGGTGTTGAGATGAACTCTCCTTGTCTTTGTTTACCCAAAGAAGGTCAGATGCGGCCCCCATTTCGCTGTTTTCTCAGGTACTCTTCTCTGAATGCCTCAACGAAGATTTCTCGGACTAGGATGCTCCCCAACCCCCTTTCCCCATATTTTGGTTCCATTAAGGAAATGGAAAAAGTCCTTAAGACTTTTTGCAAAAACCACAGTTGTCTTTTCTCCCAAAAGGTTTAGAACCCTGGCTGCCCCCATAGAGCCTTCATCCTTCACCTGGGTTGCAGAATACCAAGACTTGGCTTCTAATTCTAGGGCCAGAATATCATTTTCTAACTATATTGCTGCCTCTTATAAATACTTCATGGGGGCACTTTCTGTGCGTACCTTTTGCTTCTTCTCATCCTGTGGAGGGGAAGATTTCTGGAGTCTGCATCCACGCAGGTCCACAGCTGGGCCATGGTAACCAGAGGGTGCATTTCAGTGCCGCAGGGGCAAGCTGCTGAGTGAATCTCAGGGATCAGCTTTGCTTCATCCCCCACCAGCAGAGAATAAGAGGCTATTAGCCCAGATGTACTAAGGGGGTCTTAATGCACTCATCGATTTTCTTCTCTTTTGATTTCAGGCTAATTCTCTTAAAAGAAGATCCTGTTTTCTTTTTCCCCTGGAATATCCAGCTGTGCATTGTCAAGCTTGGCAAAGATAGATGGAGGGGAGGAAATAAACAAACACAATGTGTCCAGAAGTTGTATCAAACAGAAGATAGTTGGTTTTTTGTTTGTTTGTTTTTTGTCTTCACCCTTCAGATGCACATTCTCAGCCTGTCGTGTTTGAACGACGTCTAGTTATTTACAGTGTCAGAGAAGGGAAGAGAATTCTCTCCTGGCCATTGGACTCACCAACAACCAAAGCAGGCCTCTAACAGCAGTTGTCTGAGTTTATTTATTCCCGATGGATCTATAGTTCCCTGCGACCCCCAAAATGTTTTGTTTTGTTTTTTTAACATTTTCACTAGAAGAAGGGGGGGGGGGAGGGGCTGTGTGTGTCTTTCCTTTCTACGTTATTTTATTTAATGATTTAGTTTTGGATTTCTTGTCTTTTCCCACTATCCACAGGAGAATACAAGGAGTTTGACAGTGAATTTTGCTTAGAAACTACTAATGGGAAAGCAGAATGGGCGGCATGGTCCAGGAAGTATATTTATGGCTGCGTGTGATAATGTTGACAGAACTGAAGGCAGGTCAGCATTTTCCTCAAATGCTGTCCCTCCAGGTTTGGCAACTTGGAATTTAAAATGAGCTTCGGACCACAACTCAACACGCCAGGTCTCAGCTCAGGGGCAGCAACTCTGTGTATGACTGTACTGCACCGGGCCTGGCTGGGAATAAAAGCCACGCTGTTCAATAAACTTGCTACAGTGAGGGTTTAGAGAATCATTTTTTGACACATTTCAGCAAATAAAACAGGCATCCCTCCCTACGATTCCCTTATCAATTTTAAAGGCCTGCCCAGGCAGACAGCCTCCATCATTATAAAATGTGTAAATTCCGACAGGGCTCTTCCCGAAGCAACAGTGTGTCTTTTCCCTGTGCCGGGTGTGGACAGGTGGGCGATGTCTGGGGTATAGACCACAGAACTACTCTGTACTCCGTGGAATGAAACAGCCTGCTAGCATCGGACAGCAGAAACACCGGAAACAGTGAAATCTATGTTTTCAAGCCGAGACAAAAAGCCAAGACACGCTCCCTGCTCTCGACTCTAATGGACAATGGATATAAAACACCCTGGGCTCAGAGCACAGTGCTGTGATAGTGCGGGAGAGATCTGCTGGCAGGAAATTCCTCTCCAGGTGAAGGAAGAAGGAAAAAAATAAAAAGGAGTAAGGTGGGGAGTGGGAGTCGGGGGATCAGAGTCATAGCTTCTCAGAGCTGAAAGGCACCCCAGGGGTCATCTGGGCTATGGCTCCTTACCAACGCAGTCCCCTGCTGTGGTAGAACCCTGACAGATGGTCACACTGCTCTGAACCCTGCCTGTGATGCGGACTTTGCTAATTCATAAGGCAGCGGGTTCTGTGCAGCGAGGTTAGAAAATACGTCCCTAGACTGAGCTGGAACCTTCCCTCTGGAAACTGCCCCCATCTCCCACTTCCTTCCATCAGCCCAAAGCCCTGCTGCACCCTCACTTTTCACTCATGGCGACCTTGTGCGGCTCTGCTTGCACGTGCTCCTTAGGGGTTCTTGGCTGCAAGCTTCCGGAAGCAGGTCCTTCGGCGCTTGCCTCCCTGGTGTCGCTGGGTGGATTAGAATCGCCAACGTTTTAGTTGGTAGCTGAGGGCCAGCAGTTTGCACTAGAAAAACGTCAGGATTTCTTTGCTCCTGTGAGTCTCTCATTGATTTGCATATACATGCAAAGTAAGCATCTTTAATTTTGACATGGTAGAAGCAAACTCCACTCTGCACACGATGCAGTCCCCCAAGAACCAAGCCAAGGGAATGAGTTGGTGTGGATCTAAGACCGACACTGGGCTATTTCTCACTGCCATCGAGTGCCGCTTTCATTTACCAAAGTAGAACACCTCTTCTTTCTCCCATGGAGCTGCTGGTGGTTTTGAACTGCCAATCATGTGGATCGCAGCAACGCCTAACCACTACACTACCAGGGCTCCATCACAGCAGGCTCATTAGGTAAGTTCAAAGGCAAAGGTTAAAGGGAGCTGTAATGGTGTTGAGTTATTACCCTAACAGTTAATGGGGTTAAAGTATTCACAGAAAAAGAGGGCTTTTAGGGTATTGTATAATTGCATGCAATTCATCAAGTTGCCTTCTCTTGGTTGATGTGCAGAGGTTAAGTACCTTGGGGTTTCCCCAAAGATGGAAGCATTGAAATTTTTCACTTACTTTTTTTTTTAATCATTAGGACTTAATTTTGTTATAAATTTTATCTAGCAAATAACCCAAGTTCAAACTTTAAGGTAGAGAGAAGAACAAAATGTTCTGTTTGTAACGATGAAACTCCAAGGAAACTTTGGGATCAGAACATGTGATCCCACATACTGCATAAATGCTGCATAAAGCATAGTGCTCTGTACGCATGATTACAGTGAGTGACTCCCAAGAATTGGGAGCAATAGAGTTAATGTCGTTTGCGGGACAGAATCTGGATCACCAATTGACAGGTCTGAGCTTTTAATCATTTAATCTTTCAACTATCAAACATTGATTAAACACCTCCTATCTGCCGGCCCTGTTTTAGGCACTGGAGATGCATCGGTGGTAAAGACACTCCTGGTATCTGCCAACGTGGAGCTTACACGTAGTCAGGAGGACAGACAAATTGCCAGACAGCTGCAGTGCAATGGAAGACAGTGCAAAGGCCGTGAGAGCCCACCTGCTGGGTATGTCGCTGTGGAGGAAGCTCACGGAGAGCCAGTTACAGAAAACGACTTCCCACTCGAGAGCTCGAGGATGGCAGTGGCGATCTGTGGCCTCACAAACATCACATCTCCCTGGATCTCTCTTTCGTCCCTCTACGCCCAACTGAGCTGTTGCCATGGAGTCCACTTCAAACTCACGGCAACTCCCTGTACGCCAGGGTCACACTGGGCCCCAATAGGACCTCCAGGGGCTGCCTTGGAGAAGTGGCTCCCCAGCCCTTCCTTTGAAGGTACCTCTGGAGTGAACTTGGATCTACAATCTTTTGGTTCCCAGCCAAGTTCACTCACCATTTGTACTATCCAGGGATCCCTGTTCCTCTAAAATGAGAATAACAGTAGTTTTGAGGAGCATGCTTCAGGAGAAGGTTGTGAGGATGGAATAAGCAGATTTCCTGTGTGTAAAGTGCTTTGTTAAATTGTACAAAAAACAAAACAAAATTTCACTGCCATTGAGTCAAGGCTGTAACTCTTTATAGGAGCAGAAAACTGCAAATGGTGGTTTTGAATGATTGACCTTACAGTTAGCTGCCCAATTCATTACCACTATGCCACCAGGACTCCCTTTGTACTCAACAGGCTGAGCAAAAAGGCTTGTGCACACTCCCCCAGGGCCCTCAAGGAGCTCTGAGGTGCAATGGCGAAGCATTCAGGGCTAACAAGTGCAGAAATGTGAACCCCCCTAGCAGCTCCATGAACGAAAAGACATGACCGTCTGCTCCCCTAGAGATTACAGTCTAGGACACTATACCGGAAGTTCTATTCTGTCCTATAGAGCTGCTAAAAAGTCAACAGCAAGTGACCAGGAAAAGCAGTAGTCAGGTCATTTCAAATGTCAGCAATTCCTGGTTATACTGAGCTCTAACCTTCATGTGCATTGTGAGCATTTTGCCCGAGGGCCACTCTCTTCTTTTTGTTTTCTCATGATTCTGGCCAAATGTGATGGCATTTTCTAGGCTTCTTCTTCTGGTGGTGTGAAATGGATGAGACTGTGTTGCCGATTTCCCAGCTAAAGGACAAGCCAAGACAGCGGGGAGTTAACTATGCCAACTGTGAATGTGATTGTCATTATTATCTTCCTATTAAGTTACTATCATTTAAAATCTTATCCACGGGAAAAGAGTGCTTTCTACTTCCCCTCTAAGCTTCAAGTCACAGCTCTGGAAACACAGTAAGTTCTAAATTCTATGCTCAGATGAAAAATAGAAGTGGACGTTTCTCTACCGCTTAGACAAGTTTCTTTTCTGTGTGCTAGTTCTTCTACTGCAAAAGCAGGCTGGCGAGTGGGGTTTATCTCCCAAGCCCCTTCTCCTTTCAGTAATTTTTACAACCTCCCAGGAGGTCTGTATGCTTCTCTTTTGCCTGCTTACACTTTCAAATCCTAAGAAACCCGGGCCACTTTAGAAAAAAATTGGTTATTGGCATATATGTTACTTATCATACAATTTAATTGTTCAATCACATTAAGCAGAGTTGTGCTATCATCCTCACTATCAATTTCAGAATGTTTTCTTAGTGTACTCCTTGTTAGCTCCTCTTTTTCCCTTTCCTCCCTTGCCATGCCCATAGGCAATGATCAATCTAGTTACTGTCTCTTACGGCTCTATCCATCCTGGATTCCATATACAGAAAATCATAGAAAATACAAGCAGGAAGCAAGCAAGCAAACAAATAGAAACCCGACAACAATGGCTAGAGAAAATATAGAAAAACCTTAATGGAAAAGACAACAGAAAATGTTAAAAAGTGAAACAACTTTAAAATTGGTCAAAAGGGACATCAAATGATGAGGTATTACATTGTAACCTAACTACATCTTCCATAAGAGACTTTACCGGCTCTGGCCACTTGCATTAGTTAGATTTTTCTTGAAAATCCCACTGCCCAAGAAGGCTGGATCTTGTAGCCCAGGGTGCTATTTAAATCTCTATCAAACCAGAGAATCTTTGTTTAAATTTATATTTTGTTAATCCATCACGGGGACGTGGTGCTTGCTATTTTTAATACCTGCTCTGCACAGTTATTCGTGGTGGAGAGTTTGCTGCAGAAACTCTAGAGCCGTGTTTAAAAACAAACAGCTTCAGAGAAGGAAGGGAAGGCTCTGCACAAGCTGATAAAATTCAGAGGTGGGAGGTAGGGCGGAGGGTTCTGTCTCAAGTGGGGCAGCAGGTGGAAGCTGGGGATTTTCTCTGTTGGTTCAAAGCCACGGGAGCAAGTGACGCAGGAAGGCTTGTTGAGTTCGTCGAGTCCACTGACCTTCCTTAACGCAGCTTTTGAGAAGTGTAGAAATATGGCCTTTTATTACAAGGCTCAGAAACTCTTTAATATCTCTTTACAAGGATGGTTTCTCATCTGCTTCCCCGGCTCCTTTCCTGCTCTTATTGTGGGTGTGTGCCAACTCACAGAGACCCCACTGCCTCTGTGAATTTCAGAGACTGTAACTGTTGACAGGAGCCCTGTCTCTCTCCTGCGGAGAGGCTGCTGGTTTCAAACTGCTGACATTTCAGATAGCAGCCCAACGCCTAACCACTCGACAGGGCTATCCAACAGGATGAGAAGTGCCCCGAGGATTGCCTAGGCTGTAATCCTTATGGGGACCCCTGAGGGCGCTGCTGTGTACAAGGGCTGCTAAGGACAAGGTCTGCGGTTGGAATCCATTAGTTTCTTGGAGGGTGACTGAGGTAAGGCTGTCTGCTTCCACCTCAGAAAACCTACGTAGGGCTACTAGGAGTCAGACGTGATGAAGTGGCAGTCCGCGTGGTTTGGTGGCAGTCCTTATGTGGAAAGAGTTCTTTCGTCTGGCCGAGTGGCTGTTGCGTTACAAATGCTGAGTTCCCACCCACTGGGCCACCAAGGGCTCTTTCTCTTAGACCATATAAAACTCAGAAAGCGAAAAAGCACATGGAAACAAAAGCATATAATTAAACTTACGTAAAAATACCTACGTTCATCACAACTACCACTGAAAGCTGGGAAATATTTACTTTTAACAAAATATTAAATTGTAACAAAAATCACCTACTCTATACGGACTTTCTGGGCTTGAGGGATGGTGTATTCGTTTATGAATCCGTTCGAGCATACACATCAGAATCAGAATCGTAAAATGGGTCAGGAACTGTGCTGCGTGCACCTCTTGCCTTTACTGGGTGCCCTATCTAGTAGACTCTCAAGGGCCTGATCTAAGCCATTCTATCTTTCTAACCCATTCTCTTCAACATTTTACCAAGGGATGTTTATACTATCTTATCAGAGACATGCAAGATCCTATAAAAGATACTTGGTTGAAATACGTCATTGAGGGTCATTGACTAGAGGAGTTCCGACTTGATTGACAGCAGTGGAAGAGACAAAGAACAACGGAGAATTCTTTATTGACTCCCTCATTCAAAACACTCAAGGCCCAGCGCTAAGGCACAACCAGAGTCATTCCTGGGTTTGTTGTTAGGTAACCCAGTATGTGCTGATTCATCGCCATCCTATGTACAACAGAATGAGATGCTGCCTGGGCCTGCACTGTCCTCCCAATTGCTATGTTTGAGTTTATCATTGCAACCATTGCATCAATCCACCGCTTCCAAGGTCTTCCTCATTTTCACTGCCTTTCTGCTTTACCAAGCATGATGTCCGTTTCCAGGGACTTGTCTTTCCTAATGACATGTCCAAAGTATGTGGGGGAAAAGTCATGGCATCCTGGCTTCTAAAGAACTTCCTGGCTGTACTTCTTCCAAGATAGATCTGTTCGCTCTTTTGGCAAGGTTCATCACCAGCACCACAACTGCATCAATTTTTCGGGGGTCTTTCTTATTCAATGCCCAACTTTCATATGCATATGAGGTGATCAAAAATACCAAGGCTTGGGGCACACCCACCTTAGTCCTCAAAGTGAAATCCTTGCTTTTCCTCACGTGAAAGAAGTCTTGTGCAGGAGGCTCACTCAATGCAATGCGTTGTTTGATTTCTTAAGATGTTTGATTTTCTTAAGCTTCCATGAGATGCTGGGAACTTCCATGAAATTCTAGGAGTTTTGGGGGAACTACCTACTTTTTAATCAATGACTATAACCAACAAAGAAAGGTAGAAACAAAGGAAGAGCAGTGTGCCATTCAAACTTCTGGAAATGAAATAAGAAATAATGCCCTGACTTCTTTGTCTAAAAACTGTACCGTGGAGGTTGGCTGGAGGTAGTTACTTAGGGTCATTCTGGTTTACCGACTGGCTGTGCCTCAGGCAGCTGTCTCACTGACATCTGCTATTGACCAAAGGAGAAGGATTGATGGACAAAACCCATCAATTTCTACTGGAGTTTCAACAATGTGTCTCGTTCATACCACTGCTAAGGGTAGCATTTCTCTCAGGATGGGGACTCCGTGCGACCATGGCAGTTAGATTTTATGTCACCTTTGTGGGGGCCTCCTTGGGTGGGGGTTGGCTTTTTCTAGAAGAAACACCGTGAGGAAGTTCTTTTCCCTTGCCCTTCTTTTACTCCTGGCGGTACTCTGTCTGCCACAGGAGCAGATGCATGTGGGCCCTGGCCCTGGAAGCCAACCTCCGGAGCTGTGGGAACTTGCCATGTTTCTTGGATCCACGGGGCCCTGTACCTGCCCCCCTGCATCCCACTTCCCCTTTCTGTGTCACCTTGTGTCTGACCCACGGACATGCGTGGGGCTGGGCTGGGACGCCTTCTTGATACCCAGCTTTTTCTTAGATTTGCTTTGGCCACTGGTTTTGTTTCTCTAGACAACCCAGCCTAAGGCAGCAGCGTAGTCAGAGGTCTTCAGTGAGGTTTCCATCTGCCTACCAGCATTTCTCTGGGTATGTGCCCTCCCTCTTTAATTTGAAGTAGGTGATAAAGCTTGTTTCAAAGCAAAAGCAAGAACAATCAATTACCTGGGACAAAGGTGGACCTATTCTTGCGGCTAATGGGAGTGTTCCTATGGGGCGGTGTGGGCACCCTCCTTTAAAAACACGCTGAACTCCGTTACGCTAGCAATTCCGTCAAAAAACAAAGAGAAAGGCAAAGGCTGGGGCTCACGTTCCTTAGGGGGGGTTGAACCCATCTCGGGCCACAGGAGTTCTCGGGCTGGCGTTGGGAGGGCGGTTCCATTCTCGCCCAGGACACCGCCCTGAACAGCCGACCGCGACTCCTTTCTCCCGGACGGCGCGGGGCTAGCCCTGCCCCCCAAGGGGTGGGGGGTGGAGGTGGAGCGAGACGATGGCCACCCGTCGCGCGTCCGCCAGAGGACAGATCGGCAAGTGGCCGGGACGCGCCGCCTTCGGGCATTTCTTTCTTTCTCTTGGCGCCGGGTGCACGGTCCCTTTAAGCGCGAACGCGGGGCGCGCTCGGTGACACGGGCGCCGGCCGCTTGTTGATTTCAGAGCGGGTGCGTTCCACATTGTTTCCACTTCACTTTCCCCGCCC
>NW_022103914.1:10152353-10159002 GCF_000313985.2 Echinops telfairi
TGCTCAGCGCCTTTTGCATGAAGATGGCGGCTCCCACCGCCAGCAAGGCAGCCTCCCTGGGCTGTAACAACAAGCCTCCGTTCCCGGAGCTGGATTTCAGGTCGGGAGCTCGGGTAGAGGAATTGAACAAACTCATCCAAGAATTCACCAAGCACGACCAGCGGGAATACGACGACCAGAGAGCGCTGGAGATTCACACGGCGAAAGATTTCATCTTTTCCATGCTGGGTAAGGAGGGAAAGGAGGAGGAGGTGTGAGCGTGTGCGTGTGTGTGTGTGTGTGCGCGCGCGCGCGACGGGCAAGGGGTAGGAGACCATGCCCCCTGCCCGCTGGTTGTCCTTACTGGAGCCCAGGGCCCTGGGGACCCATCTGCGTCCCGCCTCTTCCCTCGTCCCTGCCTTCCCTCCGCGGACGGTACTGGGAGCCCAGGCTGCCGTATTGTACCTCCCGCTTCTTTGGCTCCTTGGTGACGGTCTTACCTGCCCGGGGTTGGTAGGCAGGTGAGGTGTTCGTGGGGACAGCTCTCGGTGTCCGGGGGGCAGCCCCTGGACACAGCCGCGTCCAGGTGCCACGCTGCGGCGCCTTTGGGGATTTGGCTCCTGGAGCCTGGGACCTGCGCCTCCTGGCCCGAGCTCCGCTCGCCAGGACAGCTTGGGGCGCTGGCTGGGCGCCCCAGCGACCAGTTGCTGCCCGCGTCTAGTTGCGCGGCGCTGGCACGCCGAGCCCCCGTGCCAAACTTGTTGGGTGTTCCGAGTAGCCCGTCGGAGTGGGCTGGGCGCCTGGAGTTCCTGCAACTTCGGTTTGCGAATCGACTTCCCTGTGAAAGGATGGGAAGCATTTCCGGTGCTCCTCTCAGCTGCCCGTGGAGTTCGGACTTGCTAATTCCCAACTCTTAAAACGACCAGGCTCGGAGAGCTGACCTGGACGTGCACTGGCCGGTTCCTCTTTGTGTATTTTACCTGCCTTGAGGTTCGAAGCCAAGAGATGGGGGTGATAAGGAAATACGTTGACCCCCCTATTCTCAAAGTGACAACTATGGGTCCTTAAACTGATTGTAAAGGAAAATCAGCCAGACCTGGAGGGGGGGGGGTGTCGAACCTCTCCAGGGGTCCTGCCTTTGGGAGCCTCGGATGCAGCTTGCTGGGGTTCCACGAGGGGAACCGAGGCTATGGATTCACGGCCAGGACCCCGAGAAGTAGCGCTTCTCCCACGGCGGCTCTGTGCGAGCGCTCTCCATTCCAAGCCTTGGAGAATTCGATTAGAAAGAGCCTCGTGGCCAAAGAGGAAAATTGACCGTCTTGCCTTTCCTCCTTCCATCTACTTCCTTCCAGTCCGTTATCCGTGGTTGCGGGCGTATCTACCTGGATGGAATCTCTTCCTTCCGTCTAGGCTTTCTTCTTCCTCACAGCGCAGGTAGGGGTAATAGGCTTACAAAGCGAACTCCAGGTCGTCCTTAGTAAACGCTCCGGAAGTTGAATAAAACAGATTAGAGTTTGAGGGTTTGTGCCACTCACCCCTACTGTATAGCCTAGGTTGTGTAGGGGATTGGAAAGCTCTCTGTTGGTATTTTGGACTATTCAACTCTTTGAATTAATTTTTGAAATGTTTAAGCAATTCCTTGCGTACGTTCATCAAGCATTTTCGGATCTGAAAACCAGTGCAGTAATTGTCAGGAAGGTGGGAGCACACGGAGAGGGCTCAGAGGCAGTTATTTAAGTTGCTTAATCATGGCCTTTCTCTTTGGCATAGCTAATGGAAGTCTACAGACGTACTATTATCTCCAAAGTCAGGATAGCTAGGGATCAGAAAATGGGAAGATGTGGGGATGGGAAACTTTAGATGCCCGTCTTCTTAGAAACTTATGCCAGACATACATGATACACCGAACCCACAAAGCTTTTACCCAGATATAAAGGATGCATTATCCTAGTTCCTTTAATTTGAAAGTGTGTGGCATCTGTTATCAGGTAAATGAAATCGGCTTCTATTCCTTTTTCACTCCGCTGACCTTGCAAGAGAAGTCTTTCTTGCCTCCTGGGAATTTGCTGTTTCCACCTGCGGGAGAGAACATTCAGGAGCGTGTCTTTGAAGCCTCCAGCCCTCTGGACACCAGAAGGCAGATGGCGAAATGAGCCTGCGGCCTGTGGCTGGAGCTGCATTCATTGCCCACTTCCTTGCTGGCTGCTCCACACAAGTGATGGTTTGGTGACAGCAAGGATCCCCTGGTGGATTAACTTTTCTAAAGCAGATTTTTGCTTGACTTAAACAGCAACGTCTCTTTTTGTGCACTTTGTTTCACTTGCCACGGCTTGGGTTTTTAATGAATATGGGAATGCGGTGTCTTAATGCATGCCATGCTGGTATATGAAGGTGTCAATGGAGTAACACCAGGCCCTCATTTCTGGATCTTGTGTCAGGGCTGGGGGAGGTGGAGAGTCGTCCTGGCCTTTTTTCTGGCTGCACCCGAGGATTGTGAAAAGCTTAAAAACTTCATCCCCATCAAGCAAATACAATGTCAGAGTCATTTGGTACAAGCTTCTTTAATGGAGCTGTGGGTAGCACTTTCTCCCTCCTCCCCGCTCCTTTTGGGAAGCCCTGGTGACGCAGTGGGCTACACATCGGACTGCTAAACACAAGGGTGCCAGTTCGAAACCACCAGCTGCTCCATTCCCCAGGAGAGAGATGAAGATTTCTGCTTCCTTGAAGAGTTACAGCCTCGGAAACCCAGAGGCAGTTCTACTCTATCCTGTCCTATAATAGTGTCGCTAGGAGTTAGCATTGACTTGATGGCAGTGAGTTTGGGGTTTTGGTGACCTGGAGACTAGAAGGTCACCAACACTGCTACCTACTCTGCTGTGGAGAGGAGCCTTCCTACCCCTTTCCCACTTTGCAGCCCAACACCAGGCAGCTCTGTTCACTTAGCGGCAGTGGGGTTTATTTATTTTATGGGGCAGTGCTGCCGGGGCAAGTCCCAGCCAGGCATAGATGGTTTGTACTTGCTTACCGACCTAAAGGTTGCCAGTTCGTCCTCCCTCAGGGGCTCTAAGGGAGAAACCGTGTAATGCAATGTACCGGGTTTACTCTGTAGCCCATGCAATCAGCTTGAGTTGCCTTTTTTTTTGTGTGTGCATGGGGTGGGGGGGGTGTGGGGTGAGATGGGAAGCAGCCACTGGCTTTCCGTGTACGGTTGACAGCCTGGGCTGCCTCCCAGCTGCAGATGCCCAGATCGTTTTCATTTTGTATAGCGCAAAGTTGTCGTAGACTGGCTCCATAATCAATGACCTCTCAATGCCAAGAACCCTGACCACATCCTGGATGGATGTTGGGACTGCTCTGAGGTCCCCATTTGTGATTGCTGTGGTCACCAATGGCCACTGTGGTCTTCATGACCTCTTCCAACATTTTCTTTTTGTTCGGGGCCTCTGTTTCCTTTGGAGACAGGTTTTAGCTGGTATCACCTAGACCCACGCCTTAATTCTGTACACCTTGGTCTTTCAGAGAATGATTGCTGTTATTTTCTGGTTAATATTTGAGAGCCCCAGATTGTGTGGCAGTGTGTAATAAACACCATTTATCAAAATTCAGGGAAATTGCCGGAGTTCATTAATGTTTTAATAATATTTGGTATTTGCATAATGGCTCTGCCAGCTCTTTTGTTATCTTCATTCCTGGCGAGG
This sequence comes from Echinops telfairi, assembly GCF_000313985.2. Lineage (NCBI taxonomy): Eukaryota > Metazoa > Chordata > Mammalia > Afrosoricida > Tenrecidae > Echinops > Echinops telfairi. The sequence goes on from NW_022103914.1 coordinate 10,156,031, forward strand.
TCGACAGGAGACTGGTTGTGTCCCCATTGAACAGATGCAGAAGAGGGATATTGTCTATCATTTGTTCAGTGCCTTCCTGGGGTCAGGAACTAAGCCACCTGCAGACTTAGGAAAAGGGACTACTTTCCCATTACACAGGTGAGGGCACTGAATTCAGTGGGGTCAGGAAGCCGCCAGGGTCGTGTGGCAAACTAATGGTAGGGATGTTGCAAAAACACAGGTTTTTCTGACCTGAGATTGGAAGGACAATTACTTCCCGTTCTTTCTAAATCATTCTTCTGACTGATGATCTGAGATCTGTTCCTTTTCTCTTACCGGAGACTTAACGATAAACCCAATCCATTGTTGTCTAGTAGATTCTGACTCAGAGCTTCCGGTTGGGCACGGGAGAACTGCCCCATTGAATATCTGGGGTGGTAAATCTTTGAAGAGACAGTCGACTGCCTCTTCATTCTCCCACCAAACAGCTGGAGAGTTCAAACAGCTGACCTTTTGAGTAGCTGCCAAGCTGCTTAACCACTGCGCCACCAGGGCTCCTCCACTAACTATAAGACCAAATCCAAACCCACCGCCATTTGAGTTGATTCTGACTCATGGACCCAGAACTCATGTTCTAATGCTGTAAAGGGCACAGTCAGCCTCATCTTTCTGCTGAGGAGCATCTGGAGGGTTTGAACCACCAACCTTGCAGTTAGCAGCCCTGGCAGCGCCACCAGGGCTTCTTACATGTGAAATCTATAGGTGAGACTTTGCTTTAGGAAAGAGAATTGCTTCCTGTTTGTGCGGAATTTTGTTTCTTATTTCAGCTTTCAGTATGGGTGGACGATGCACAACGCCTACAATAGTTGCTGGAGGAGTGTGGGTTCAAATACTGTATTTCTTAATGTTGTTGCTTCAGTTGCTATGGAAGTAGCGGTGAGTCTTGCACAACAACAGACATGGCCTGGCCCTGCAGCGTCTTCCTGATTGTTGGCATGTTTGAGTTGATGTTTGTGGCTGTTTAGTTCCTTCCCAACCTGGGGGCTCATCTTCTCACACTATTGGTCAGTCTTCTGTTGTGGTCCATACAGTTTGTGTTGGCTAGTTTGGGGAGTAGGCTCGCAGGCTTTTCTCTGTAATCGATTCTAGTCTGGAAGTTCTGCTGAAACCTGTCCAACCATGGGTGACCCTGCTGGTATTTAAAATACCAGGGACGTAGCTTCTAGCATCACAGCAACACACAGGCCACCCCTATTGGCCCAACTGACAGACAGGCAGTGATATTCCTTAATGAGATCTTTTTGGGGTTTTTTATTGAGGAAATCATGGTTAAGAAATATTAAATGTTCCAGGTTCAGTGCTGCTTCTTGCTGACGGTGTGCTCTTAGTTTTCTCATCTATTAAACATGGCTGATAGTGATGGCTCATTTCAGAATTGTGTGCAAATGTAAAATTGCTTTCTAAAGGGAAAGTGAATGTATGTACAAGATGTATTATTTATTTAAAGAAATCCGCTTGATTAGAAAATGTAGTGAATTTGAGCAGGGATAATTTCTGCAGGCAGAACTGTGGAGTGCAAGGAGTCTGGGGGTGACACTAGTGGTTAGGTTCTTGGCTGTAAATTAAGAAACAGTAAATCAAATAAGCCAATCAGAAGCCACCCAGGGACACCTTGGGAGGCAGGCCTGGCAATGTGCTTCAGGAAGCTCCCAAAGCAAAACTCCCTGTCATTGAGTCATGCCACCCTAGAGGACATGGTTCCCAAGACCATAACTCTGTGTGCATAGAAAGCCTCACCTTTCTCCTGAGGGATCATTAGTGGTTTTGAACTGCTGACCTTATGACCCACTATGCTACCAGGGCTCCTTCAGAAAGATCACAATCCTGAAAACCCTATGGAACATTGTACTGCTCTGAACACCTGGGGTTTTCCTGAATTAGAATCAACTCTCCCATGTTTGGTTAGGGTTCGTAAAAACAAACAAAAAAAATGCAAAACCCCCCCAAAGAAACCACAAAACAAAACCCTGTTGCCATGGAGTCCCTTTGGTTTATAGCAGGCTTGATGAACTCTAACATGCTTTGCCATTCGTTACACGTGACCACAGTAGGCCTTGTCTTAGCTACTTTGCATAAATACGGGATCTCATGTAATCGTCTTCCAACAACTGTGTAAAGTTAAGTATCTCGATGCTTCTTTTGGAGTTGAAGTCAGTGATGTTATCTTTAAAGGAGAAACACTCAGGCTCAACGAGGTTTCTGCTTATCCCACCACAAGATGACAGAGCCGGAGCTGGAGCCCAGGGACAGCTAGCTGACTCAGAAGCTCGCGCTCACCTCCAGGATGATCTCCCTTTGTCTTTCTCTTATTCCCTTAACAAATACTTACTGGGTGTTTGCTGTGTTCCAGGTGGTGTGCAGGATTCTGAGGATAACAGTACCCAAAGACATAAGAAATTCATACGGCTGATGGGAGACCCTTCCTCCTCTTCCTTCACCTACCAGCTCCACGAGAATGCTTTGCTGGCTTTTGGCTTCTCCAAGGCCCCCAAAAGCTAGGTTCTGAACTTAGGGTGATGTGTCTGCATGGGGCAGGACATGCTATATTCTGGACTTTCTAGGTAGTTAGAGTCAGGCATTTTGAAGCTCTGTGCTTGAGTGACACTTAAAAAAAAATTGAATTCATTCTACAGCATTTATTAGGGAACTTAACTGCAAATTGTTGTTTTGTGACCCTTCACACGCTTCTGAGTTCTTTAGCGTTCTGGTGACTCATGTATTGTACCTGTGTAACCATCATCTCTGAAGTCTGATTAGCCCCAAGCAGGCATCTCCCCTCTCTTTGGAGTTCTTTTAGTTGCTCCCCGTCTTCCTTACAGAAGATTCAAGGGTCTTGCTATGTGTCTTAGTTTCTTAGTGCTGCTACAGCAATACTGCAAAGGGGGTAGCTTTTTAAAAAAAATTAAATAATCATTTTATTAGGGGCTCATACA
>NW_022103914.1:10160073-10169434 GCF_000313985.2 Echinops telfairi
CTCAGCTAGATGGTGCTTGTTTATCTTCAGGTCTTTAAGGCTTCAGGTGCTATATCTTTTGATAGCTGGGCACCATCAGCTTTCTTCACCACACTTGCTTGTGCACCCATTGTCTTCAGTGACTTCAGGTGTTATATCTTTTGGTAGCCAAGCATCATCCGCAATAAACAGACACTTATTTTCTCACAGTTTAAGGGACTTCGGAGCCCTGGCAGTACAGTGGTTAATTACAAAGTCAGAGATTTGCGCCTTCAACCCCTCCTCAGGAGAGAGATAAGGTCGTCTGCTACTGTCAAGGTTCACAGCCTTTGGAACCCTCTGGGGCAGTTGTTTGCTGTCCTGTAGGCTTGCATTGAGTGGGAACTGTTTCCTTGGCTGTGGGTTGGGGAGGCTGGAAATCTGGGCTCTGGAAAGATCTCTGTTTCCCAGCCTCTGATCCCCAGTTCCTCAACAATCTTCAAGTAATGTGTCTCAACCCTCCCTTTGCCCTTTCTTTCTTCGCACTGGATCTTTTATCTCTCAAAACGTGACTAACTCAGGACACACCCCACACTAGCTCAGCCTCATTAACATAGAAAAGAAATCCCTGTTCCCAAGTGGGCTTCCACCCATCAGTATAAGGGGAAGGATGTATCACACATCACTCTGCAGTGGCACAATGCAATCCTAACAGCTCCTCCCCCCCAACTCCATCCTTCCCACATGTAGACGCATTTACCCCCATCACACCATGATTCCCTGTTGTGCTGCCCACTTGCTAGTGCATCACTTGGCATGAGGCTGGACCCCTTTAGTACTCATAGAAGAGTTAGATTCCCTCTTATCAAATGGACACCTTGCCATTGAAGCTTGCTAGCCCATGCAACTCTCCTGGGGACCCTTTTAACAATTCAGAATCTCAGGTCCCATTCATAAATCTAAATGCCATGCATCCTGAGTTGGCACTACTGCATCTCGTCTTATGTTAGTTGGTGCCCTACAGGACAGAGCTGCTGTCGAGTACAGTGAGCCATGGTCCTGGTTGGCTCTGAGACCAGAACCAGGCTGCTGAACCTCATCTTCAGATATGTCTGCTGGTTCTTGGAAAGGTATACTGGAGTCAGTCTCTCTACCTGGGTGGAGACAAGCAGGACGAGTAGAATGGGAGATAATGGTATCTGCCTTTGTTCGCTGAGTGTTTGCTCTGTGTCACGTTTATTATTGTATTAATTACATCATTGTGTCACTTCACTTTTGTAGGACCCCTGGCAGGACTGTGGGCTAGGTGTGGGCCGCTAGCCACAAGGTCAGCAAACCCATCAACCATTCAGTGGGAGAAAGATGAGGCTGCCTGCATACCCAAAGATTTACAGTCTTGGAAGCCCTATGTAGAGCAGCTATGGGTTAGAATCAACTCCGTTTTACAAGCCTGTTTTTGGGTTGGTATAGCCCTTTGAGAGGGAGCCCGGGTAGTGTAGTTGTTACGTGTTGCACTGTTAACTGCAAGGTCAGCAGTTCGAAACCACTCGCTGCTCCTTGGGAGAAAGAAAGATAGAGCTTTGTGCTTTGGTAAAGAGTGACGGTCTCGGAAACTAACAGGCAGTTCTACCCTGTCCTATAGGGTTGCTATGAGTCAGCATCGGCTTGATGGCAGTGAGTTTGTATAACTCTTTGAGATGAAGTACTGTAGGATACCAAGGATAGGATAGATTTAGGACTTGGTCCAGTTTACCAGCAAGTAAATGACATAGCGGCAGGGCTTCTCCAAGGTCAGGTGGACGCCAAAGCCCTGGCTTTTAATGAAAATGGCAATATTCTGCCCTTCGGAGGGGCAGGAGATGGGGATTCTAGCTCGTAATTATGCCAGTTACTTGCTGTGTGACTATGGACAAGTCTTTGAGCATTCATTTCTGAAGCTATACCGTGGGACCAATAAATCTACTTGCCTCACGACTTCTGACACATTTGATACTGGCTTTACACATTTTGACAGTGTAAAAGGAGGAATTTTCTAAGTTCTAGTACCAGCCTGCTCTGTAATTTGTGAAGTGTGTGCTATCTTGAATGCACCCCGATCTCCTTTGGGCCCCTTTTGTCCAATTTCCAATGATAGAAACTACAAAGACGAAAACCACCCCCAAATTCCACTCAGTATGTGTTTTCTTAGACACTTATGCACATATTTGCACCCACATGTTTACATGTGTATAGTGTGCATAAAAAAGATCATAACAGGATAAAATGCCCTTTTAAGAAATTTAGCAGCAGTTTGTCTCAATGACACTTTCAAAGCAGAGTGATATATACTGGGGCGTACAAAAACAAACAAAAAAACCGGAAAAAGCTCTGCTGGGCAGAGTTTTCACTGTACACATTTTTCCCACTAGGAAAGCATCAAGCAACTCATTCTGAGTTAGTGTACCCAGTGGCGAAGCCTGGGAAGATTCTCTCTGGTCACAGTGAATTTTTTCGTAAAAAGCAGTTTTGCTCAAACCAGGTTTTTGTGATGGCCAATTTAAGAGAACAGCATGAGGCTGTGAAATTTTGTTTTTGCTCGGGAAAAATGTTGCAGAAACTGTTGTTACATTGAACACTGCTTATAAAGACAGCGTTACGGGAAAAATCTGAAGTGTATGAGTGGTTTTATCATTCCAAAAGTGAAATGTGGATTGATGACAAACCTTGTTCTGGACATCCATCAACTTCCCAAAGGGACAAAACCGTGTTCTCATAGTGCATTTGGGGTTCATTCTACCAGGTCAGACTGTTTATTAAGCTTTCTATTTAGAGGTTCTGAAAATATTGCGTAATAGTGTGTGACAAAAAAGGCCCAAATTGTTGCAGAGGGGGGACTGGTTTTGCCACCACGACAATGTACTGCTCACACAGCCATCTCTGTGCTGCAGTTTGGGGCAAAATCCAGCATGCCTCTCTTGCCCCATGTACCTGACTCACCTGATCTTGCTCTTGTGTGACTTCTTTGTGTTTCCCCAAATGAAGAGGGACATGAAACGACAGCGATTTGATATGGAAGAGGTAAAGGGAAAAACAAGGGAAGTGCTGTCAGCCATCCAAACAAATGAGTGTAAAATGTTTACAGGAATGGAATTGCAGATTTGACAACTGTATTAAGTGTAATGGAGAGTACTTTGACCGTGATGAGGTTGTTTTGTAAAAAAATTTAAATACATAGCTTTGGGGAAAGAAAATGTGTGTGTGTGTGTGTGTGTGTGCGTGATATCTATATGATAAATTAATACATACATACGTATATATTTTTAAAAAGTGGAAGTCACTGTCATCCAGGCAGTGCTGATTCATAGTGACCCCCTGTGGGTTTCTGAGACTGTGACTGTTTGTGGGACTAGAAAGCCCTTTCTCCCTCACAGCTGCTGGTGGTTTCGAACTGGCAACCCCATGTGTAACCACTACATCATATATATAATGACACCATATACTCGTATATATCACCTTTTGGAATGACCTCCCAGCTTTTTTTCTTCATCTTTTATTCGCCTTGAAGCCTTGTCTGCACTTTAATAATTGGGGTGATGAGCCCATACATTAACTACTGAGCACTCAGTCTGCCTCTCAGTGCCGCCTGTCTGTTTGTTCCGCCTGGTCACATAACACACCCCAGGGTGCTCCCGATCGCCCTTCAGATCTTTGCTGTTTTATCTACCAGTCATCCTTAACCTGGGCCCATGGGAATAATTTGGTGGAGTTTTGATTGTGATGTGGGAAAAAAAAATGCAACCTTCATTTAATAAACCCCGGCCAAAAAGCAACCCTTCCCTCCAAGAAAAATGCAGAGAACAAACCACTGTAGGATTGGTAGGGCCCATGTTTTTCTTGCTTAGAGAAATCTCATGCATTTTTGTGTCACATCATGATAGTCTACAACCCAAACCAGTCTCACTGACATCGAGGCTAGAACTGTCCCTATAAGCTTATGAGACTGTAACCCTTTAGGGGAGTAGAAAGGCCCGCCTTTCTTCTATGGAGGGAATGGTTTCTCCTAAGGAGTGGGTGATCGTTTCTAACTGCTAACCTTGCAGTTAGCAGCCTACCACGTAGCCACTATGCCACCAGGCTCCCCATCATTGTAGTAGATATGTTAGAATACACCTGCTAGCTGCTTTGGGTATCCTTTGGCGGTATGAACAGTAAATGTGCTTGGCTGCTAACCAGCAGGTTAGAGGTTCACATCCATCCATAGGCCTGCGGGAAGAAAAGACTTGCCATCTGCTTCCAAATCTCAACCACTGAAAACAGACTCTGATCGACAGGAAGTTGCTGGAGGTTGGAGCAGACTCAATCACAGACGTGTTTTGGGTTTGAAATGACGGTGGGTATTAAGCTTGCTGATAGATTTTTTTTAAATTTAATGGATTCATCAAGCATTACGTTGCTTTATCACCAATTCATATGTAAAGCATGTTTTGTATTTTAAAACTGGTTTTCTTTGAAACTCTGGTGGCATAGTGGGTTATCCGTAGGGCCACTAACCACAAGGTCCATAGTTGAAACTCCCTGGCTCCTTTGCAGGAGAAAGATGAAGCTTTCTGCCCTCGTACGGATTCACAGCCTCAGAAGTCCCCTGGGGGCAGTTCTTTTCTGACTTATAGGGCAGTTGTGAGTCAGAATTGAGATGATAACAGTGAGTTTGAGTTTTGCTTTGAAGCCCTGTTGGTTTTTATCAACTCATTTTAGTAGACTCTTCTGTGTAGGAATCCAAGGGCTGCCCCTGCCTGTCAAGAGGACTCATGGCTCAGAAACTGCTAGGAGCCTCAGCTTCGACGGATGCTGCCACCACCACTGTAGCTCGGCGTGGCTCTCTACTCTGTGCTCAAATACCCCTTGACTCAGGAGGTTTTCCTGAATCTCTCCCAAGGGGAACATAAAAGTACCTTTCTTCCTAACCCTTGGTCCCCTTTTACGGCCATTAGCATGTTCTTCTGCCTGCTGGCTGTTAAACACTCCCAGGCCGAGTTATCTTGGCAGCACCTTGTGCAGTCATGTACACAGTAGGTGCTTGTTAAGTGATGTGACTTACCCTTAAAAGAGCTTTTCCGATTGAAGCTCCTCATTTCAGGACCTATTTAAGGACCGGACCTATTCTGACATTGGCTCTTGGCAGGTTTCCTCATCCATTAGTAAACTGTGCTACACTGTCCTTTCAGGAGTCAGGGACTTCTTGATCTGACCCTCTGTCAATGGCAGAGGAAAGGGATGTTTTTTCCTGGATTGCAAGAATAACCCTCTTAAAGACGTCTTCCGGGACAATGAAGACATGACAAAAGTGATTCTTTGAGCTTGTTGGTAGAGAGCAGCAAATGGGGATTCTTGGGATGGATGCTTATCTTGTGGCCCTGAATTGCCTGGGCCTGGCATGGAGGGCACTCATGGACCTCCAGCATGCCACCCTCAGGGCTCAGTCACCACCACCCCCCCACTAACAGTTGGGTGTCTACTGTGAGTTGCCATTATTTGCGATCAGTAATAACAATGTAATAACAATTTGTGATCAGTAATAACAATGTACCTTTACCCAGTGCAGAACAGATTCCCTTGATGCCACACTTCATGTGGTGTTCCCCTTAAAAAAACAAAACAAAAAAGACCTTTGAGGGAGGTGTGTGGACTGATAACACCCACTCACAGATGAAGCTCCTGAGGTTTAGGGAGGTGATGTGGCTTATCCTGACTAAGTTGGGGAACAGGGCTCAACCCAGGTCTAGAGTGGGCTATTCTGTCCCCTCTCACATCGCCTGATCGCTTGCTGAAGCGAAGGTTCTCTGGACAAGGCGGGGCTAGCCGCTTGCATTCTCCACTTGGGTGTGTTGTTTCTGCTTTCTGGGCAGCAGGCCTGCGGTGGGTGAAGCTGGCTGTGAGTGGAATGGGTAAGTACATGGAATGTAGACGTGCATTCCCTAGGACCGACTGTGAGGACTTGCTTAACTGCTTCTTGGGGTCTGTGACAGTGCTGACAATGGCCTGGCTAAGGACCTTCCAGCTACATGAGTTCTTGAAAGGCAGTTCATAATTATGCCATTATGTGAGGCCCTGACACTAGGAAACAGTTACCTGCTTCTTCCTCTTAAGTGCCGTTTCATGAATTCCTATTGCAAAGATAAAGCTGCAGATACTAGGGACAGTGCTGCTATGAATTAAGTTGTTCAGTTTGTTTCTTTTTCATATTCTCCACACACTTGATTACTGTTGGTGAGCCAAGTCCAGTAAGTAGTGGGTCTTGTTTAGGTTTCTGCTTCTTCCCACTCTCTTCACTGCCATGGCAGATTCTGAGGCTGTAAGGGAACAGAAACCCTCATTTTTCTCTTGAGAGTGGCTGGTGTGTTTGAATTTCTGACTTTGTGGTGAGCAGTCCAACACCTAATCCATTATGTCACCAAAATGCCTGTTCTCCTAACTAATATTTAAATATTTATATTGTAATGGTTATGCACCCGGCTGCTAACCATAAGGTCAGCGGTTCGAAACCACCAGCCACTTTGTAGAAGTAAGTGAGGCTTTGTACTCCCATAAAGATTTATAGTCTCAGAATCTCACAGGGGCAGTTCTACCCTGTCCTATAGCGATGCAATGAGTCAGTAGTGACTTTATGGCAGTCAGTTGAGTTTTGAGTGAATTATTCATTTATGAACTCATAAATTCATTCCACATATGTTAGCGTATGTATGATGTGCGAGGTGCTGGTGTTGTGACTGTGTAAAATACACAGGGGTGAATAAGAGATGCTAGGTTATTACCTCCATAGGGCTTCTGTCCTCAGGGGGTATGCAACAAGATTGCAATGTAAAATAAATAGAGTGTGTGCTGTAAAAACATACAATGTAAACAAGTGCGGAGTTTTAGGACTGAGACAAACTGGGTATAGCGAACATGGGTAGAGAAAGGGTCTGAAGGAGGGAGATATGAAATGAAGGAGAAAGAGCCAGCCGCTTGAGGATTGGGTGGGAGAGCGTGACAGTGTAGACAGACAGCGAGTGCCAAGACCCTGAGCCAGGGAGACAAGGCCACTGTGACTGGACTAAGCAGAATGCGACCAGCAGGAGAGACGGCGGGTGATTTGCTCCTTTGGGCCGTGCACACTCTGGTGGGGATGCAAGGTTTGGAACACACTTGCTGAATTGAAGGCATTTCTTTCTGGCACTGGAAGAGTAAGATTTGTGGAACACAACTATTGAACAAGGCCATATCTATTTGGATGCCCCATACAGGGGTCTGGAGGGTGAGCATTGCAGAAATTGAGAGAGAGTGGCTCAGGTGGTGCTTCGTCTGGGTGAACGTCTAGTCTGAGAATTCCATTCCCCTTGAAGTTCGGTGTCGAGAGGGTGGCATGGAAGAAAGCCAAAGGTAGAGAGGCACAGGAGGAGCTAATTTGAGCCCAGGAGTCGTGCAGGTGAGCTCTCACAGGGTTTCTTAAATAACAGAGGAGACAAACTCGCCAACAAATGAACTTAAAGGGGATTCTGACAGGAAAGCAAAAGGGATCAACTTGAGATGAGCTTAAGTGTGCATGTGGCGTTTGTCTGCCTCCCCTGCAGATTCAACAAGCTCATTGCCCCTGTGGGTTTCGGAGACTGTTAACTCTTTACCAGAGAAGAAAGCCTCATCTTTCTCCTCCTGAGTGGCAGGTGCTTTCAAACTGCTGACCCTGTGGTTAGCAGCCCAATGTGTCAACGCTATACCACCAGGGCTTGCAAGGCTGCTTAAATGATAGCAAGCCTGCACTGACTTCCGTTAAGAGACTCTTTCATCTAATGCTCAGATCAGGCATCACGTGCCATGGGCTGCCTGTTGTTGGGAGAGTCTCCTGGCTCCATCCCCTTTGGCTAGGCTCTTGTGGACCACTGTAAGAGATTGGAAGTGTGTGTGTGTGTGTGTGTGTGTGTGTGTGTGTGTGGTGGGGGGTGGGGGTGGGGTTGATGCACAAGGGGTGTGCAGTGAAATCTTGGATTACAGATCCTCAAAAGGCCCTCTGTAACCATGTGGTGCTCTGATATCAACTTGGATAACTCTTGGCTGGGAACAGTGAGCTTACTTGTTGACTTCTGGACCCAACTTCAGCTTTCAGAAGATGATCATCTATATGCCTTTGTCTGTATCTCGTCCTCCGGGTTGCAAAGTGTTTGCGTAGGCATCATCTCATTTTGGTTACTCCTCAAACCCACCCCTGTGAGCGGAGGTATTGTCTACTCTATTTTAACCCACGAAGATGTGGAAGAGCAGGGATGCTGAATCACTTTTCCCAGTACAGGAAATACTTGAGCCAGGGTCAAAGGGAAATCCTGTGAAATGAATCTTAATTTCTCCGTCATGTATCAGGCTGATTCGGAAAGCACCGTGCCCTACACCCCTTCTGGGTGGGAGGACGATGGTTTCCAGTGTGGAGAGAGACCCTGAGGATCCGGAGGAAGAACACAGCCCAGGGCTGGGAACTTGGCACATGCCTTTTAATTGGCATTCAGTCTGTACACACTGGTTCTAGGCTGCTGGAAGAGCGCTCTTTCAGCAGCTGCAGCTGTTCTTAATAGCAGCTGTGGATGCGAGTTGTGTTGTGATTAATAAAGGAGGGACCTCAACAGCTTGTTCTTTCAACTGTGCCACTGGTGGGCCCAGCCTGCTTTCAGAGTGAGCTGCATGTCTGACTGTGGCGCCGCCGTCAGACCTAGTGGCATCCGGTGCCTGAGGGGCCCAGAGACCCTGGTGAGAAGAGGTGGCCCACTGGGCAGTAGGGGAAATGAGGCCTGGGGGCAGCTCTGCAATACTTATCCATGGGCCTCAGGGTCAGAGGCTGGGCCCGGGGCATGGTGGGAACACTTGTGAGACGGAGGTCACACTAGACTCCCTCGTTTAGACAGGAGTGGCAGCTGATCCTGTACCCCTGCTGGTTCCCCCATTGCAGAGGCTCCCACAGTTTCTTGTGCTTAGACTCTTCTGGAGGGTTTGTGAAAACAAGATTTTGTGCCCTGGTCCCAGATCTTCTGCTTCAGTAGTTGGGGATGGAACCTGGTATTTGCATTTCTAAATGAAGTTCTTGGAGTCCTTGGGTCACGCAAATGCCACTTTTCTGCTAACCAAAAGGTTGGAGATTTGAGCCTATCCGGAGATACCTCGGAAGAAAGGCCTGGCCATCTACTTCCAAAAAATAAGTCACTGAGTCGCGGGGAGGACACGAGCCAGCCAGAGTGCAGTGTAGCAATGATGAAACATACAACTTTCCTCTAGTTCCTAGATGCTTACAACTCTGGCTAGACCAGAGGATGGACACTGGTACAGATAGGAACTGGAAACACAGGGCATCCCGGATGAATGATCCCTTCAGGACCAGTGGTGAGAGTGGTGATACCGGGAGGGT
>NW_022103914.1:10169765-10171141 GCF_000313985.2 Echinops telfairi
CGGCAGGATTGACTCCTGTTTGTTGTTGTTTCTTTAAACCAAGTTCCCAGGTGATGCAGCTGCTGGGGCGGGGACCACATTTGAATGAAGAGCCCTTGCTGAGGGCCCAGATGTCATAGAACTTTGGCTTTGTTGCAAAATATCATAAACCCAATTTTCATGGGAAATCTCCAGAGTTTTAAGTAGAGAGAAGTTGTGAAGAAACAGTTTAAAACGGTAGGTCAGAGACAACATCACGACTTCCAGTTTGTTTATCACCCCTTCCTCCTCTGTCTGAAAATTGAGGCCCACGGGGCAGGTTCCTTCACTATCGTACAGATGGTTTGAGCAGAATCAGGACCACAACACAGCTTTCCTCTTTTGACAAAGTTTGTGCGTGTTTGTAGATGTTTGTTAGCCTGCTATCTCCCGCTACGAAAAGTTGTTAAGTAGGAAACGTTTTCTGCAACTTTGAACATTTATAATTACCACACTAAAACTGTTTGCCAAGTGCCACGCAGAATTCTAAGTCCATTACGCTGTGCCGTGTTAACTAAATGAATCTTCACCACCACCCTACGAGGAAGACCTTGTTCTCTTATTTTACAGGGCAGAAATCAGAAACACAGAGAACGCAAGTCATTTGTGCAAAGTCACAGTGCTTACTAGTAGAGTGGGCAATTTGGAGTCTACCTTCAGGCCGAAAACTTCAGAGAATTAGAAATCTTCTTTTGTACCTCATTTTAACAACCCCTCTCCTTGGGAAAGTGGAAATTCTTGATGCCATCTTTTAATTTTAACATTGTTAGGAAATTTGGAAATTGGGTAGGCCAACTTCCCATTTTACCAAAGTAGAAATTGAAAGAGAGGGGCTATTGATCCTGAACACAAGTTTTTGTCTGGGGCGTAGTGGAGGGTGAAGAAAAAGGTGTCTGCACCTGAGACAGTTGACAGAGTGGTGCCTGCTGCCTGGGAGGGGCGGATGGGGGGACTGGGTTGTGCTTCAGGTAGGGAACATTTTCCCTGCTGCAAAACCGGTGTACAGCTTGAAGTTCTCCTAATTGCTTTCTTATGAAGGGTGCTGAATACGTCACTTGCAGGCAGTCTGCTCTGTCATGATTTGATCCTTGGATTACTCAGTCCCCTCTAAGGTTTCTTTTCTGTGAGTCAACACCTATCACATCCTCTCTGGCTCATGACAACCCTACTTAGCGATTCTGAGGCTGTAAATCTTTATGGGACCAGACTAGCCCCATCTTTTATGATTTCTCATGGGACGGCTGGTGAGTTCGAACCACCGACCTTGAGGCACTAGTTTTTCCTTTCCTGTGAAGTGAGTCTTTTTCTCAAATCTGTGTTGTCTCCACAGCTTGGCACATCATGAGACTCCGGAGCTA
>NW_022103914.1:10172186-10180742 GCF_000313985.2 Echinops telfairi
AGAGTGAAGCTCTGGGTTTTTATCCTGCTCCTGGTGGACTGTCCACCATCGGCTGACTTTCTGGCTGGCTGTCCGTGGCATACCTCCTCTCCTTTCCAGATCCATGCCCCCTTGCACTGGTGGGAGTTCATGCTGTGTTCCTGTTGGCAGGGTCAATTCAGTCCTTGTGTGGGACATGTGAGCATCCTGTCTTTCCCCAACCCGACTCAACCCTCTCTTCCATGGATAAGGAATGCGTCTTATCTGCCCTACACCTTTCTGTGTGCTGAGGAGGCGTGTGCCTCCACTCCCCTTTTGTGTTAGGATTTCTTTCATTGTCCCCCTTCCCACTAGCTAACTTTATCATTTATCATTCCTATTTTATAGATGAGCAGGTAAGTCACTTCTCAAGCTAGTGATGGAGACTGGATTCAGACCTATGTAGTCGTCGTTCCCCCCTCCCCATAATACTGGTAGCACCCACACTATGCCAAGTTCTCTAGTGGATGCCAGTCTCCCCACATGAGGTGGCGCCAGGCATCAAGGAGAGAATGGAAGTGGGGGTGACTGTGGTTTGGCTGTCCTGGAAGCCAGTGGTGTCTGCGGCGCTTCTGGCTCCTGGTCCAGTCTTTTCATCTCTCAATTGACATTCCTTGGCAGCCCTCAGGGCAAACTTTTAATTTTTTTTTTTTTAAGGCTTGTGGTTTATGTTTATGGAAATGTCTTTGGTCTGCATTCTTATTTTACAACCTTCTCATTTTTAAAGTGAAAGAAGGTGTGTCCCCATGATCGGCTGATTGAAGGCAGTGCAAAGGTCACCCCGCACCCTGGGAGCTAATTAAATTAAGGCGGTCTTATGGAGGCACAGGCTCCCCCTCCCCCCAAGTAGGTTTTATTCTGGATTGAGAACATTTAATTAGGACATGGTTGATGTCAGCTGTCACTGGGGGCAGGAGGGGGAACAGATCTTATAATGTTCAGGAAAACTCAGATGGCCAAATATACTTTCAAGAAAGTTACTTTGAATTCATCTTTTTTTTTTCATTCTGTAATTAGTAAAATGCCCTTTACCTTTTTTTCCTTGTTAGTATCAGTAAAGATTTATCTGTTTTTATCAGTCTTTTCAAAGTGAGAACACAAGTTAAGGCACCAGCATCTAAGGGGCACTGAGCAGGGTTCTTTACTTGAGCAAATCAGTATTGACTTTTCAAAGGGAGTCACAGCATCAAGGGGTGACAGCATTGAAGAGGTAGCTGCCTCCGTTCAGATAAAAGCCAGTCCAGTGTGGAACTTGCAGTACTGAAGCACATGCTACACAAATGGTTCCTGTGATGAAATACCTCTGGGAGGCTCACAATGCAGAGGGCAGGATAGAGATTCTCCGAGGAGACTCATTCCCAACCCACTTATTCAAGGTTTTCTGGAAATAATAATAGAAATGTTAATGGCAGCGGAAGCTTCCTGGATTACTGAACCCATTTGAACAACTAGAGAAACTCATACAAAAGGATTTTTTTTCACTTCTGCTCCTTGGGGCAGAGGGTTGATGGGGAAAGACCCTAGTGCGAGACCCCGACCTCGTTCTTTTGTCTGAGATCCCATCCTCTGCGTTCCCAGACTCCCCTGCCCCTTCATCTGCTCTCAGCACATCTGCCCAAAGCAATCCGCATCGCAGTCTTCACCCCTTCTATAAGGGGGTATCTTGTGGAGGATCAGTCCTCGCGTTCTCACCTGGCTGAGGAAATGCTAGACAATTAAGGGAAAATTAAACAACTGCACAGATCACGGTTAGGGCTCTGAAGGGAACAACAGAACCTCCCGTTCGTCATCCCCCTTCCAACGGTTGCTTTTTCTCTCAACTCTTTCTTCTCTTGGCTTCATAACAACGGTCTCTTGTTGGTCATCCCCCCTTTCTCAACCTCCTGGTGAGAGATGGATTTCAATCGCCCATCCTTGGTGACTGCTGTTGTCTGCTCTCCCCCAGCATCTCTGACCTATTTATAGCACTTCCATCTCCATGCTACCACCTTCCAAGCATCATTGGACCGCTCAGCTGCCTCTTTGACATTTCCATTTAGATGACCCAGGGGCGCTACAAACGGAATATTCAAAATTAATATGAGCTCCAAACCTGTCCCTCCTGCGATCTCAGCTAAGCATATCATCATTCATTGAGGTGGATAGGACAGGAACGAGGCTCGTCTTTCTGCCCCAGATCTAAGAAGGAACCTCAGTTCTCAGGAAGCTGCCAGTTCTTCCTCCTGTGTGTCTTCAGCTTCTGTTTTCCATTCATCACCCTAATCCTATCCTCCCCTGCATCCAGGCCAATGCCCACTCTTCCTCCAGTGCTTAAACAATCCCTCTGGGCTTCCAGGGTTCAGTTGTGGATCCTTTCAATCCATTCTCCATGGTGACTCATCTTTTGAATGTGCCTAAAGCTCTTCAGTGGCCTCCCATCATTTTTCCTATTAAGTTCAGACTCCTCAGTGTCTTTTATTTTACAAGGCCCTTGTAAACCTAGCCCCAGTTCACATCTGAGCCTTCGGCTGCTGCCACTACATCAATCTTGTATTTCTCAAGCGCCTGCTGTGTGGCAGGCACTGGGTGAGGTACTGACAATGTATTTTAAGGTAAAAACCAAAACGTTCTGAAATGACAAGAAAACCTCCATGCTATGTGTTCTACAGGGAGAGCTAGCCTCACGGCAGCCTTCTCGCAGGCCTTGCATGCCCTCATTCTCTTGATTTCAACGGCACTGGCTTTCCAGTTCTTTGAAGATACCACAGCCCCACCACTGCAGACCCTTTACTAGAATGTCATCCCACGTCCACATGAACACACACCTGGTTAACTGTACTTTTTAAAAAAAAATCATTTTATTGGGGGCTCTTAAAACTCTTGTTACAAACCACACATCAATTGTATCCGACATATTCGTACATAATATTCCATCATTCTTTTCTAGACATTTACTTTCCATTGAGCCCTTGGGATCAGCTTCTCTCCCCCACGCCCCCCATGCAACCCATGTGGCCCCCTAATAGATTGTAGATTGTTAATTATTTCCAATCTCACACCGACTGCTATCTCCCTTCCCCTCTGGTTTCTGTTCTTCCCCCTGGCTAAGAGTGTGTGTTTATGTGCCATTTAGATCTCAGCTTAAGCAAATCACTTCTTGAGCAAAATTTACCCACTCGCCCAAAAAACCAAACTCACTACCATCGAGTTGCTGCTGATTCATAGTTGGGACAGGGTAGAACTGCCCCTGTGAGTCTCTGAGACTGTAACTCTATGGGAGTGGAAAGTTCTTATTTTCCGGTGGACCGGCTAGTGGTTTCGAACTGCTGACCTTTGGAATCATAGCCCAAAGTGTAACCAGTGCACCACTAGGGCTTCTTACCCACTAGCCCAGCACAGGTCAAAGGCTTCTGAAATGGCGTGTTGTTAGCTGCTGTTGAGTTGGTTTCAACTCATGGCTACCCAGTGCCCAAGAGAAGGAAGACACTGCCATGTCCTGCGCCATCCTTACAGTTGCTAGAGTTGAGCTCATTGCTCCAGCCACTGTGTCAATCCAACTCGTTGTGGGGCTTCCTCTTTTGCACTGACTCTCCACTTTGCCTAGCATGATGTCCTTCTCAAAGGACTGGTTTCTCTGATCAGGAGCATTCTCGCTGTACTTCCTCCGAGACCGATTTGTTTGTTCCTAAACTCAAGGAGCGTAGGTTTGACTCCCTGGAGGATGTCAAAACTGCCATTTGAGGTGGTGTCCAGTGCAGAATTCCTCAGGGAAGGGTTGGTTGGAACCACCACCTGCAGAAATGCATGATTCCACGTGGAGGAGATGCCAAGGAACAATACCTTGAGATTTTGATATTTTTGTTTAATCAAGGTTTCTGGGATTTTGCAGAAATGCTTTTAGACTTATCCTTTTATATTTGGCGGGGGTGGGGGGGGAGTGTATTCAGATGAGAGGCACCGGTTGATGGCTATGTGGATTTATAAAACCAACAACTCCCATGCCCCTGCGATGCCTCAGTTAGGAACCAGCCATTGGAGCTGGCCCTTTATTTCACATTAGGAACCAGCCATTGGAGCTGGCCCTTTATTTCACATTTGGGCTGCCTCTGCCTCTGGATGTGCAGCAAAGAATAAAGATTTAGAACGGTCCACCTGTGAGCTCAGTTTCCCCTGTATATGTGCTTGATTTGGCCAGCGTGATGCTTACAAACTCTGGAGCAGCCATGTAAAAATAGGGAGACTTTTTACCAAGCCAGGTTTCTTACATTTATGGAAAATTACGAAGAATTGGGTTTTATTCTTGTCTGGACTAACTCACCTCCTGGCACTAAGAAACAACTGTCTCCTTTAGATGGACCACCCGCTCTCCCGTTCACCATCCCCAAACTCACTGCTCTAGAGTCGTGTCCTCAGAGTGTTAGGCTATGGGGCGCTTCTACTCCGAGCTTGCTTCTTGGTGCAGAAAGAATTCACACGGCAGCAGCATGATCATGATAGTAAGCTTTTACGAGTGAATGTAAAGTTTTGATAGGGTGTACTCACAAGAAAGGGCTAGGTGGGGAGCGTGGAACCAAAAAAGACCGAGAGAGGCTGTGCCCTACCTCCCCGACAGACTGGTCTCCTCCCTATCCATTCATGGTTGCATGGGCTGGTGCATTCTTAGTGGGTGTGCTGCTCAGACATGCGAGAGGCGTGGCATGTAACTGGTCACTACTGCGCATGCCCGGGCTTTGCGTGGGCTAGCGTAAGTGTGCGTGTGACGTCACTGGCCCTTACTCTCAGTTCCCGTAGCCGTCTAGCATATGTCTGATCGCTTAGGAAGGATCTTGTCCTTTACGAGCCTGGCTAGCTGTTCTTTGCTGATTGGTGGGACTTCTTCCTGCTTTTGGCGGGACAGTCCTGATTTAAAACGTCCTGCGGCGTTTTAAAAAAGCCCAGATTTTTGGAAAGAATGCACGACAAGCTAGGGAACGGTCTATTTGGTCCATATAGACCAAATTTTTAATCAAGAACCCCCCACCTCCCCTCAGTGGTGTCCCGCTTTACCAATGTTAAAATCTGGTCACCTTAATAGTCTTTGGGGGACAACTCCTTTTCCTTTAAGGGTCCTGTGTCCCTGTGTGTCACCAACACGCAATCTTTGCAGGAGTAGAAAGCCTCATGTTGTCCCAGGAGGGTGTTTTCAACTGCTGACCTTGGGTTGCCAGTACGTAATCCATTACACCACTAGCCATTCCTCCCACTTGTTACAGCCTCCAACCATCTTTATTGCTGAACAGAAGTTCCGGATTGGAATTGAAGTCCCGGGACTTGACCCCCTGGGCTAGTCAGGTTTCTCAGAAGCCTGTGAGCCGAAAGCCCTGCTCTGGGAGTCAGGAAGCCTGGGGCCTTGTCTTCTCCCTGTTAATAACAAGCTTGATGACATTCCCCAAGCTAATACAGCCTCCCTCACTGTCTCAGTTTTGTTACCTTCACAAAGTAAAAATAAACACTTACCTTCTATAACCTCACCTTTCCACCCCTCTATCTTATCCCATCTCTAAAACCAGACTCACTGCCACTGAGTTGATTCCAACAGGATAGAGCGAACTCCCCCTGTGGGTTTCTGAGACTCGAACTCTCTATGGGAATGGAGAGCCCCATCTTTCTCTCATGGAGCAGCTGCTGGTTTTGAACTTCTGACTTTGTGGTTAGCAGCCCAGTGAATGAGGGGAAAATCACTTCGTGTCATAGAAGATGCTTTTTATTATTTCCCTCATGGCGGAACCATGGGTTATGGTGCATCTTGGTGGTTCACTTCAGAAATATGAGAAGGAGGCTGTAGATTGTCATTCACTTCCTTTCCTCCAACATGCCTTACCTTATTCCTGTCTGGAGGTGAGCGTAGCTCTGCTCCAGCTTTCCTGTCCACCCTCTGCTGCTGGGGGTCCCACACCCATAACTCAGCCCCTGGAGTAACACCGAGACACCCCAATGCTGGAACTCTGGTCCTCGTACCCAAGTGCTAGCTGTACCATTGCCTGCGGAAACATTCATAACTAGCCAATTGTAGTCATTTCCGCGGTGTTGCTAATACTGTGACATGGTAACAGGACAGCAGGCGCACATGGAGGGTTTCATTTCTGCTGCGATGCCCTTGGAGGCAGAATTTGTGGTTCTGCATTAAGTTCCATTGTTGGAGATGAAGTGTCCGGCCTTGTGTCCTTTTGAATCTGGAAGGGAGTGGAGGCAGCTGCCATGAAAGTGGAAACAACGGGAGTGCCAGGCTCACATTTGGAGAAGCTGGGTGGTGTAGGGGAGAGAAGGAATGTGGACTTTGGAAGCAGACACCAGAGTGGCACACACCTGGCAGCTTTGTGACCATGGCTAAGCAAACCTTTCTGAGAGCCTGAGTTTCCGCATTCACCAGTCAGGGATAAGAACTGCCGCGTTTTGTAATTTTACCCCTGCAGTAATTTGGACAGATTTTGAACAACACACCAACTTCTTAATGTTGTTTTTAGGATCAGTAAGTGCGGATGCAAGGAGCCTGGTGGTGTAGTCATTACACAGCAGTCGGTACAACTGCTGACCTACTAACTGCAAGGTCAGCAGTTGGAAACCACCAGCTGCTTCACAACAGAAAGTTAAAGTTTTCTGCTCCCGTTAAAAAGGTTTTCTACTCCTGTGAACAGTTACAGTCTTGGAATTTCACAGGGTCAATTTGACCCTGTCCTACAGGGTCACTATGAGTTGGCATGGACTCGATGCCAGTAAGCTTGGTTTTAGGAAGTACAGGCACTTATAAGTTAATTGTGCCGTACAGTGCTCAATACATGAAATAGAAATACCTGCTCATACATAAACATAAATACATAAACATGCTCAGCATGTGAAACTGCCCTTGCTTTCCATGTTTTTACTGCATATCTTTTCTCCCCTTCTCATCCAAATAGGAGCAGTGGGGCAGCCTGTGAACCGACTAGTAGAATAACATTGCTTGAATTACATTGACTAGTGGAATTCTTTGTTTCAACCTTTTCACTGGAAGTCCTCATTTTTTCTACTTTAATGTTGTAAGTAAACAAAAGCTAGACTTGTCCGGAAACAAAGAAATTGCTTCTACCTTTAAGTAGTTACCTGGATCTCTCAAAAGTTTGAGGTTGGCCAAGCTCTGTGCTTATTCCATTCACTCTCCAAATGCAGCCTGTGAGAGAGGCCTTCTGGAGGGGACTCGATGGGATGTATGGATTGGAAACCTTTAGCCTGGCCCGGACAGAGTAAATTGAATTAACCTTGAAGTTTCATATCCGATGGAGACTGACTAATAAGGTTGACTTGGGGAGGAAGAGGAGGAGATAATGTGGGAGAGACATTCCTGGGAGATGACTGGAGCATAGATGGGACGATGTGGGAACTCCGTGTCCAAGGCTGCCTGACATGTGGGGATGGGGAGAGGGTACCTGCTGCTGTAAGCACTGGACCAGAAGTACCGTCATTACGAGAATACTTCTGGGCCTCATCAAGTCCCAGGAAGGAAGCATCTCCATGACCCTGCTAGGTCCCTTAGCCACCCTCTACCCGCCTTGGTTTTCTGCTTCTGACACCAGCCTGACCAGTTGGGTGTACAGAGGCTTGGTGGACATGGTGCCCATGATGAGTTGGGGTCTGCTGTGGGTGGACTCCTGTCATGTCAGAGTGAACTGTCAATTCCAAGCCCCCACATATGTGAGTGTGCTCTCGTTTGGAAACAGGAACTTTTAGTAACTGCATGTTTGTTGAGCTTTTGAGTATGAAAGTAGTGCACGAGGCACTGAAGCAAGGGGCTCAGAACTGGGGAAAAGACAGGTATTAGGTGAGGATGGTCAAGGGACAGCAAGATGTCCACACCAGGGTTCTCCTTCAGTGTGGACACATTGTCTTTCCTTAGAGCCAGAACTCCTTGCCCCTAAAGTCTAACTTTAAACTCTGCCATCGCTTAGATTCCAACTCATAGGGACACTACAAGACCGAGCAGAACTGCCTTTGTGGGTGTGTTTCTCTGGGTGGACTATAGAAACAAATCTAGGGAGACTCATGTGTGTATAAGACAGAGTTTTATATAAAAGTGCGATTGTATATTGAGTAAATATCCCAGCCCAGTCCAGATCAAGTCCATACGTCCGATATTAGCCCTTATGTCTGATACCAATCTATAAAATCCTTTTCACACTCACACAACACATGCAACGATGCCTAGTGCAGGAAGATTACAGGCCGGTGGGTGGAAAGTCCTGTGGATCCAGTGGCAGTGGGAGCATCTCAGTGCTGGCAGGGGTCTCCACATGGCTCCTTCAGCTCCAGGGCTGTAGCATAGTTCTATATGTCTTCTCTACAGGAATATCTCACAGGAGGGAGCATATGTCTCGCCTTCGGCTAGCTATTTATCTCCTTAGTGTCTCCAAATGAAGTCATCTAGCTGCGATCTGATTGACAGGCTAAACTCCACTCCTTCATTCTTAAGTCTCAAATTGGTAACAGATTATGTAACTACCACAGTGGGTTTCTGAGACCATCACTCTTTATGGGAGTAGAAAGACT
>NW_022103914.1:10181399-10187093 GCF_000313985.2 Echinops telfairi
AGATGGGCTTTGGGTCTCCACTCCGTACTCGCCCTCATTCACAATATGATTTTTTGTTTTTTGATGCCTGATACCTGATCCCATCAACACCTCGTGATCACACAGGCTGGTGTGCTTCTTCAATGTGGACTTGTTGCTTCTCAGCTAGATGGCAACTTGTTTATCTTCAAGCCTTTTAGAAAGCCTCATCTTTCATGCAGTGTGGCTGGTGGTTTCAAACTGCTGACCTTGTGGTTAATAGACCAGTTTATAGCCACTATGTTAGTAGGGCCCCCAAATTATCTTTTTGAGAGATTAGGAAAAGTACATGATGCATTGGTTGCTCAGAGGTGGAAATCGCACCCTCTGACCCAGGTTCAATTCCTGTTGTACTTTGTGCCCAGCTGGGACTTGTTTGTCAGTAGAGGTTTTGTGTCTTGTAATTGTTAGGTTTCTCACATGGGTAATACCTTGGTTCTTGGCTTGAGGAAGAATTCACCCTGCTTTGTAATCTAAGTGAATTTTTATGAAGGATGGGCGAAGTTTCAGGCTTTAGAGACTCAAAAGAGTATACGCTGTTCAGGGAAGCGTGCCAAACCCTGCTTAAGCTACTCTGGGGCCCACAACTGAACATGGGCAGCCTCGTGGGCAACACGTGGTGACCTGAGGCCAGAGAGCCCTTGGCATGGCAAGGGGACGCAGGAGCAGGGTAAAAGAGAGGAGACCTGGAGCGGGGGTGGTGGGGGGCAGGGTCAAAGAGGACTGCCTTCCTGCTGCCAGGGTATTTCAAACCTCTAGCTGGGGAGGTGTGGTCGAAGGTCTTGGTTGACCCTATTGGCTGTCTTAAGCCCACCTGGCTGGGGCAGGGTGGGGACGTGGGGGCTGAATTGGAGCATGCCGAGTTAAAGTCTTCATAGATGGCTACCCTGTGGAATGGATAGACCCTCTCACTTGTTGTGTTGGAGGTGGATGCTGAGGTGTGGGGCGTTAAAAAAATTGAGGAACCTTTTGTTTCAGGAATGAAGTGGAAACTCCAAATACTTCTCCAGAACCAGAGTTATGCTATCCACTAGGGACTGTGGATATTTTGCAAATCATCTATAAGATTCTAGCAGCTTGTAAATGTTCTCGGCGTTGTCCCAGCTTCCTCATGCCTCCTCCTTGTGAGGAGCTGTCACGCAGTCTAGGATTAGAAGGCGTTTGAGCTGTGTTCAGGGGAAGCAGGGCAAGAAGATCAGACCAAGGACCCCCCCACCCCCCACCACCAAAACAAACCAACCAACAAAAAACGGAGGAGATCACACTGTTCTAAAAAACAAAAAGCAAAACAGGCCAGAAGAGAAACTTAAAAGACAGAATGGGAGGCAGAGAGCAGGAGAGCCAGCCTTCAGGTGGGGGGTGGCTGGTGGTGGGGTGTGTGTGGGGGGGCTGCCTCTCAGTGCTGAGTGCTGTCTAAGGATGTTTCCCAGCTGTTTCAGACCGAGGGTTTCCATTAACATCACAAGGCATGTTCGGAACATTTAAGATCTTGACTCTTTACTTACTGTGCCATCTTCCGCAAATCCCTTCCTTTCTCTGGCCTTCACTTTTCCTGTCGATGAAAGTAGGAAATTGGCCTGCCTGTTTCTGTGATGCTCGGTCTGTGATGTTAGCATTCTGTAACTTCAACCACTTCCTCCTTCCTTAGATCAAAACTTGTGCCAAGTAGCTGTACTTCCAGGGTTCCTGAATGGATGTGGAATTTGTGGTGGTGCCTGGTTTGGGGGCAGGGATTCACTTCCCAAGGGCATATATGCAGACAGCTTCTGTTCTCAGAGGAGGAAGCCCTGTCAGACAACAAGGCGCACGCCAGAGCACAGGATCCGTGGGAAGCCCGGATTGCTTCCTGATGCGTTCACAAGAGTGGCTCATGAACCTCCAGGGAACAGGGACCCTTGCTGCGGCTACAACTGCTGCTACAAAGCTCAGGACAGTTAGCCCAGGATGGAGTAGAGGGTCTTGTGCCCTGTATGTGAACGTGGCAGCCAAAAACCTCGGCTCACATTAACTAAGGCACCAAATGGGACATTCATCTCAATCCTTAAATAATAACTGTTCATTTGCCAAGGTTCTAAGCACTACAGTTTCAAAGGTTTAGAGGTATCTAATATAATTTACTCCATCTGTACATAATTCTATGCCCATTGTGTAACTATTAGAAACATTAGGGTAATTAAAGAGCTGCTTTCTGCTTTTGAATTGCTGTAATATTCGCCCTGAGCCTGCCTGGACTGGTCATATTAATAAGCAATGACTGGAAATTAAAAAGTGTTCAGGAAGCTTTGAAGAAGATTTTTCTAACCGTTTGTGCTTAGTGTGCATGTGGGCTTACAGACAGCCAGAGAGAGGCATGGGAAGGGGAGTTGCGTTCCAATTCAGAGACCCAGGTTCTACCTCCTCCTCTGTAACATGTTCATGAACCCCAGGCACTGGTGGATGTGAGGAGCTTGTGGAGTGTGGAAGCATGCTGGAGGCTGATGATGGGAGTGGACAGATGGGAGCAGTTGTTGTTCCTGCTGTTGTTGGCATCGGACCCTGCACGATGGGACCAGATCATGATGATCCTCAACACTTTCCCTGGCACCGTCTTTGGGAAACAGGCCACCAGGTCTTTCTTCTCGGTCTGTCTTCGCCTGGAAGCTGCGCGGAAAGCTACTCAGCACCATCGCAACACGTGAGCCGCCGCTGACAGATGACGGGTAGGTAGCTGCACTGGAGGCACATTGGCTGTGACCAAACCCACGGCCATCTAATCGATCTGACTCATAGTGACCCTGGGTAGAGTTTCCGACACTGTAAACCTTTCTCTCTTGAAGCGGCTGATGGGTTTGAAGCAGCGCTGTCGCAGTGTCACTAGGACTCCCACATGACAGAGAGAATTCTACATGGAGGCAGCACTCCGCCCATGGGAGCAGGGAGGGCAGTTCCTTAGCGTCCACCCTGAAGTGTGGCTGGACCGCGGGGAGCCGCCACCCCCACTGAGCTTCCAGATAGCCTCCTGCTTGTTGGTGCGGAATGGAAATCTTACACTTTGGCTAATGATTGTTAGAGTGGGCCAAGTACTTTTACTCCCAAACTGAGATCAATGTTTTTGTTTTGTTTTTCCCATTCTACAAAGCAAGCAATTAAGGTGGAGATGGGTGTAGTAATTTGCCTAAAGTCAAATGAAAATGGGTTGAAAATGATGTATTGAAGCATTCGGCTTTCTCCGCGAAAGTGCCATACTTGGTGCCAGTGAACAATCAGCTTGGTAACATCGCCTCTGTCAGGTAATAACGTGACTGCTGTTCATTGCTCTCAAGTTGGTGCCAGCTCACTGGGGACCCGGGTACAAGAAGGAAACATGGCCGGGCCCCTCTGCCATCTTCATGATTGTTGGTCCATTTTGTGAGTTCTTATTACATCTTATACCCTTTCCTGTAGTGACCTTCCACACTGCCAAACCTGATGTCCTTCTTTAGGGATTCAGCTCTTCTAATGACATAGCCAAAGTAAGGAGTCTGTCTCAGACACTGTAATCCACAGTGTTGCTGGTGACTACTTTTCAGAAGCAGTCTGTCTTCGTTGGGAAACAGCGGAAGCGTGCCCACCATGGGTGACCCTGCTAGCGTTTGAAATGCCAGTGGCACAACCCCAGCACCACAGCAGCACACAGGCCACCTCCGTGTAATACCCTGGCCTTTGTTGACATTTGCCCTAGGCTAGTTCCTTTTTTAATAAAGGAAATTCTCTTACTCACTCTCACCGCCGAGTTGATTCTGACTCATAGCAACTGTGCATGCCAGGGCAGAACGGCCCTTGTGAACTTGCGGGACCACAGCTCTCTGTGGGAGAGGAAAGCTTTGGCTTTCTGCTGTAGAGATCCTGGGGGTTTCAACTTGCTGACATTGCAGTGAGCAGCCCAACAGGTAACCCCTGTGCCGCCAGGGCTTCTTGGATGAGAATGCTAGCTACAACACAGAAATGAGATACGAGGGAACTTCAAAAACGTGTGCTGGAAAACAAAAACAAAAAACAATGTGTGTTGAAAAATTCTCTTACCTTTTAATTCCAATTTTCTATGAACTTTTTGAGTCCTTGTGAAAGTAACTTGCTGAAGGTGATCGAGCCGGGGCGGCAAGCCCATCGGAGATTTTCCTAACCTGACAACAAGAACAACAGTACAGTGAATCCTCGTTTATTGCAGTTAATCGGTTCTAGACCCTACCGTGATAAATGAAATTCCGCGAAGTAGGATTCCTTATTTGTAAATCAAATATTTTCGTAGTTAGAGCATAGAGGACATGAAAAAACACCCTTTAGTCACCATTACACTCGTATTACCCAATTTAGTAAACGAAAAAGGGAAAATACAGTAAAACATTTTGGACGTTACAATTATCATTTATTATTTATTATATTATTTATGGCATCAAGCGTGTACAGTATGAGCCAATCACTGGCAGTAATGACAGAGCATGCGCTGTTATGCAAAAACCGCGATAGAGTGAAGCCGCGGAAGTCGAAGCGCGAAGTGGCGAGGGTTCACTGTAACATTAGTTATCCTCACATACCAGGCAGGTACCAGGCACTGTGTTGTCACGCGCTTTCAAAATCTCACTGGGTGCTACTGGCCCTGTGAAGAAGTACCTTTAGAAACATTCTGCAGGTGAGCAGCGCATTTCATCTCTTAACTCAGCGATTTGCATATACTTCCCTGCTGTCTTCCTGAGTCCTGGTGATACAGTGGGTTAGGCACTGGGCTGCCTTATGTGTTGGGCAGCATCACAAGGATAGCAGTTCAAAACCACCAGCTACTCCATGGGAGAAAAATGAAGCTTTCTACCCTGGTAAAGAGTTACAGGCTCGGCCGCCCACAGCCGCGGTTCTACCCTGTCTTACCGGGTCGCGACGGTTCAGAATCGACCCGATGGCAGTGAGAGTTCTTCTCTTACATTTGGGAATCAGTGCAAGTAGGTTAGGTTGCCCCTTAGGCTGCTCTGTTTGATCTTCTTTTGTGGTTGCTGATGTTTGGCGCTCTTTAGTCGGTTTTCACGCCTGGTGATCTTGCGACAGTAGAACTGCACTACGTGGTGCAGGTTGTGAGCGATGCTGAAGCTCACGGCCAGGCCTTTCTCCCCACCAGCCATTGGCTGGGCTGGAACTGCTGAGCACTCGACAGCTGCGCTACCAGCCCCCTGTACTAGCTCCATCCCATTTTAAGCTATGTATTAGCATCGGGGCTTTCTGCCACATGAATTGTTTGTCGTCAAATAAGCAATTGAATAAGATGGCGAAAGCAATACATGTGGCTAATTTTAGGTAAACATCTGGGTTTATGGTTACCTGTGAAGACTTAATGGCAACATTAGGTCCAACTTGTCTGCATAGTAGTGCCAAGCCACCTCCTTGAAACTGGAAATGGTCTTCTTTTCCCCCCTCTTCCTCTTCCTCTCCTTTCTCCATCTCTCCCTCCTACTCACCAGAACGAGGTCTGTAGTATTAAATTTTAAAAATGGCACTGAGCAGTGGGGGACCAGCCCCCACCCACTGCTACTACTATTACTACTCAATGGGTTCAGTAATGCACAATTGTACTGTTGAGATATATAAATATTATATTAAAGTCATCAAGAGCATGAGAGATAATACAATAATACAGTCAGACATATTACATGGTAACATTGCTCACCTCCG
>NW_022103914.1:10187549-10193226 GCF_000313985.2 Echinops telfairi
GGGGCATGTGTGGCAAGATAGTAGCCTAAGCTTAGTCATCTTAGAGTGGTCCCGGGCTTGCCTATGGGCACTGCTTCAAGGGAACAATAACAGAAAGGAATGGGCCCTATTTGGGGTGAGTCAGACCTACAGTCTGGCTGCTCTAGATGGCCGATATTGGGGAGAATAACCTCTGACCCACTTTCGCTGCCTAGTGAACAATTATTCTCAAGCTAAGTCTGGCATATATTTTGGAGAGACAACTTAAGAGAAATCCTTCTGTTCCCCCACAGAGGTCCTTAGAAGTATGAGCTTTGGGTCAAAAACAACAGCAAAATAAAAATAAACTCATCGCCGTTGAGCCGATGTCAACTCGCAGCGACCCTTTAGGACGGGGTGGAACTCGTCTTGGGTGTCCGAGGCCATAGCTCTTCAGGGGAGAAAAGAGGCTTTTCTCCCTCCGAACAGCCGGCGGTGTTTTGCGGCTGACCCTGTGGGAGCGGCGCAGAACATCAACACTCCACCACCAGGGCGCCTGTGCTTTGTGCAAGAAGAAGAGATGAATATTGGCGTAGCAAAGACATTCTGTAAATACGTGCCAAGTTGACTTGGGATGGTGGTTTCAGAACAACTACGGGGCTCTGGTGGCACTTTGGTTAAGTGCTTGGCTGCCAACTGAAAGGTCGGCACTTCAAACTCACCAGACGCCAGCTGTGCCAGCCAAGAAGGATGTGGCTGCCTGCTCCTGGACAGAGATGATGGATCGCTTTAGAACCCTCACGGGGCACTTCTGCTTCCTTTTAGAGAGTCCCAGTGGGCTGGGCTCAAATGGCCAAGGGTTTGGTGGTGGTGTTTTGTTTGTTTGTTCTTTAGCATAAGAAATGAGCCTAGTTAAGTGACAGGATAACAACTATTTCTGAAGTGACATGTTCTCACGGTCCTCGTTTATAGGTGGGTACACTGGGTTTGATCTATTAAGCAGGTGAAGAGGGAAGCCCATCTCCCTAGCTTGGAAAGTGAAAGGTGACATGCTGAGACCCACTCTTGCACAAATGACTGTTATTGTACTTACTACCTAGCATTTGGAAATATGAGGAAACCATGTTTTCTGCAAGAAGCCATAGCTTTGATGAGCTAAATGTGAGAATGTGTGTGAAAGCACTTCGCAGATTGTTGGCTATTGAACCAATAAGCTACTGGAGGGGATTTGGGAGCATTAGCACCTCGTCATCACTTTTAGCTTAAGATAGACTTTGTGAGTCTTTGTTCTCTACCACTTTGTACCTGGCTCTGCAAGCCACGTAGCTTCTCCCAGCTATTTCCTAATATAAAAATATGGCTAATGTTAGCTCCAAGCACTCAATAGAGTACTGACACCTGGAAGGTACTAAGGATTTATGTTGGATAAGTGAGTAGCTGAATTATGCTAGAAAAGTTTGAGATTTTCCTGGGGAAAAATGCACAAAACCAACCAACAGATCAACATACATTACATAGTTTGCAGTTTTT
The DNA here is from genome assembly GCF_000313985.2 of Echinops telfairi. Classification (NCBI taxonomy): domain Eukaryota; kingdom Metazoa; phylum Chordata; class Mammalia; order Afrosoricida; family Tenrecidae; genus Echinops; species Echinops telfairi. The sequence goes on from NW_022103914.1 coordinate 10,189,038, forward strand.
TAAATTTATGTGTGGGATAAAGGTTAGGGCTGGTCCCTGTTCTTGGATCAGGGAACAGAGGGATGGCAGGTCTGCATGCAGGCAGTAAACAAGAGGCCTCAGTGTTGCAGCTATGTGCGACACCCTGAACGGATCATCGATTGAAGCAAAGACAGGGGCACTTCCTACAAGTGTCAGAGCTACCCTGAAATGGCACTCTCACCCTTCAGTGTTTGATCCTGATCTTTATTATCCAGGACAGGCTACAGATAATGGATTGGCCAGGGACACGGAGAAGTTAGGGGGAAAAATTGGACTGGGCAAGGTAAGTACAAACCCCCACAGTCATGCAGTCAATTCTGACTCAGAATGACCATATAGGACAGAGGAGAATTGCCCCCGTGAGTATCCAAGGCTATAAACCTTTACAGGAGCAGAAAACCGAATCTTTCTCCTGTAGAGTGGGTTGGTAGATTCAAACCGCTGACCTTTGGGTGTGCAGCCTAACACTTTAACCACTGTGCCACCAGGGCTCTCTTAAGAGCCTAACATCTCCATGTCCCTGTCCAATCCTTTGCCTGGGCCCAAACCCACTGCTGTCAAGTTGACCCTGGGTGTAGAGACCCTCATAGAATAGACTGGTACTGCTGGGTAGTATTTCCAAGGCTGTCACTCTTTATGACCACACCTTTCTCCCCCCAGGTGGTTGGTGGGTTCCAACTGCTGACCTACTCAGTAACCCAGCGGTTATCCAGGGCTCCTTTTTTTTTTTTGAAATCATTTTATTGGCTCGTATAAATCATAGCACAATCTATCCATCCATCCATTGTGTCAAGCACATTTGTACATTTGTTGCCATCTCATTTTTCAAACATTTGCTTTGTACTTGCCAGGACTCCTTCTAAGATAAGTTCAGAAGTGCAGCGTTCTGGAACCTGGACATTTGTACATATCAGCTCTAGCAGGGGCCCCAGCAATCATCAGGTTCAAGTGCTCTTTGGGTTTTGGCTAATGTTTGTGTAGAGATGTGGAAAGGACAAAGAGCAAGAACTTTGCTATTGGATACTCCTTGGTCTGAATCCCTGCTTGTCCTATGTATCAGACTGTCCACAGGAGCCTCCCGAAATCCTCGAGACAGCTCACTGGGTACCAGCCTCACAGGAGATACTAAAACCATCATGCTCCCTAAAAGGAAAGGGAAGCAGAGAGGTGGGAATGGTGGGTCCCAGGTACAGCTAAGGGGTGTAGGGCTCGTGTTTACATGGAGGCCTGCGTACCAGCACCAAACCACCTCCTTAAAGTGGAAAGTGATTCCGTTTTCCCTCCTCCTCCTCCTCTCCTTTCGCAGGCAGAAAGATGGAGGGGGGGAAAGTGTCTTTTCATCTCGTCTGAGACAGAGTTCCCTCTTTGGGGAACGAGCTACCAGGACCCGTTTAGGAGGGCGCCTATTTGAGAAAAATGGCTTACCCAGTTAATTTGAGCAGGAAGCTTTCAGAGGAACATGTCGGAAGAAGGTGTGTATTTTGTATCGTGAATAAATTGTGGACTTCCTCTTCCCCTGATGGGTGTTGGTTTTCTTTTTCTTTTTGATAAGCTGTTGTGAAATGATGAACAGGACCTCGAAAAATAGCAACGCTAGACTTGGATAGAGCATGTCACCAGCATTCCCCCCTACCCACCTCAAGGCAGTCTTTGCATGTTTATTATTTATATCTTGGAGTAGTCCTTCTCCTCTGCCCCCTCCCCATGGTTCTGCTGAGACCTGATACTTAGGAATTGCTAATAGGTATGTTTACTTCTTGGATCATAACTACCTGCCATGGCAATTATGACAGTGCCATACTCTACAGTGTATGCCATGTTTTGGAGAAATCCACTTGTTTTAACGGTTTTAAAAAATGTTTACTACATACTTTGATTGGGGGCTCTTGCATCTCTTATCACAGTCCATACATTCATCCATTGTGTCAAGCCCATTTGTACATATGTTGCCATCATCATTTTCAAAGCATTTTCTTTCTACTTGAGCCTTTGGTATCAGCTCCTCATTTTCTACCCTCCCTCCCCCACCCTTCAGGAACCCTTGATATGTTATAGATTATTATTTTCATATATTACATTGTCCTCTGCCGCCCTTCACCCACTTTTCTGTTATTTGTCCCCCAGGGAGGGGGTTATATGTTGATCCTTGTGGTTGATTCCCCCTTTCAACCCCCACCTTCCCCTCATCCTCCTGGTGTCTCCACTCTCACTGTTGGCCCTGAGAGGTTTATCTATCCTGGATTCCCTGTGTTTCGGGCTCTTATCTGTAGCAGTGTGTGTGTTTTGGTCTAATCTGATTTGTAAGGTAGAATTGGGGTCATGATAGTGGGGAGAAGGAAGCACTGAGGAACTAGAGGAAAGCTGTGTGTTTCATCGGTGTTATATTGCACCCCGACTGGCTCATATCTTCCTTGTGACCCTTCTGTGAGGGGATGTCCAGTTGTCTACAGATGGGCTTTGGGTCTCCACTCCACCCCCTACCCCACCCCCCAATTCACCTTGGGTATGATTTTGTTCTGGGTCTTATATGCCTGATACCTGATCCCATCGACCCTTTATGATCACACAGGCTGGTGTGCTTCTTCCATGTGAGTTTTGTTGCTTCTCAGCTAGATGGCTGCTTGTTTACTTTCAAGCCTTTAAGACCCCGGATGCTGTATCTTTTGATAACCGGGCACCACCAGCTTTCTTCACCACATTTGCTTATGATAGCATGATCACTTGGCTTCACAGCTTTCAGAACTGATGGGTTTCACCTGCGCAGTCTAGAAGAGGCGTGGTACACCGACTGCTAATGCTAAGGTTCCCCCCCCCCTTTGATCATCTCTTGAAGCACTGATTGCACCAGGATTTCTCAATACCTGGAAAATTATTCAGGAGGCTACTTTTTGTCTTAATGCCCCAGAAAGCATGAACAATAAGACAGATAGCCCTAAACCCAAACTTTCTCTAACGGACACACACCGTGGGGCTTCAAAACATTTGCCCCAAATTTCATGTCTTTCAACCTCATTTTCTCCATGAACTTTTTGAAACCCCCTGGCACGAGCTCTTTTGTTTGTCTGATGTCCGGAGTTTCCATCATGCTATGTCTAAATATGCAGAGACGAGATGCTAGAAAGAAATCTTCGGAAGCTATGCAATTTCGGAGGGGAAATTCCCTGACATCTGTGGTCTGGAAAGATAGACAAGGCGCACAGTGATAAAACCTTTTACTTGCTTGTTTGCATATGGCTTTCCTCCAAAGAAACCATCCATGTCTATTATTTGATCCTCACACCTATCCAGTGAAGGAGACAGGGACACATTGTGGTGATTTATCCCAGGACATCAAGGAAGGTCAGGGAAAGGTCACGCTTTAGTCTTCTTTCCGTGTTTTCTGAGGCTAAATAGAAGGGAAAAGATCTGCTCCTCCCGGCTAGCTGTAGTTCAAGAACTACAAAACAAATCAAACTCACTGCTGTCGAGTCCATGCCGAATCATAGTGACCCTGTAGGACAGGGTATACTGTTAAGTTTCTGAGACGCTAAATCTTTATAGTTGTAGAAAGCACCATCTTGCTCCAAGGAGTGGCTGGTGGTTTTGAACCGGGGACCTTGCAGTTAGCAGCCCAACGTGTAACTGCTATGCCATCAGAGATGTAGAAAGATCCCTACATGTTTCTTATTTCCAGAAACTCATTCTCTGCCAAGAAGACCAGACCTCACTGAAGCCTATTTTTGGGTCTTTATTTAGGAAGCCTCATGTTTGGTGATGAGAAGTGTTTGTTTTGCCAATTGTCAGGATGTGGGTGTTCAGGACTTTTAAGTCTTCCTATGCAGTGTCTTTGGGCTGGGTTTGATCTCAGAATTGGTTACATTGCTTTTCATGGTTGGCGAAAGCTTCCACGTTTACTGTAACGTATTACTGCGCTAGTGCATATTTTGCAAATAATCCACCCAATTTTTCAAGGCTCTGTGCTCTGGATGTGATTTTTCTTGGAGGGTGGAGGGTGTACTTCCTGATTAAGCACTGTGGGTGACAGATTTGGCATGGTTTTGAGACACTCTGGAACAAGCTTCTGCAAGTTGTACATGGACATCTTTCTTTGGAAGCAGGTTTGCTCTCCTCTTGTGCTAAAGTGCCGGCCAAGCGTCCTGTAGTTTCTCTGTGGACTGCAAGTCCTGTA
>NW_022103914.1:10193591-10195878 GCF_000313985.2 Echinops telfairi
GAGTGCTCGTCTTTCAAAACCCAGTCCAGAAATGTTCATCCTAGAGACCCCCTTAAACCTCTTGTCAGAAAGTTTCCCACCTCTGTTCCCTGAAAAGAATATGTGACGTGTGTGCATATAAATAAATAAATACCCACTTCAGGTTTAACCTACCGAATCATATATAGTGTTAAAATCAGTTTCTGGACTCAGGTGCGCCTGACCCAAGCCATGGTATTTTCAAGTGCCTCTTATGCAGCAAAAGCTGGGCAAGGAATAAGGAAGACCCAAGAACTGATGCCTTTGAATTATGGCATTGGTGGAGAATACGGAATATGCATAGACTATTTGAAGACTGAACAAACAAGTAGTACAGGCAGAAAACCTTCTAAGCAAGGAGACCGAGACTTTGCATCACATCCTTTGGATATGCTCTCTGGAGGGACTTGGCCTTAGTACCGGGGTTTGCTGAGTCAGAAAGGACCCGATGACACCCAGGGACAGCAGCAAGCATTGCACACTCAGGGAAGGCAGCGACTGTGTTTGGCTCCCCTCTGTGCCCCTCCCTGGCAGTCTGAACTCAGAAATCATGGTCTGCGCCATGCCTCTAGAAGGTGGGCAGCCAACAACTATGGGGTTCACAGAGCGGAGTGCACGGCTGGCTCCTCTTTTAACACCACCCCTGCTGAGGAAAGCAAGCATGACCATTTCAGGGAGAGAGAAGATCAGAGAATTTTGCCATGAGATTACAAAAGGCAATGATGGAAGACAAAACACTGTAAGTGAAATAATTCACCTAAACTGCTTAGCCCTTACTTAGCACTTAGCACAGTTTCAGCAAATGGGAGCCGTTAGGATCATAGGAGTAGCATAATGACTTAATCACTTATTTTACCAGCTAAGCTACGGAATCTTGTAATCCCTGCCCTCTGGGAATGGGTAGCCTAGTCTGGCAGACGATAGGGTAGTCTGAGGACAGGCTGGCTGAGTCAACGTGATGGGCAGGGAACAGGAGAGGAAACCACTGCGTTTTGTGGATCTGACCTTCTACGGGAGAATGTACTTTGTTGGTTCCTCAGAATCGTGAGGTGATTTCCGGGTGAGCATGCTTTAAACATGTTGCATTTCTTCATCAGGTGGGAGTTACTTGCATTTTCAAGATGTTTTGCTCCTCTGCTTAACAGCCTATTAATGATTCCCAAGTCTTGGCTGGGCCTCTGAACTTTGATTTCTGCACAGGTTTCTTTGGTGTAGTCATTGCTATGATTTTTCATCGTTATGTATGTTCAGTTGTACCAGGCTGGCCCAGAGTAGTGCTAGCGTTCATCTCGGCTTGCACCCCTGCCATTTTGGTCGTTACCATGAAGTGAATAGCGGGGCCTGGTGCTGGGCTTCACCCAGACCCACTGTGCAGAAACTGCATTGTGACAGGCTCCTAAGAGAATCAGTCTGCACGACCAGATTTGAGAAGCACTGTCCATTCTAGTGCTGTAAAATGAGTTAACTGCAACGTTGGTGGTTCAAACCCACCAGCTACTTCGAGGGTCTCAGAGTCAGGATCCACTTCATAATAGTGAGTAGTGGACGGGCCACTCCAGAACCACCACAGGTCAGTCAGGTCTCCAACTGTTAGCATAGGACAATGCACAGATTTTTTTTTTTTAACCCCAATGCAAAGCAAAACAACTTGTTAATGACAGGACTTTGTTGTTGCTGGACTAGACCATTTCTTCCAGACTTTTGTGGGAGAACTTCCAACATGTAATCGTCTAGAGACAAGTACAGTGGAGCCCATGAGAGCAGGAACTCAGTGGGACTGGTCACTTTTCTGTTACTGAAGTTTTCTGTCTCTGACAGCATGCAGTGTTACTGCTTTTCTGTTGCGTATTTCAGTGGAATATCTGAATTTTCTTTCTCTGACAGGTGTCTGTTTTACGCAGTGTAAGGTAGATGTGGTGACGGAAAGAAAGAAGGTAAAGGGCGAAAACAGTGTCAAGGGTTTATTTCAGAGTTTCTGGGCGAGGTTCATGGGTCCCTAAATGGGGTCAGTGAAGTCGAGTGCCACCTGGGAGGGAGGGGAATACACAGAAAGGGACATGTGTTAGTCTGGGTAAACTAGGGAAACAAATCCACAGAAACTCAGATGTGTAAGAGAGAATTTTATATAAAGGGTAAGTGTACAGTAAGAAAGCAGCCTAACTCAGTGCTGTCCAAGCCCATAAGTCCAACATGAGCCCATATGTCTGACACCAATCTACACAGTCCTCCTCCATCTCACAGAACACATGCAATGATGCTGTCTGCAGGA
>NW_022103914.1:10197055-10208234 GCF_000313985.2 Echinops telfairi
AATATACAAATGCGTTTACACAATTGATGTATGTATGGATTGTGATAAGAGTTGTATGAGCCCCTAATAAAATGATTAAAAAAACACACCAAAAAACCAAATTAAAAAAAAGAAAAAACAACGTAGCCCTAAATATGTCTGCTCCCTTTTTTAACACAAGCACAACCCAGCCCAAATCAAGAAACTACACCCATTGCTGTGGAGCGCATTCGGACTCATAGAGACCCTGTAGGACAGTGTACACCTGTCCCATAGGACTTAGAAGCAAGCATCTTTCCCTGCAGAGCAGCTGGTGGGTTTTAACTGCTCGCTGTCTGGTATGCAGCCAAATGCTCAGCCATAGCACCGGCATAGTTCCTTATTCACGTTTCTCAGAGCACATGCACCTCTTCTACACGAAATTAGTAATCCTGATTTTACAGTGAAGAGTTCAGAGCCACATGCTGGGGTGGGGCCTTAACAAGTTCCCCTCACCTCACCCTTGTCTTAGACCGTCAACTGGTGAGGTCGTGTGCGAAGACTTTGTGACTTGCAGTCTTCTCTTTTTGGACATCAGCGTTTCGTAATCGAAAGGACATGGATTGATGACTCAGAAGACCTAAGTCTGAGCCCGTGGCTGCGCCTTCGTATTTTGAGCTAGGTACTCTGCCATCATCTCTGGTTCCAAGGTTATTTTGAAGATCAAATAAAAATTGGGATGCCATACTGCAATTAGGATGAATGTCTCCAACATGGGTAAATCTCAGAAGCATAAGAGTGGAGCAAAGCAAGTTGTGACATGTGATTTCTCACAATAGGGCACCGTGTATCTCATGTTAAACAAAAATCAATCCTCTGAATGATTCATGAAGGCACACCTGTCGTACAAGTATGACATCATGCTAGCGGATGACCCATACGTGGCAGACAGTGCTCACCTCTCTGAAGGCAGAGGGGAGTTGAACGGCATAACTATATCTGTGGCATTGAATTCAGTATTTCAGAAATACACTTTGATAGCTTAGGGCAGTTTTAGATTTGCAGGAAAGTGGAGTACGCCGTCCAGAGTTCCTGAATGCCCCTGCTTCCTCTGCACACCTTTTCCCTTTTTATTCCTATTTATCGTGCATGCCTGGGATGTATTTGATGCAATCGATGAATCAATATTGAAGCTGTATTAATTTAAGGCCACAATGGATTACTTCAGAATCTACACATTTATATCTTTTGATGTGGCACAGCGATTACGTGCTTAACTGCTAAACACATGGTTAGTGGCTTAAACCCACTCATGTCTCCCGTGGGAGAAAGACCTAGCGAATTGGTCCCAGAGAGAGAAATCCACTGACTGTTGCTTAGTCCATTCGCACTCGTAGCAGGCCTTTCAGGTTGCCGAGGCTCCGTAGATCTCTGTGGGGCGGACAGCTTCATCTTTCTTCTGGGTTGCTGGTGAGTTTTTAACCACTGACCTTAAGATTAGCAGCCCTGTGCTGACCAGGACTCCTTTTCTGAGAGATGGCAGCCTCGAAATGCCCAGGGGTCAGTTCTCCGCCAGACGGGTCATTGTGGATCGAAACGGTCTTGACAGCACCCATGACCAACTACACGGGTTTGCAAATTCATAACGTCTTTACTCTTCAGATCGCCAAAGGAAATGTGCCGAAAATGTCATGCTGAGGTTTTGTGAAAGCTGATTGCTAACATTATTTCTGTTATATATGTTTGGAATTAGTATAAAATGCATACTCCTGCAAAATAAAGCTAGTCAATTTATGGGGAAATATTTGGTAGCATCAAGCATTCCTCCTATCTCCCCCAAAGCTAGCATATCTGAGATATTGATGCCCCAACCTCATGATAAATGGGTTGACACTGTGGACAAAATTATGAAGATGGTTTAACTATTTTTGTAGGTGGTACCCAGTGGGGTTTGCTGTTTGCTGCCAGTAAGTGGGCTTTGACTGGAGTTGACCTTAGGTCTAAAAGACCGAGATGTTGCCTGGTCCTGTGCCACCTTTAGAATCCTTGATAGTCTGAGATGCTGCTGCACAGTATTCTGTGTGATCCACAAAATTCCCATTGCTTAGTTTTCCGAGATAGATTGCCAGACCTCTCTTCTTAGTCGGGGAACCTTGATGGCAGCGGTTCTCAACCTGTGGGTCGCCACCCCTTTGGGGATTGAACGACCCTTTCCCAGGGGTGGCCTGATTCATAACAGTAGCAAAATTAGTTATGAAGTAGCAACAAAAATAATTTTATGGTTGGGGGGGTCACCACAACACGAGGAACTGTACGAAAGTGTAGCAGCATTACGAAGGCTGAGAACCACTGCTTTGTGGAAACCTGTCCCACAGGGTGACTCTGCTGGTATTTGAAATACTGATTGCATAGTCAGTCAGCTACCACAAATTTATAGACATGTAGAGGGATCGAAGACTTCAAGGCATAATTAAAAGTAACCGCTTGTTCAGTGTGTTGGATGCTCCAAGGTTTGAACTGGTCTTTTACTGCTCATCGGTGCTGCTCACCTTCCCATTAGATTCTGATAAAGGTCCAATGAGGTATAATGATGAACCAGTTTTGTTTTTGTTGGCACTTAGTAACCAACCAACCAGTTTGCTATTGAGTGGATTTTGACTCCTGGCAACCCCAGATGGGTCTGAGTAGAACTGTTCTCTCCAGGGTTTTCAATGGCTTGATTTTTTTTTTTTTTTTTAATCCCACAAGTCTTCTGCAAGACTTTCTTCTGAGGCCCCCTGGGGTGGACTCAAACTTCCAACTGTGCCTTTGCAGCTGAATGTGTCAACTCTTTGAAGCACCCTGGGACTCCCTTGGAGTTTATAACTCTCTTCTTTCCCATGAAGATTTCGAGTGGCATTGGGACCTTGAATGCATCCTATGCTTACCATTCTGCTCAGTGTCATTAGTTCCTGCCCTCATCAGGCAGAATGAATTCTGAACTGCTGGGACAGCTGGCAGTCTTCAGGATCAGGAGAAGGGGATTCTCCAGGATTCTTGAGTGTTTAATCACCTTTCCCTTCAGGATGGTCTCCTCTGTCAGCCCTCAGTGCTTCATTAGAATAATCCTTCCCGGGAGGGTGTGATAAAGGTCACGCATATGATATTTATTCATGAGTGTAGAACTGCAAGGCATCACTGTGGATGTTCTTTCCGGCAAGCATAAAGCTTTGGGGTTTTAAGCCATCAAAGTGTGTATGGTGGGTGAGGGGAGCAAAAGATATTGTTAATTAAGCTGCATTGAGAAAGTAGCTCAGATCGAATGATAGGCCCTGTCTTGCTCAGAGCTTAAATAATATGCTACTTGTGCAGGCTGTTCAGCCTGGAGATCCGGTGTTGTGGGTGTCTATTGTTAGTGATCAGATTGAACCGAGTGTGCTTGGGGACCTGAAGATGTCAGGTGGGGTCTGCCTCTTGTTACCTAGCCCTTGCTACTATGATTTTATTCTTTTCCAGGACTGATTTTGGTCCCCTTAATCATATCTATAGCTCTTATCTCAACTGTGAAATACCTCTAATCTTCCAGAAACATATATAATTATCTTTAAGGGTCTGCATCATGCCAGCTGCAGCAGCAGAATTGCTTCCTGACTCTTGTGTGACACTACGTCTTCTTGTATCGGGCTTGCCTCTTTAGAATAGGACTGATACCCTCCCCTTTTCCATACCAGAGTTGCTCGTGGGTGTCCTTTCATCCAGGAGTCCACCTGGCCTTTTGGAAATCCTTATGTACAGGCTGGCAGGTGTTACCAGGGAGGGAGTCATGGGAAGCAGGGGGACATAGGTATAGCCGTAGGTTGTGAGAGAGGACTGTTCTGGGATCGAACTCAGGATTGTGATCTGACTTTTACTGATCTTGGAAATCTGTTGCTGTCTAGTCAGTTCCAACTCACAGTGACCCTATAGGACAAGGGTACAAGTACCCCATTAGTCTGTAATCTTTATGGATCCTAATGCTGCATCTTTCTCCTGTGAAGAGGCTGGTGAATTTGAATCATCAACGTCTTAATCAGCAGCCAAGTGCTTTAACCTCTGCACCGCGGACAGGGTCCCCTTTGGTTTAACTTTGGTTAAAATAAACAAAACAAGCAGGCTGTCCATCATTGTGGGAGCAGGTAGCCTCCTCTTCCTCCTGCAGAGGAGCTGGTGGGTTTGACTGTTAGAATGAAGAATTGCTGGGTTTGAAGCAACCTCAGGGAACTCAACCACCAACACGGTTGCCGTTCTTCAGATTTTCCTTTGCACTTAGCTGAAACAGAGAGGAAGTTGGAGGAAATTCCAAGAATGACACTGTTGCTGGAGAAGTTAAGGGATTATTGGTTTAAAATATAAATAGCCACAGAGGAAGTGTTCGACTCCTCCGGTGGGAATACTCGGTTCTTGACTTTGCACGAGAAAGAATTCACACCGAAGCCTAGTTTGTGATCCCAGTGGGTTTTTATAAAGGACAGAGGCAGTTTCAGGTGTTACAGTAAACTGGACACAGCACCCTCATGGCACTGCATGCCTACACATGGCGACCTCAGGTCAGATAACGAGAGAGACCACAGCCAGGCTGTGCAGAACCCCCGGGAACAGCTGGAAAAGAGGGCGGTGGTCTCAAAGTTCCAGCCTTTTGGGGCTTTCCCCTGGGAGCCATGGTCAACAGTTGACCCCATTGGCTGAATTAAGCCCACCTGGCCTAAATTGGGGCCCAGCCAGGTGAACCCCCCAGGTGGCTGGGGGCCTGAATTGGCACATGCCCGTTAGCCTTGATCAGCTTCCAGCTTCCTGTAGGGTGCCCCTAGGCATGAAGAGCAACAACCCCCTGTCCTGCTACCCCGCAGAAGTAAAGAAAAATAAGAAAAATTCAGGGTGAACATCACAGAGACTGGATTTCTAACTTCATGTGTGTGATCCCTTGTGCAAGTGACCTTGATCCGTGTCCACTTCATTTGCTATAACTGAGGGGTTTCAAATGCCCAGACACAACCAGATAGCAGGCCAAGCCTGAGAGGGCTGTGGGTTACTCTGAGATGTGGCTATTACCTGAAGGCAGCAGAGCCACCCATGGATAAGTGGGGCAGCCTTTAGCAACTAAAAGACTTCCCTGTCTCCTTTCCCACCTTGAGATGCCTTTAAAGAGGAACAAAGAAACGGAAACTGAGGATCTGTCAAGGTAGGCACTTGTTGAATAATCAGATAATTTTGGAGTGAGAAACTGACTTTCAGAGGGGAGTGTTTCCTACTATGACAAAGGCATCCACGGGCCGAGATTAGACATCAATATTGTAATCAAGTTTGGGTATCCATCTACTACTGCTTCTCATTGCCATGTGTCGATGCAGATCCACAGCCACCCTGTGGACAGGGTGGAACTGCCCCCGTGGGTTTCCAGACTGGAATTCCTTACGGGAGTAGAAAACCTTGTCTTTCTCCCTAAGGGCAGCTGATGGTTTTGGACTGCTGACCTTGCAGTTAGTAGCCAAATCATAACTACTATGCCGCCAGATAAGCTGAAGAGTGAATTTTGATTTTATGTCCCTTACAAAGAGATACAACCACTGTGTAAGGTTTCTACTGAAAAATCAAACCACCTGCCATTAAGTTGATTCCCTATCATAGCAACCCTATATACAGGGTTTCCAACACTATAAATCTTCATGGGAAAGTCAGTCTCCTCTTTGGCCCAAGGAGCAACTGGTGGCTTTGAACTATCAACCTCGTAGTTAGCAGCTCAACAACTAACCCACAGCATATCTAGGTATCGCCGCATAACATCACTTATTTCAGGGAATGTTCAAGGTTTATATCGCTGACAATTAATACTTGTCTGTGAGCTCAGCTCATTGCAAGCTCTTCCATCCCAGCCCTCTGCAGCTCCTTTTGGCTTGTCCTCCTGCGGCACCCTTTTTTGACCTAAAACATACATGTTTATGCATATACTCCCATGCTAGGGAGCAAACTAGGTCAAATCGTGATTTTTGTTTTTTGTCCTTCTTCTTGAGTGTTTCTTCTGAGGTTATCTGTCCTTTTTAGAACATCATAAACACGACTCTCATGCAACTATAAATTGAGCATGTGTCAAAGATGGCTTTAACTCCATGAATGAGAGAACCAGTAGAGAGATTAAGTTGGTTCAAAGGGCATTTGAGAAACTGCAGTTGTAAGTTCTGATGAATGCTGGAACAAGATTGCTAGGTTAGATATGAGCCAGGTTAATATACGGACAGGACAGTGATAACACTTGGGGTTATGATTTTTACTAGTTAGAAATCATTTGCATCTTCAGAGGGGAAAAAAAAACCACATCTACATGCTAACCATCAGGAAGTCCGAACCCTAATTGATGGTAAGAACAAGTCCAACACAAATGACTCTTGGGCTCATCTGTTAGACAATAATCAACACTCAAATGTGCCATCGAAAAGACAAATGGCTTCCTTTTGCCTCATTTGCAAGTGTTGTTGTATAATGTTTCTTAAAACCTGTAGAGCCAGAGCACTTGGTCAAGGAGCACCTAAGTTTATTTACTTGTTCATTTTATTTAGTGATTATTAAGCAGATAGCTTTGACAAGTGGTAGCATTGCTATTAGAGACACAGAAAATGGCCTTGTATCCATAAAGTTCAGAGGCTAGTCTGTTACACACCCTCGAATGGATGCATGCCCCATTTCTCTGCAGCAGTGGACTTGTATTGTGGGAAGTAATGGGGGCATCCTGCTCTTTGGCTACATCGCCCTCTGAGTTCCAGTGCTTACAAAGGTTGGCTAAAATATCACACAGGAGGGCAGTGGGCGCCCACCACGCATGGTTCAAGAGTAGACTAATATTGATTCCAATTCATTTTGTTTCCTGGTTTTATACCTCCATACCTGCGGCCTTCTTTCTATTCCCATAAAGAGTTACAGTTTCAGAAGCTCACGGGGTTTCCTATGGGCCCCAATAAGTCCGATTCAATTCAATGACAGTGAGCTGAAGTGTGCGCCTTACTGCCATGGAGTCTATTTCAACCTACAGCCACCCTATTGCTTAGCGTAGAACTGCCCCACGCGGCCATTAAGACTGTCATGGCTTACGGAAGCAGACTGTCTCCTCTTTCTCCTTTAGAGTGGCTGCTGGGTTTGAACCACTGCCCTTTTGGTTAGCAGCCCAACACTTAACCATCAAGACTCCTTATAATACTTCTCTAGTGATGAAATATCACATTGTCTCCTTTTTGCCACCTGACGGAAAGGGCCCCTACTGACTCTCCTTCCTAGTTTTCTCCAGAGGCCTCCCTCTTTCAGCTTCTCAGGCACAGAGGGTCTCATTGCTGGTAGGAACAGCGTGAGGCTTAAACACCAGCAATTTCTATAGCAATGACTCGCAAACTCTGCGCCTCCCCCGCAGGCTTATAGTAACAGGCATGCTCTTCAAACGTCATGGCTGTTAGCACAGCTGTCTTAGGAAAGCTGGTATACTTACTTAGGGCATTCTGTGTGCTTGTCAGTTACATTTAATTTCTCATATGAAAAATCATACAGGGGTCAGGGCCATGTTGTGATAGACATCTCTCTTAGAACCAGACAACCCTGGAAGGACCCCAAAAGATCTTCCTCATGCTTGGTAAAGTAGAGGAGCTGTGAAAGAGAGGAAGACCCTCAAGGAGATGGCTGAACACGGTAGCCACTGTCCAACAGTGGGCTCAGACATAAGAACAATTGGGAGGATGGTGCAGGACCGACCAGGCTGTTTTCCCCTCTGTTGTACACGGTCGCTATGAGTCGGAACCTCTTGATGGCACCTGATAACAACAGCATGGTGTCTGTGTGGCAAGATGTGTACTTGACTGTTGACATAAAAGTTGGTGGTTCAACTCACCGAATGGTCCTGTGAAGAAAAGGTCTGAAGATCTGTTTTCTTATCGAAGAACCCCAAGAAAGCCCCGTGGAGCAGTTCTACTTTGTAACATGGGGTCACCTTGAAGCAGACCCACTCAACAGTCCCTGACAATAGTCACAGCATGTGTGTTAGGTTGGGTTCTCGAGAGAAGCCAACCCAGTGATGCTTGTATGCTTCTGTATGTAGAAAGACATTGATATCAAAGTGTGGCCCACACAGTTATAGAAATAGATTAAGCCGAGTCCAGTTCCAGTCAGACTTCTAACCCAAGGAAGCCAACAGGATGAAGCAGCAGAAAAAGCAGGGGGCACAGGATGGTGGATGCAGAGTTCCAAAGTCAGCTGAATGAATCCACATCAGGAGTCTGATGACAGCTCCTGGGGTTGGCAGGAGAATGAAAAAGGATGATCAAGGAAAAGAAATCAAGGAACCAGATGCAATAGCCTGCTCTGGCAGAAGGTGAAAGGCCAAAGAGAACTCAAGCCTGCTCAGTCTCTCTCTCTTAAGTAAAAAAAGCGTACAACCCCAAGGACGTGCCATCAGGCTTCAAAACAATTGATAGGCTGTGCTCCACCCCTACCCTTACCCAGGAGTGTCTCGTTGACCAAATAAATCCCTAACCATCACAGTACTCCTTCATTGATAGAGCTTAAAACATTGACTATTCTTAGCACTTAGCTTGACTGTATAAATGACAACTCTAATGACAAGTTCTGTCTTTGGAAGAGGTGATGTGGCAGCCACAGAGATGTACCACCCAGCTTCCCTGGCAGGGAGAACTTGCTGGCCTTCTGGGGCATTTGGTCTGTGGGCAGTCTTCAGCTCTGGGCTCCCTGATGGTCTGCCTCAGTGGCGCAGTCCTGCCTAGGAGGGTCCTATCTGCTGACACCTGGTGACTAGGCAAGGTTGAGGCTAGGATGGTACATTAAACATCAGAATATATTTGCCCTCTCCTGCTTTCTCCCTTCCTCTTACAAATGTCGATCCCGAAGAAACACCATGAACCTCCAACTCGGGCCCTGCTTGAAGAGAGCCCCACCTGCAGCAGAGGGTTTTGTTGCATGCTTGCGTGTGATCAGCGGAGATTTTGGTTTGCAGCAGCAACAGTCTCCTGCAGCCCCTCTTGCTGGCCAAGGTCCAGGCGCTGGGGGTTCCAGTCCTCCTTAGCCAGCCCTCCTCCTGGAGCTGGCATCACCCCCAACCCAGGCCTGCTTCAGATGTTTGGCATTTGAAGAATTTGGCCTTGGGCAAGGTGCTGAAGCTGACTGCTTTGTGATTTTAAGCAATAACTTAAAAGGCTTTCTTGCTTTGAGTGTACTCTGCAATAAAGACTCATTTTAATTGTCTATGACATTAATCAATGAGAGATTTATCTGCCTTGAGAGGATGTTTCTCTAACAATGGAAGGCTCCTGTCCCACAGTTCCTTAAGAAGGTGTTTTTTTTTTTTATTTTTTACCTCCAACAGATATTTCCTCCCCTGTTCCTATTTCCATCCAGTTGGTGAATGATTTCCCCCTGGGGTCCCTTGTTTGCACTGCCCCTCCAATCACTCTTAATGCAGAAACTGTCACCTCACTAAGGGGGGGAGCCAAGTAGGGCAGTATGGGTTTGGGGGGTGAGCGAGGAAGCGTCTCTTTGAAAAGCAGAAGGAGGGTTGTGTCAGTGCTGCATTTACTCATAATTGGCCATCTCCATTCCTGCTGGGGACATCAGTGGACCTGCCCTCTTCCTTGGGTCCCTCTGGAGATCTTCATTTCAAGGCTCTTTGTGCTGGTGGCATCTGGTTTGCTGAGGGCCACTGGCCCTGATCCCTAGGACGACTCCTCTCTCTTCATTGAGCTCCTTTAGATGTCAGACCTTCTTGATCTGCCCCACTCCCAGCCCGATCGCTCCGTTTATTTGTGATGCTTTAAGTCCTCAGCTTATTTTCGTGTGTTCACCTTGAGCCCTTAACCAGCGACTGAGCTGAGGATCTTAGTGCCTGCGTGAATTTTAGGGCGCCGGAGAAGGCCTGCACGGGAGGTAGTTGGTCATTTCTTTTCCATGCCCCATTCTCTCTCTCTCTCTCTCTGTCTCACTCTTGGAGTCCCTCTTTCTAGAGATTGACATCTCCATGAAGTGAGCTTACTGCCCCACAGACAGAGCCTGCCTTGTGACGGCATGCTGGCTAGGACCCAAGAGGAGCTGGGATTTTCTTAAGAAGACCTGCTAGCCATAGTTTATAGAAACGCAGAGATTCACAACCTCACTTGCTTAATGGATGGTTTTTGAAGCTATAAGAAAGTTTTGTTTTGTTTTAAATGAAAGGGTAAAGTAGACCAGAATGTGCTGCTAAACAAGTCGCTCAGCTGTAGACAGTAATAGGCAGAGGCCTGACGATACCTCAGAAGCTGTTAAGCTTTTGATTTTTTGTCCAGTTTTCTCTGTAGGGGGAGAGCGGTCTATGAAGGCACTCATCTCCGTCCACCTTCTTAATAACAGTCCTGCTGCTGGATCTGCCTGGGGGAAGAGGACTCAGATGTAGAGAATGTACCACGGAGCTCAAACATCTTCCGAACTCACTTTGTTCACTCCCTTTATTGGGAGTGTTGGGAGGTGGGAGAGGGGAAGGGGTTGCTTGAGGACACACTGGAGAGGGACACGTTCTCCCTGTTCCTTGTGGGCCAGCTGTGCCTCCTCGTGTTCTCTTGTAACCATTGGCTTTAACCACTGGTTCCTGCTGAGAGAGGAGAGGCCTTGATTTATCCAGGAAGGCCTCCTTCCCAACAGCTGCCCTTTTTGGTCCTTTCCTGCTCAGACAACAAAGAGACCCTTTAGAATGGGGCAACAGCCACTTCTAGAGAGAAAGATGCACAAAACAATTGCCCCGCATAGTGATGCTTGGATGTGGATTTATCAAAACCCCAGTCTCCAATCTGAGCAGCTTGGTGTCATTCAACTGTTACTTACTCTTTTCTATACACATCCGTTGGACAGGAGTTTCACCTAGATCCCTTGAGCAACCTTTTGCAAAACCCCGGATGAGTTTTTCCATGTTCTCTCTCTGTGTACAGTCTATAACTTCAAGCACAGGTGCTTGAGCAGCCCGGGATTGATGGTGTACACCATAGGAAGATCTTTAATGAAGCACCCGGGGAGTATAACAAGACAGCGACTAACTCGGGGTCAGAGGAGCCATTGTGGCTGAGGTGGCACCTGAGATGGGCAGAGCTCATGGCAGAGAAGAGGGAATGACATGAGCCTCACTTCAGATATTGGGAAAGGACATATAGGACATATTTGGTGGAAGGTGACTTGTTTAAAATGGCCCTGAACA
>NW_022103914.1:10208442-10234284 GCF_000313985.2 Echinops telfairi
TAAAATGGCCCTGAACATGTAGAATGATTGTCACATATCATTACTTGGAGAGTCTAGTTTCAGATTCTTTCGAATTATAATGTGGGCCGTTACGGTTTTTATTTTCAGAGATGGGCTTGGAAGCATCTGGAACGAGTTGGGGTCACATTGTTTGAATACACAGTAATAGGGTTGTTGGGTTGTTAGCTGCCGTCGAGTTGCCCCCACTCAGAGGTCCTCTGTCGGAACAGAACAAAACACAGTCTGGTCCTGCCCCATCTTCACAGCTGTTCTTATGTTTGAAGCCATTGTTGCAGCCACTGTGCCAGCCCATCCTGCCGAGAACCTTCCTCTTTTAGTTGCCCCGCTACTCCACAAAGCGTGATGCCTTTCTCCTTCTGGGAATTCCATCTTCTCAGTTATAAAACGAAGGACATTTAACTGCCTAGCAAGCCTGAGGGGACTTCCAGGGTCCTGACGAACGCAATTTACAGTACAGTTGTACAGTCTTGGGCTTGCTTAAAATGACTTACTTTTTCTCCCTCGTGCATCCATCCATAAACATATATTAATGGCTCATCGTGGCTAGATACTCGTCTGGGTCCTGACATAAAGGATGTGCAAGCCAGTGCCCTCAAGGTGCACTCAGCAGACAGTTGCCACCTGAGAGAGAAGTCTTAGGGGCTGTCGGAACAATAGGAAGAACACCTGACATTGTTCTGGAAGCCTGAGGAAGATTTTGGAGAAACTAGGGTCTGAAGGGTCAGTAGTTAGATGTGGCCAGGCTAAGAGAGAGAGAAAGATCAAGGAGGAACACAGAGCACTCAGAGGGCATATTATGTTCAAAGACCATGGCCAAAGGAAACAGAACATGGTCCCTGACGAAACGAGAGGTGGTTAAGAATGAGGAGGCAATGGAGCGAATTCGAGGGATGACAAGACGCAAAACCAAGGGAGTCAGCAGGCTTGATGAAGAAGAGCATCCGGTACCAACCTGCCAAGGGATATGGCCCCTCCCAAGGCCCGTAGCTCTTCTCGCAGGGTTTTGAGCAGGGGAGTCGGTACGTGCTTAGGAAGACCTCCGTGGGTACAGTATGGAGAAGGGGCTAAATAGACTCAATGAAGGGCAACCAGTTGGGCGTATCATAAAAGCCCCAAGCTGGTTGCTACTGAGCCAGCTTCATCTCCTGGCCTCCCCACGGGTGCTTTGGGTTTTCAGTGGCTAATATGGTGAAAGTAGGATGTCAGACCATTCTTTTGTGATACCCCCAACCTTTCTGTTAGCAACTGAGTGCGGTGACCATTTGAAGCTCCCAGGAACTCCTGCAAGAAATAGTCCTGGGGAGTGATAATGAGAGTCTGAACTGGCGAAAGCTCAAGAGATTCAAAAGAGAATTCAAAAACCAAACACTCACGGCCATCCAGTGGATTCTGACTCATAGCAACCCTACGGACAGAGTAGAACTGCCCCTGGTGTTTCTGAGACGGTCACTCTACTGGAGTGAAAAACCTCATCATGCTTCCAGCAAAGTGGCCAGTGGTTTTGAACCGCTGACCTTGTGGTTAGAAGCTCAATGCATATCCACTATACCTCCCAGGGTCCTTTAAGAGATAATAGAAGCTGAAATTGCTTGGGGCTGCTGTTTTGATGAGGAATCAGAAATACAAGGTGATGGTTCAGGCCCCTGTCTTTAGAACCAAATTGAGTGGTGAAACTGTTCTCAGGGACAGAGTGTGGAAAGCAAAGGGGGACAGCGGGTTTCAGCATGACAGGACGGCCTTGTCCAACCAAGTGGCCGTCACCCCTTTGCTTTTGAATCTCTTGACACTACATGTAGGGCTGGAGGGATGTGAGGCTTTGGCAGTTTCTCACGTGAGCAAAATGAAGTCCAGAAAGGTTGGAGCAGCCTACCTGTAGTCACACAGCTACATTAGTGGTCGATCTGGGATTAGAATGTAAGCTGCTAGCCTATTTCCCCTTCTGTTAGTTTTGCAGAAGACCATCACGCTGGGTAAAGTAGAGGGTCAGCAAAAAAGAGGAAGACCCCCGACAAGATGGATCGACACAGTGGCTGCAACAATAACTCAAACATAAGAACAATGGGGAGGGTGGTGCAGGACTGGACAGTGTTTCGGTCTGTTGTGCATAGGGGGGGTATTGGTTGGAATGGATTGAACCGCACCTAACCATGACACAGGGTGGAGAAAGCACCTGGCTGACAAAGGAGAATATTCTAGCAGTCTGCTTCCACAAGGAATACAGCTTTGTATTCCTGGGGCTCTTTCTTCTCCTCTGTCCTATCGGGTTGCTGTGAGGAGCGGTGGGCTGTCTGTTGTCCTCTGCTTTGGAAGAATCACTGAAAGTAAAACTGTGGACTGTATGCTCACGGGGACTATGCCCCATTTACGTTGCATTTGAATCCATCTGCCCTGTCTTAACATGATTATGGCAACTTTGGTAGGCAAGTGGTTGCTTAACACAGTGGAAAGTCTTAATTACTCTTTAATAGTTATGTACCAAGGGGAAGCCAACCTTTATGTTTAATCATTTAGTTTCCTGTTGACACATAAGTTTGTTTTAGTATTCTATTTGTCTCTCCAGAAAATGTACAAAAGCATAGTTTTACTTTTCAGTTTTCATTGCAGATCTCTGTGATACCAAAATGTTTTCTTTTTAGAGTATTATTGCTGTATAAACATAGAAAATGTACTTAAATTTTTAAAATCCACCCACTGTCTTTCCATAACAACAACAAAAAATAATCAAGCTTTATGTTATTTTAGTCTCTTTCGTTACACAAACATATGGTCAACCTGACGTAGGTTCAGTTCCCTAACTCTTCTCTCATTAATGATTTGGCCATGTTTGGTGGTGGTGGTGGTTTTGTTCATTCATTTGTTCATGCATTCCTCATTCGGGCAGCAAACATCTGAGTATTGTCTAGATGCCAGCCAGGCGCTGGCAGGACTTGGGGTGTGGGAGTTACAGTTCTCATGAAGCTGACAGATGGAGGACAGGGGAGTGATCGGGTGGGCAACACAGTCATGCCAAGTAAAAAAATAAATGCATTCAAGAGAACAAGTATGGTGCATTCATTTTGTGTCACAGGCGTAACATAACTGATGTCGTGCTCTCTCTTTTAGATAGTGAATCATTTGGGGTCTCAGCAGTCAACACACGGTTTGCCTAAATGCAGAGAAAGAGAAGAGCTTCACATAGGGAGAGTTTGCCAAGGTGTGGCCAAGATGTAGGGAAATGCTCTTACCCAGACCTAGGGCTGGTGGGTTACCTGATGGGCTACTAACCACAAGGTCAGCAGTTCAAAACCACAGGAGAAAGATAAGGCTTTCTATTCCTGTAAAGAGTTACAGTTTCAGCAACACACGGGTAGTCCTACCTTCTTCTGTGTCCACTATGGGTTAGCATTGATTTGATGGCAGTGAGCTTGGTTTGTTTGTTTAAGAGCTAGGGTGAATGGTTAAGTGCTATCAGCTAACCAGAGGATCAGCAATTCAAACCCACCAGCAGCTCAATGGAGAAAAGACCTGCAGATTTACTCCCCTAAAGACGACAGCCTATGGAACCCTGTGGGGCAGCTCCGATTCTGACAGGTTCACCGTGGGTCCAAAGCGACTTGATGTCCGACAGCCACAACAGCAATTCCTGCAAAGCTCCTCGTGGTCGTAAAGAAGCCAGGGGAAGGAGGTGTCTGGATTCTGGAAGGAGGGAATTGGGCTAACAGGCATCTCATGGTAGCCTCGTCGAGAAGGAGTTAGGAGACTCAGTGCCCGCAACTTCCTCTCCCCCTTCATCCGATCTTCCCTTGTCTTCTCCCCCCCACCCCCCA
Organism: Echinops telfairi; assembly: GCF_000313985.2. NCBI lineage: Eukaryota > Metazoa > Chordata > Mammalia > Afrosoricida > Tenrecidae > Echinops > Echinops telfairi. The sequence goes on from NW_022103914.1 coordinate 10,212,270, forward strand.
CCGCCCCAACATTTTTTGCTGGGCTCCCTCCTGGTTGGACTCCCCAGAGTCCGTCCAGGCATTTTGACCACATTAAACATAAGGAAATGCAAAATTATGCTGATGTACTGGCTTAAGGTTTATAAGGTGTCATAGACCATGTGGATGGACCTTGATTCTAGCTCTGGCTTGTCATCCATTCATTCAACAAGCACCCCCACCCCTACCTATCCTCCCATCCTCCCTCCTTCCCTCCCTCTGAGGTCTAACATTTGATAAGCACAAAAATCATTGTGTATGGCTTGATGAAATTTTAGGTGTGTAGACACCCATGTAACCACCACCCAGATTTAGAGACAGAAGTTTGCCTACCCAGGATGCTCTCGCTGCTCCTTCCCTTTACCCGTCTTTCCCTAGCACAGTAAGCACCATGAGGGCCTTTAGGAGCATCACTTAGTTAATTTTCATAATTTTTATTGTAATTTTGGTGAAGGTTCATACAGAAATCAGATAATGCATTTTACATTCAACCATCTGTTACACATTTTTGTTTCAACTTATCTCTTTATCCCTTAATATGCCACTGTTTATTTTGCTTCTTCTCAGTGATTCTATTCCTTTGCCTTTCCTAAGTCTTCTTAAAATTTGGCCCTTGAGTAAATGCTGCCCTTTTGATCTCAAATGGTAAGTTCATTTCCAGACGTGAAAGGACTGTAGTCATGTGGGCACAGGGTCCCTCTAATCTCTGTCTGTTCCCTTTTAGGATTTTGAGTTTGTTTCCTATTTTTCTCTGACTCTATTTGAAACTTTATGATTATGATCCTTTTTGGATCTAGCTCTTCTGGTCTCTGGGTTGTAGAGGCTAAAGTTTTCATGATCTCTGAGCCATTGGACTAATTATTTCAATACATCTTTCAATCCCCCCTCCCACTGTCCTCACACACTTATTACCTCTCGACAGGGAGAGGCCAAGAGTTTTTACCTTCAATGTTCATTCACCTAATGCTACTCACCAAAGTAGGATGTAGAACATTGTCTTTGTGAGCAAGAGCATCATTTGGTTTTATTTATCCTTTTAAAGAAAACAAAACAGTTTTATTGGCACATAATCTACATATCATAATTCAGTGGTTCAATCATATAGCAAGAAGAGTTGTACAATCATTACCACAGTTATGTTTATTTTTTATTTTCCTATTAATAGAATAACACAGTGCTCATACTTTTATGACTGACTCCTTTCACTCAGCATTATCTCTATAAGATTCTTCTGTGTGGTTGGCATGTAGCATAGTTCAATGTTTTTCATTGCTATTGTTTCCATATGGGAATTCTTTTTCGGTATTTCTTGGGAATTTGCTTTTCTGAATTCTGAGAAAATTCAAGGACGTTGGGAAATAGGAAAATAATTCTGTGGTCATCAAAGCTGTGGTTATCAAGTAAATTGATAACAAGACATGGAACCCGAGCAGGATGGCTGGAGCGAAGGACAGTGCAGCTGACTCGTTCTGACAGCTGGGCCAGGACCACGGAGAAGACAAGTAGCCACAGCCTCGCTGCTAAGTCTTGCTTGTAGTCGAAGATGCTGTCGAAGTGTAAGTAGGTGTCTCTGGCCTTTTCTACTAATGAGCCCTTTTTGGCAAATGAAGAAAATATTAAGACTTTTATATGTATAATATATTTTATATAACTCTTATAAAAATCCATTTGCTGGGCCAAATTATTGTTTTAGCTCTTTATTGAGAATTGTGCGAAAGTGGGCAGAGCACATCATTTTGCCATTCAGGAATCCACAAGCATCCTGTTTCATGTCGTTGATTGCAATTCTCACCGTGGACCGGCACTCATCCCACTTACTCCAGGCGCTTCCTTTTCCCATTCCCCCCTCCGCACTTTGTCCTTGGCCACACACTGCCCTTTTGATCTTGCCCGACTGATGGCTCTAAGGAGCGTGCACCTCCCCAGGGTGCTTGTACGCCCTACAGACCTATTATTTGACTGGAGGCTGAGCCACAGAGGTGAGTCCTACTAGCTTCTCTCAGACCAGTGAGCCTGGTCATTTATATGATTTTGAGTTTTGGCCTACAATTTTTCCTTGTGGATTGAGTTTGGGAAGCAGAAAAAGTCCTTAAATTGGCAATTTCCACATGTGGATCTACGTTGTGTTGTGAACTTTGCTCGGAGAGCCGCAGATGGTTATTTGACCTTTGCTGAGTAATGTTCACTAGCATCCCCTGTGCTGGGATATTTGCTACAAGCTGGAGTTCTCTGTGTGAGGGGCCTTGATGATGTAGTGGTTACGCATTGGGCTACTAATTGAGAGATGAGCAGTTTGAAACCACCAGCCACTCTGTCTGCTCCCATCGAGAGATCGTAGTCTCAGAAACCCACCATGTCCCGTAGGGTGACCTGGAGTCAGAATTGACTTGCTGTCAGCTATTTTGTGGTCTAGTTTCTTTAAATAATATTAAACTTAATTCTTATTTGTTAGTTATTTTAGATATCCTAATAGTTAATAGGGAGCAGGAAGGCTCCCCCACTCAGACGGCATTTGAGATAGGGCTCCCAGCACTTAAAAAGCTCAGGTTGTTTGTGTTTTTTTAAGAGTCACATGCGCTATGTAGTGTTGCAGTGTAATTTGCTGATACTTTTATTCTCCTACTAACCCCTAAAGATAAATAAAGATCAGGTTGATAAAAACTCTTCAACCAAACTCACTGCCAGGCAATAATAATGATTTTGTTTTTTGAGGCGTGGCAGTGGGGGGTGCCTGGTGTCTCAGCTGTGAATGGGTTGCGTGAAGGGGTGGTAGCAGGAAAGTGAAGGAAAGGTGTGACTGGATTCAGCTGTCCCTTCCAGCAGAGTTTCAGAGGGACTATGTAGGGTGACAGGGTAAGGGGGGATGGGCAGTGAACCTGAAGGTCCAGAAGTCTCTCTCCCTTCATCCCACTGCTCTCCAAACGTTATTGGCCTTCCTGTGGCACCACACACTGGGTTTGGGAAGCTTCCAGGACTCTCCCAGTCTGCATCTCTGTCATCCTACAAACTCTTTCTATAAGGTCTAACGTGCCTTGAGTATTCTAGTCGTTATTAACCAAGAAGCCCTGCTGGTGCAGCAGCTTAGGCCATGGCCTATGAACCAGCAGGTCGATGTTTCAAATCCACCAGCCACTCTGTGGGAGAAAGACGAGGCTGTGTGCTCCCAGAAAGATTTATAAGCTCGGAAACCTTACTTTGCCATATAGGTCACTCTGAATTGGGATCAACTGGCAGTGGGTTTGCTTTTAGTTTATTATTCAACTCAGAATGTAATTGTACCAATAGTAACCATGCTGTAGAGTGACCGTTCTATTTGTTGTTGTCAGGTGCCATCAAGTCGCTTGACTCACAATGACCCTGTGCGCAGCAGAAAGAAACAGCCCAGTCCGCACCATCCTCCGTCCATCCCTCTGAGGGCCTTCCTGTGAAGCGTCCTTCGGGAAGGCAGATGGGATGAGGAGTTTGGGTTTTATTTTGCAGTCTGGGAGAAGCAAGTGAGTTCCCCGCCTATGGGCGGGGCTGCTTCTCTGGAATGCTTGCCTTTTAAACCTGTGAACATCAGCTTTGGGGCTTTACTGAGCATTCAGGGTTGGAGGGCCACTGGCTTGAGCTGCTGCAATGTACTGCATCCTTTCTTCCCCAGAGTTCCCTAGGGGGAGGAGAGGCAGAGGGCAGACTCCAGTGGCACCTTTAATGGCTGTGTGTGCATGTGCCTGCCTGCTTGTGTCTTTGAATGAAGGGAACCGGTGTGGTGGCCTCTGTGCTGACAGAATAGGATGGGCCCTTTGCTGCTAGCAAGGCATTGATTCCGGTTTTGTTCTAGTTTACCCTTCTGATTTGTGGGGTGAGATTGGAGGGGGTTAGTGAGAACATGGAAAATGATTCTGCTCCTTAATTATAGGAAGCCCCATAAGAGATCCTGCCTTCACCCCTGATTCTTTTCTCTAAATTGATTTTCAGACATAAAGTCAGAACTTTGCAACTTTTATACTTGATTCCCCGCAGGTGTGGGTAATATAGGAAAGTCAACTGTGAAGCCCCCTTTACCTTGCGATATATTTTGGTTTGTTCATGTCCCTCTTTTCCTTTTTTATTGCACACGCTCACATGTTTATATGTAGAAAGAAATGTGTTTACATAGGAAATTGGATCAGAACTATTAAGAAATAAGTGAACTGGGACATGTGGCAGGACTCGGGCAGCTCTACCTCAGTCTACCGCACTGTGGGCTTTTCTCTAAGACCTCAGCACCAGGTGACAGGTGTTTGCTTGGTGGCTTTAGGAGCCTGGGTGAAGAAATAGGTAAGTGGCTGGCTGCTGACTGAGAGCTTGGCAGCTAGTGGCTCCACAGGGGAAAGCCTGGTGATTTGCTTCTGTAAAGATCAGAGGGCAGCCTATCCTTGGGGTTGCTGTGAGTTGGACCACTTCTACGGAGTGGTCCTTCGAACTGAACAACAGCATCTTGTGCCCAAAGGTATGTTTTAGTGACTAAAGTGTCTGAGTCTTGGTGCTGGAGTGGTTATATGCAGGAGTTCAAAACCACCCGCTACTACTACTCCGTGGGAGAAAGATGAGGCTTTCTACCCCCATAAAGAGTTACAGTCCTGGGAAACCCACAGGGGCAGTTCTACCCTGTTGCAATCAACTCTATGGCCATCAGTTTGGTTTTGCTTTATTTTTCAACTCAAAATGTAATCATTGTACCAAGAGGAGTCATGGTGTATATAGTGGCCCTTTCTGTGGTGTTGATGTTGTTAGGTGCCATGGAGTCGTCCCAACTCATAGTGACCCTTTGCAAACCACCCGGAAGCCTCAGTTACTGCTCTCACCACGAACTCTTTCTTCCCTGCACTGATCATTAAAGCTGAGCTTCTGTTGCCATTAAGTTGCAAATCATCACTGTTAACCTTACTGCAAGGACCCTCCTGGCCTCTGTCCAGCTCCCAGACCTTATCTTCTGCCACCTGCCTCTCACTCTCCCCTTTACCGCACCTCCTTTTCTCTTCCCTTCAGACTGCCAGCAGGCTGCCCTCACTGCCCTCGGCCCCTCTGTCCTTTGTGTCTTCTTCCCTGATCTTATAGATGAGGCAAGGTTTTCCCGACTTACTCCCACACCTGTATCCCTGATATCCATCAGTCCACTTTGTTACTGGTAAATCCTTTGATGGTGACCCCCATGAGAACAGAAATGACATCCTTGTTTACGGTGGCCGCACTGCTACCTGCTCACTGCCTGGCAGACTGTGTATGCTCAGCAGAGATTTGTTGAAAAAGTGAAACGTACTTTCTCAGTCCTCAAGATTATCCATCCATATTTACTAGGTCCTGTCAACTCCTAGAGAAGCACCACTTTTAGGAAAATTGGGTCCTCCTTTTTCCATGACACCTGGGTGTACTCACTCTACCGGTATCAGTAATAGGAGCCAAGAGTCAGAGGGGTGGGCGGTGGGCTGTATACAGAAGGGATTGGCCCAGCTCTTGTCTTCATGAACATGCCCACCTCCCATGGCCTTGGAAGCATTATGAGCTGCACCTTTCACTTTCCTAGTGTCCCTTGGTGACCTTGATGAATATGACCCAAAACTCCCCAAAGCGAACAAACAAACTCATTGCTAGTGGGTCGATTCCGACTTATAGCAACCCTATAGGATAGAGTATAGGATATAGAGTATATAGGATAGGATAGAGTATATAGGAGAGAGTAGAGCGCCAGCTGCCCCAGAGTTCCTGTGATGACTGGGACAACACATTGTGTTCTCCATTGTATAAGTAAGCGATGCTCCTGAAGATAGCAAATAGCACCTGGCCCAGAAGTTGCATCACACCTTCACTGTGAAAGGGTGATGACCAAGCGGACCACTCTGATTAGAAGGAGAGAAGTGTAGACCTAACATTCATCATGGGAGATGTTCTCAGAATGGAAGAATACATTTTGGCCGTAGCAAGGCATATGAGGAGGACCTTATTTGAACCTGCTTGACTCACGGTGGGCTTTGTACTGACATGTCGTGGATCCAGAGCACTCATTCATTGTACCTACTGGGCTTCAGGCTGTAGTGTCACGTACTCATTTCTAGATAGGCAAGTGAGAGCTAGAGGGATGTCATTTGCCAGGGTCACTCTGTGGAATAGAGTTGGTTGCCAATCCAGGTTTTCGGGCGCATGTTCAGGACTCGTGATAGACCACCCCGTGGGCTGGGAGTAAGGGCACCCTGATTCATGGTTTTGAAAGTCCTGTTAATCTTAGCAATCCTGATGGCTGCACAGTGTACTTGATCAGTCCACTGTGTATGGAGACAGCACAGGACCGGGCCGAGTTTCATTTTCTCCCACATCAGGAGCGGGCTCGTTGACTACCAGCAGCAGCACAAGCCATCCCAGGCCGATGTCATCAGTAGTTGGTTGTGTGATTTATTTCATGATGGTGATGATTGGGTAAGGAACCCTGGTGGTACCTTGGTTAGGTGTTCGGCTGTTAACCTTATCGTTCAAACCCACCAGCTGCTCCATAGGAGAAAGATGTGGCAGCATGCATCCTTAAAGATTACAGCATTGGAAATCCCATGAGGCAGTTCTGCTTTGCCCTACAGGGTGATTATGTATCAGACCCAGCTCCATGGCAATGGGTGGGGTGTGTGTGTGTGTGTGTGTGTGTGTGTGTGTGTGTAGAGAGAGGGAGGTGGGCGCGGTGCTGATTATCATCTTTCCCCTTCAGTTAGCTTTTCTGATAAATCTCAGGACTTTGTTTCACTCTTTCAAGCATCATCCGCCCAAGTACTAGGCTGTGCAATTTATTTTCCCCTGGGAATTGCTCCGCGTGGATCTAATAAGATGTGAAGGCTTCACCGGCCCTGTTTTGTGCTGCTCAGCTCCCTTTCTTAGCTCGCCGAGCAGGTTGGAGACAGTGCTGGTGGCTGCCCAGAGAACAGCGACCCTTTCCATTATTCATGATGTCGCGGCAGGTTGGCTGCCTTGGCCTGTGCACGCTGCAACGAGCTCCTTGGTGGCAGCAGGGGCAGCTACTCTTCTTTCCCTACCACCAGCCAAATGGATGCTGAGGTCAAGTGGCTGCTGGGGGTGGACATGTGGAGGTGCAGAGCAGAGAGCTTCTGGGCAGCTGGTAGCCATTGCTTTTGTTTGGCATGGCCAGGGGACTGACCTGTCAACAGAATCTGGGTAAGAGCCAACCACACAAGGACATTGGGGTTCCAGTGGTAAAATTCTACTCTCCAGCTGGTGGACCTGGATTCATTTCCTGGCCAAGTTACCACCTATGCAACCAGCACTCACCTGTCATTGGAGGCTTGCATATTGTTAGGATGCTGAATAGGTTTCAGCAGAGCTTCCAGACTGAGACCAGGAAGAAAGGCCTGCAACTTACTTCTGAAGAACAGCTCATGAAAGCCCTATGGATCATGGTGGTCTGATTCATGGTGATAGCACAGGACCAGCCTGCGTTTCTATTTCTTGTGCCTGGCATCACCCTGAGTCGGGGGTCAATTCAACAGTTGCCATAGTAACAATAGTAGGGCCAACCACACGGCAGGGTTTTGGATAATTGGGTTTGAGGTTGGTTCTGTTGATTCACCTATTGGGGAGATGGCAGGGTTACACCATTAAGCCTCAGCTGCAGCCCGCTTTGCTTTTAGAGTCTGAAGGGTTTCATTCTCCGCTGCTAAATCCTGCCACATTCGCCTTCCTCCTCTGATTTCATTACTGGCCACACAGTACATTTCTTCTTTTAAAAGTATACGGCCTACTTCATCACTCAGTGCTTGATTTCATGGATGTATTTTCAGTCAGTAGCATAATCCCTAAGTGACCATTTCACTGGCTATGTTGTTTTCCACTGTGCTTTTGAGTGGTAGGCAGGCTGCTCACCTAGTTACTGATGCCCCCTGGCTGGTTTGCCTCTACTGTCTGAGTCTGTGTGGCTGGGGACAGCCTGGACGTGTCTTCTTTGAAGAATCTTACTGCTGTTGTGTGCTATTGAGTGGATTCAGACTCATCGCAACCCTGTAGAACAGAATAGAACTGCTCCATAGGCTCTCCTACTCTGTAATATCTATTGCGGATTGACAGGCCTTTTCTTCTGTGGAGCAGCGTGGGTTCGAACCACCAACCTCTTGGTTAGTAGCCAAGCACTTAACCACTGCACCACCATGGCTCCCCTAAAATCTTTGAAATATTTGACCCTGTGGTCTTTCCATATTATAGATCAGAAAACGCAGCTCTTATGTTAAAAAAATTTTTTTAATGCTGGTTTGCTTAAACATTAAAAAAATCATTTTATTGTATGTTTAAAATTTTCCATGCATCTTCCAGCCCCACCTCCCCATATAGATGCTTCCTTTCTTTACAAACTGATTGAATAGGAATGGAAGAAATCGGTGGTTGGTGATACTCTGGCCCCGTGAACTGGTTGCTGGGTGTTTTTTCAGCAGTAGAGGGCTAGACTAGTCCACACACACATTTCCTGAAGCAAATATCAATGTATTGACTTGTGTCACTGGAAAGTCCAGGGGTAAAGCAGGCGTGATTGAAGGAGCCCCGTGCTGTCACCTGCCGGTGCTCCTCTACTTTCCCTGGTTCCTCTCGCTGTGCCACTCCTGGGCTTCCACCCTGGGGGAAGCTCTGTCTCTCCGCCCAGTCTTCCTGGCACCGCCTCATTATGCTGTCTCTGACAAATCCATCCTGCAGTCACTGGTGTCAGGAATAGTGTCAACTGATTGGGTTAGCGAGCATCATTACCCCTGGACCCATGCGAGGTGCAAACACTCCTTTTAAGTGTCCCTGGTGGCACGGTGGTAATGCACTGTGCTGCAACCACAATGTTCGCAGAGCAAAACCTCCAGCCACACCATGGGAGAAAGAAAGATGAGGCTTTGTCCTCCTGTAAAGATTTAGTCTCAGAAACCCTCAGGGGTGGTCTGCTCTGTCTTACAGGACCACTACGAGTTGGAATCAATTTGATGGCAGTGAGTTTGTTTGAGAGTGGACAAAGAGTAGATAGTTCTCTGTCTCAGTTATCTAAGCCATCGAACCCACTGCTGTGTAGTCAGTTCTGATTCATAGCCATAATACAGTGGGTTTCCTGGGCTGGAGATCTTTGTGGGAGCCGACAGCCTCATCTTTCTCCCTCGGAGTGGCAGGTGGTTTGAATCGCCAACCTTGCAACATTGAACCACCCTCTAGTGCTTACCCCAGGGCTGTGACGGGGCGCTTTACCTCGTGCTGTCAGAACAAAGCATCTTTCCAATGGGTGACTTGAGAGAAAGGAGTCAATGCAGTTTCTCCTGGCTGCGGAAGCTGGTGCTCCAAATTCCGGAGAGGGGCCCCAGCAGGGCCATCTGTCTGTGTCTGTGTCGGCTTCCACTCGCTGTGTTCCTCGGCTTCTACATGCAGCTGTGTCAGCTGTTTTCTGCCCCGCCGGATGGACGGTTCTCTGTAGGGCAGCTGGTTTTCAACCTTTGGGTTGCAACCCCTTTGGGGGGGTTGAACGACCCTTTCACAGGGGTCATCCAATTCTGTAGCAAAATGACAGTGATGCAGTAGCAATGAAAATAATTTTATGGTTGGGGGGTCAGCACAACATGAGGAACTGTATGAAAGGGTCGTGGCATCAGGAAGGTTGAGAACCACCAATCTAGAGGCTTCTTTTGTTTTTTTTAATAAGAAACCTCTCGAGCAGATTAAAGTTGGGATCGACCACACTCGTGTGACTTCATTACCACGACAAAACAACAACAACAACAGCAGCATCAACATCTTATTCCCAGACTGGGTCACTCCCATTCACAGGTACCAAACTCAGTGCTATCAAGTCCATTCTGACCCGTAGTGACCTGATAGGAGGGAGTTAGAACTGCCCCTGTGGGTCACAAAGCCTAACTCTTTATAGGAGTAGAGAGTCTCATGCGTCTCCCGCAGAGCAACGGGAGGGTCGGGACCACTGACCTTGCAGTTAGCAGTTCAGGGTGGATCCCACTACACCACCAGGACTCCCGGACACAGGTGTACGGGTTAGGGTTTCAGCATATCTTTTAAGGGGACACAGTTTAATCTAGATCAAACACCAAGTGAAAATGTTGTTCCTTGTATGCTAAAGAGTCCGACAGTGAAGACCCAACATAAGCTTACACCTGTCCTTCTAACGTTGGGAGTTGGCTGCCAACTTCTGGTTAGAATGAGCAGAGGGCTCGGGGGCCAGTGAGCTACCTGCGGGTCAGAGACAGTGGAGTGGTGAGAGCCAGATGGGGTTTCATGGATCACAGTTTCAGTTACTGGCTGCTGGATAAAACTACCCCCAAACATAGTTGATAAAATAACAGCTTATTCTGCTTGACTATCCTATGACTCAGGAGGTCAGATGTTACAGAGGGAATGATTTGTAATGGGCCACAATTTCTAGACCTCACCAGAAAGCTGACCAGACACCCCTCTCTCTTTCTGTCACCCTCCTTTCTTATCCACCCCCAGCCCCCACCCTATACACACACTTTCCACATGACTTAGCTGGGCCTTCCTGAGAGCATGACGGTCTCCACTCTAAGCAGTCATTTTACATGGCATATCATGATGCTCAGAGAGAATGTCCCAAGAGATAGGACACACACACAGTCAGTTTCTCAGATTGACGCGGTGCGCTTCTGTAACATTCTGTTGGTTAGAGTGGACTCAGTGTGTGCCTGGATGTGAGAGGACAGGACATAGACCTTCCCTCACCATGGGAGAATATACAGCCATCTTTGCTCGGCCAGTATAATGACCTACTTGAGAGCCCTGGTAACAGCTGTTAAACACTCAGCTGTTAACCAAAAGGGCAGTGGTTCAACCCACCAGCTGCTCTGCCGGAGAAAGATGTGGTAGTCGCCTCTATACTATAGAATCTATAGAGACTTACATCTTGGAAATCCACAAGGGCAGTTCCACTCTGGCCTAATGGGTTCCGATGAGTCAGCGTTGACTTGATGGCAATGGATTTGATCATTTTGGCTTGGTCACCTGGTCTGCTAATTGTATATGTAAAAAACCGAACTCTTAAGAGGGTTGGGCCAACTTCTCTCGTCTGCTTTGCAGAAGGAAAATGGGAAACAAACAATAATCAGTACAAAAGCTATCATACCTGCACACCTGTCCATTTACTTACTTCTTTTGCTTTGTATCAGTGAGCCATGGGAGGGCCAAAGCAGGATGAGCCAGAGTGTGTTGCTTTACCTGTCCAAATAAAGTGCTGACCAGACACCTTATTTGGTGTCTGGCTGGCTCTGACAAAACTGCTTCCTCAGCCAAGGGAGAGAGGGACGACCTGTTGTGGTTGTGCCGTGTTTGTCCCCCTGCCTCTTGCACCTCTTCTTCTTGGACAGTGTGAGGTGGCTGCGGGTAGAAGGGACTGAGCATTGGGGTTCTGCTGCTTTGAGCTCCATCTTCCTCCCCTCACTCCAGTGCTCCATCCTGCGTTTAGTGGACTATGGATATACTCCTTTCACAAATTCGTGTGACAATATTTTCTGGGTTCTCTCCAACTTGCAGCTCTGCACCATCTGGTATGCACGCATGCCCACAATGGAACGGAGGGGGAATATGTGTTTGGCATTCCCCCTCCCTTTCTGGAGCCAGAGGGAGAACCCTCAGCCTTTCTCCACACAGACTAACTTGCCTTTTGCTTCTAGCTCTGTGAGGGAGGAGGCCTGAGGGCTGGTCAGAGGGTTTGGTGGTCCAGGGTATGAAACCAATGACCTCTCCTTTCCTAAAGATCAAAACTCTTCCCTCTACCTTCAAGTTATTTTATCCTTAGTATGTAAACCCCAAAACCTAAACTCATGCCATCGAGTTAAGTTCAAATCATAATGACCCAATGGGGCAGGGTAGAACTGCCCTTGTAGGTTTCCAAGACGGAAACTTTACTGTCACCACCCCTTGGCTGTCAGTTTGGCATCTTGTGGTGGCTTCGGTGTCGCTGTGATGTTGGCAGCTATGTCACAGGCATTTCAAATGCCAGCAGTCACCCAAAGTGAGCGAGTTTCATCTGAGCTTCCAGACTAAGAGTAGACAATGTAGAAGAATAAGCTGTCCACTTTGAGGAATTAGTGGAAAACTTTGTGTATAGCATCAAGACACTGTCAGATACAGAAGGCGTCATGATTCGAAGCAGACCATTGGCAGAGATCCTGCCAGAAGATGGGCAGTCAAAATATGACTAAGGAAGATGCCTTCCCAGAATGAGTTGACCATATGATGCGGATGGAGTAAAACTTGTGGGAGTAAAGCTTTCAGGACCTTCATTTGCTGGTGGGGCATAACTCAAAATGAGAAGAAACAGCTATAAAAGTGTATTATTGATCAGAATGTTCAAAATTTGAATCTAGTAAAATTAGAAGACATCAAAAATGAAAGGGAACATAAAGAAATCAATCTGCTACGTGTTACTAAGCTGAAATGGACTGTTATTGACCCTTTTGAATCAGAAGCTGCTGGTTTTCTCTGCCAGGAACGAAACAATCAGGAGGAATGGCATTGCATTCCATTCCTTGTCAAAAAGGACATTCCAAAATCTGTCGTGAAGTACAATGCTTTCCGTGATAGGATTACATCTTTCTGCATTCAAGGCAATCTAACCACTACAACATTGTTCGTACTTATGCACCAACCGCTAAAGCTAGTGATGAAGAACCGGAAGAACTCTACAGATGTTTCCAGTCAGAAAGTGCGCAAACATGCAATCAAGATGCATTGAAAATTATTGGTGAGCAGAATGCAAAAATTCGAAACAAAGAGGAAAGAGCTGTAGTTGGAAAATATAGTCTTTGTGATAGAAACAAAATTGGAGACTGTATGACAGAAATTTGCAAGACCAATGGCTTGTTCAAAGTAAATACCGTTTGCAACAACACAGACGATGAATGTACACATGGACTTCTCTAGACGGAATACACAGAAATCAATTTGACTACATTTGTGAAAAGAGAAGATGGAGAAGCTCCATATCAGCAACTAAAACTAGGCCAGGGCTGACTATGGAACAGATCACCAATTGCTCATATGTAAATTCTGGTTGAAACTCAAGAAAATTAAAACAAGTCCACAAGAGCCAAACTACAACCTTGGTTCTATCTCACCTGAATTTCAAGAACAGATTGGACTTATGAACACTAATGATAAAAGACCTGATGAGCTGTTGGAAGACATCCAGAACATCATTCCTAAAGAAAATAAATGGCCTTTACAAAGAAAGGAAAGAGCATAGTGAATGTCAGAAAAGACTCTGAAACTCGTTCTTGATTGTATAATAGCTAAGGCGAATAGAAGAAATTATGAAGGAAAAGAGATGAACAAAATTTCAAAGGGCAGCTCAAGAAGACAAAGTAAAATGTGAAAAGAGAAAGTGCAAAGACATAGAGTTCAAAAACCACAAAAGAAGAACGTGCTAAGCATATCTTAAATGGTAACAATTCAAGGAAGATTTCAAGCCTGCAGTTGCAATCTTGAAAGAGTCAACGCGCACATATTGAATGGTGCAAGAAGCATTAGTAGAAGATGGAAAGAATACACAGGGGCACTGTACCCAAAAAACAGTCAACATCCAACCATTTCAAGAAGCAGCATATGACCAAGAACCAATGCTACAGAAGGAAGACGTTCGAGCTGCACTGAAAGCATTAGCCCAAATCAAGGCTCCAAGAATTGGTAGAATACCAATTGAAATGTGTCAACAAGCTGATGAAACACTGGAAGCACTCATTAGTCTGTGTCAGATAACTTGGACTATTTGGCCAACGGACTGAAAGAGATCCATCTTTGTACCCATTTGAATGCTCAAATTATAGAATAATATTAATATCATATGCAAGCAAAATGCTGCTGAAGATCTTCCAACAAAAGTTGCAACAGTATGTTGACAGGGAAGTATCAGAGGTTCAGGCTGGACTCAGAAGAGGACTTGGAATAAAGGGTGCCATTGCTGATGTCCGCTGGATCCTGGCTTAAAACAGAGAATACCAGAAAGATGATTATTTCTTTTATTGACTATACCCAGGCATTTGACTGTGTGAATTGAATCATAACAAGTTATGGATAAGCTTGAGAAGATGAGAATATCAGAACACTTCATTGTGCTCATGTGGAACTTGTACACGGATCAAGAAGTAGTTGTTTGACCAGAACTAGGGAATACCGCATGGTTTTCAATCAGGAAAGGTGTGCAATAGGGTTGTATCCTCTCACCATACTTATTCAATCTGCATTCTGAGAAAATTATCACAGAAGCTGAGTTATACGAAGAAGAATGTGGCATCAGGATGAGAGACAGTTCTGATTAGCAGCCTGTGATGTGCTGATGCCCATGCTTGCGTGCTGACAGTGAGGAGGACTGGAGGAGCATGGGTTGCAGGCGACAATATGGATTAATGCTCGGGGTAAAGAAGCCAAATCCTCATAACTGGACCGATAGGTACCTCATGATAAGTGGAGGAAAGACTGAACTTGTTAAGGATTTTGTTTTGCTTGGACCCACAGCCAATTCTCATGGAAGCAGTAGTCAGGAGGTCAAAGGACACATTGCATGGGGGTGAACCTGCTGCATAACACCTCTTTTTTTTTTTTACATAACAGAACAAAATGAAGAACCTTTTTATTGTGAATTAAGTGAACGTTTACAGAGCACACCAGTTTACATTCCACAATCCGTATTTTGTGATTCAACTTTCCCCCCTTCCTCCCTGTGTCTCCAGTGTCAATGCCTCCTCGCACAACACCTCTTAAGAATGTTCAGAGGCAAGGATGTTTGTTACTTTGAGGGCTGAGATGCACCTGAACCAAGCCATGGTATTTCCCTTTGCCTTATATGCCTATGAAAGTTGAACATTGAATAAGAAAGACCAAAGAAGAATCAGTATGTTTGAAGTATGGTACTGGTGAATAATCTTGAAAAGTACCATGAACTGCTAAAAGAACACATAGATCTATCTTGGAAGAAGTACAGCCAGAAGGCTCCTTAGAGGCAAGAATGGTGAGACTTTGTCTCACATACTTTGGACATGTTATCTGGAGAGACCAGTCCCTGGAGAAGGACATCATGCTTGGTAAAGTAGAGGCAATGTAAAAGAGGAAGGCCCTCAACAAGATCACTGACAACTGCAAAGGTGATAGTTCAAGGTCACTAGTCACTCAGGGAGAAAGATAAGTCCGCCTGGTCCCATAAAGAAACACTCTGGAGCAGTTCCGCTCTGTCCTGTAAGGTCACCATGAGTCACAGTTGACTCGATGGCAATGAATGGGTAAGGGGAAATTTGCTTTTCCACCCTTATGGTTCATGCAATTACATAAGCCATCTCAGTGCAGACACTGACAATCTCTTCAGAATTCATCTCTGACCTGGGGCATCTGAGCAGAATAAATGGCTCTGCAGTTCTGTATCAAATGTGTGTAGAAGAGAGAGGGAGGGAGGGCACGAGGGGGAGAGAGAGAGAGAGAGAGAAATTACTGAGTTCTTACCTACTATAGATGAGGCAAGAAAAATCACTGTGTGCACAGAAGGTGAGGAGATAGGCTGAGGTGAGTGGATAAAGTAAATGTCACATTCATTTATTTCATTACATCTGTTCCTTTCTTAATCAGAGAACGGGAGCTCTTGTAACCTGAAAACTAAAAATACCCACTGCCAAGGACTTGCTTCTGACGCAGAGTGAACCCTACAGGGCAAGATTGAGCTGCTCCCTACGGTTTCTAAGGCTGAACATCTTTACAGAAGCAGACAACCTCATCATTCTCTCTCAGAGTGATGGGGTTGATTTGAACTAATGAGCTTGCCGTTAGCAGCCCACCACGTAACCGACTATACTACGAGGACTTGTCTGTAACCAGAAGGTAGAAGAGCCCCTCTAATTGAAGCTATTAGTTTTTCAATCCCAGCAGCTTCGACGGTGGTATTTACAGGTATCTCTCAGGAAGAATAGTATTCCTGCTTCTCTGCACTATAATCCTAGTCTATTTAGTGTTTGTGTTGCTTCCTCCCCTACTGCTATTAGGTGGGTTCTGACTCATAGGGACCCTGTGGGGCAGTGTAGAACTACTCCCTAGGGCTTCAGTGATCAGAGCCACCAGAATTCTTCACATGCATACCTGTAGTTGTGACATCTGTGTCAAAGGCCCAAGGAGCATACAGGCCTTCATAATAGAAGTCCGATGGTGTGGGTTAAACGCTGGGCTGATCACCCAAAGATCACCCTTTCAAGCCCACCAACTGGTCTGGGGGAGAGCGATGATGCTTTCTGCTTCCAAGAAGACTTACAGTCTTTGAAATACTAGAGAGCAGTTAAGCTCTATCCTGAGGGTCATTAGGAGGAAGAATTGACTTGGGGGCTGTGGGTCGAGTTGGGTTTTATTGCCTTCCTAACCTGAGATTTCTACAAGAACCGTTAGCGCCATTTAATACTATTTAGAGAAGAGCCCAACAGCGGATAAGATGAATGACACTCTTCTAAGTTTCTGATCAATAATTTCACTATAATCCTTGTTGTAAGTGCCTTTAATGTTCTTACTTCTGAAAGGCAATCTTGTGTGGCTGCACATATGGAAATAGAGGAGTCCACAGGGGCTCAGCGAGAGGCGTGAGAGGGGACTTCGCGGGCCAGGCCTGCTCGCTGAGCTGTATTGCAGGCCGCATGCGTCTCGTCTCATCACTTCATTCCCACACCCTGCTTGCTCCCCTCCCATCTCCACCTTCCCTTAAACTCGTGACTTCCGAATCTAGACTTGTGTCCATTTGGATCCCAGGAGAGAAATGTCTCTGACTTGTAGGAAGAAAAGGAGCACTTGCTTGGGTAGCTTTCCCAATGGACGCTTCATCCTGTCATGGGATTAGTTACCATTTACTTCCGGTGGGACCCCTTTCCCGGTATATGATTCCAGAAGCCTCTGTTACTATATGTCAAATGAAAAACCAGACAAACAAAAAAGCAAGCAAAAGGGATCAGGAGGCTGGACTCTCACTTCAGATCCACGTCTGGCTTACAGTTGGCCTAACCTGTGGGCCTCCCTTCAGCGTCACTGACCCTGCTCGGCTCCCCAGGCTGCTGGGGGAATAAAGCCCAGTGACACTGTGGGTGCGAGCACTAGGCAAGAGTAGAAAGCTCTCTGCGCTGGAGGTTATGTAATTGTGTTCTAAGAAAGCCCGCAGCTGTCAAGTGTGACACACGACATCTCTCAAACTCCTCCACGGCGGGGAAGCAGCTGGCAGGTTCATTTCTCTCTCTCCCTTCTCCATCTGCCCTGGAGGGGGAAAAATATACAACGAATGGCTTACAATTGTGTTGGGGAAGGGGAACGCCATCTGAGTCGAGGTGTCTTCCCTTGTAGTTTGCATCCTAGAGCATTTCATTGTGACATTTGACATCCTTATCCACACTGCAAAGTGGGGACAGCCAGGGTGGGAACCCGGATCTGGGACGTCGGTCACAACAGACACGCGGTGAACAATGAAAACCACATAGTGAGTCTCTGAGAAAGATGCCTACTAATCATTGGAGAGCTGGGCAAGCCCCTAGGGGTCTCCTGGGGCTAGTATGTATATAGTTCCGTTCCTTCTACAGAGTTCTTGAGTGCCATTGCTTGTTCCTGCCCCCCACCTCCTCTCCATACTCCACGACTACCTGTATTTGGTTGGAAGGCATCCAGGCGTTTACTCATGGATTGTCATCCTAGAGGGAGCTCCTCTCTCCCCGACCTTGTTCCCTCAGAGTGCCTACTCATTAAGATGGAATGATGATGAGATTGTCACAGGTGAACATTCTTTCCGTGACACACTTTCTACTACCATTTCTGTGTAAATGCCTCTGTTGCAACACTCCTCCCCAGTGGAGAGGCATCAGCCCCTGAATGCCTTCACACACTTGGTGGATAGTTAGCTCTTTGGTGGCAAGAATCCTGTCTCCTGCATTTTCGTATCTTTAAGACTTAGCAGAATCTTGGCCCCATATTAAATACCCAGTACACTTTCGATAAGTATGTGAATGATCAAAAAGGAGGAAACAGAAAACAAAACCCTAAACGAAACCAGTTTTCTTAACTTCCACCCGATTCTCAGGAAGTAATCTTAGTGTTCCATCAACATCTCCGCTTGGAAAATAACTGCGGACATCGAAAGACAGACACAACATTACCAAGTCCGGGTGTTGGCCCTTGATCTCAAGATGCCCATAGCATCTTGATGATGTAACTCTAGCTTTGCCTCCCAGTGGCTTTCGGCATCTGCTTCAGCTTCTCCAGCATGGGAAGTTAGTTCCTGTGTTTGAGCTTTCTGGGTAGTTTTCTTTCATTCGTTCCCAATCTACATGCCTGCAGTTTCCTTTGTTCTCCCATTAGGGTTAAAGGAACAATAGGCTCCTCCTTTTGAGGTCAGGGGAGAGAAGAACTTTCCCATTTTGAAGATGGTGCGCCTGGCCCACGTCTTCTTTTCTCTAGTCCCGGAACTTCCTTTTTGTCTACTTGTGCGAAACTTAACTTGAACCTTCCAGGTGTGGCATGAGCTGCATGGAAGAAAGCAGACGCATCTCCCCCCTGGGAATTGACTTCTCTGTCGGAAGGGGCTTCAGGAAGGGTGTGGGAAAGTCCCATTATCTTTGAACGCTGTTTTCTCATGAACTTTTTGAAGCCCCTTGTTTGTAACTTGGTCACACTGAGTGGACAACACATCCGTTTCATGTGATGCCCATTTAGCCATTTGTTCCCAAGAGCACAGCCTGGCCTTTGTGTGGTTACAGTCGACCTTGCAGCATTTGGTTGGCCCTTTAACCTGAGTCTGGTCCCGCACCTTTATCACATTTTTACCTTTGTGCATTTTATGATAGTAGCTATGAGGGCAGACAGTGGAGGAGGGACCTCTATGGGAGAGGTCCCTGTCCTGATTCTCCAAGAATAGACAGCGGAGTAGAACACAGATCGCAGATAGAATGTGGGAATAGCTGTGGAAAGGCACTGCGTTCTGCTGCTACTGCTCCTCGCCTCCTTCATATCTATTTGAAGGTTCTTCTTTAAATTAGAGCCTTGGGGTGCTGTGGATTAGGTATTAAGCAGCTAACCACAGATCAGCAGTTCAACCCCACCAGCTGGTCCATGAGAGAAAAATGGGGCTGTCTGCTCCTGTAAATATTTATAATTTACATTCTCAAGATCCCATATAGGGTCACTGTGAGTCAGAATTAACTGGATAGTAGTAGCCTTGGTTGGTTTAAGGTTTCCTTACAACTTGGGGTACGCACTAGTAAGACAGAAGTCGATGCAGGTGGATCTGACCTTACCTCTTTGAGCACATTTGCACAGATGGGTAAATGAGTGTGCCATGCATGGTCAGCACCAGCAGGTACATGGATGGTACTCTGAATGCAGCATAGGGTTCAATTAAGAATAAAAACAAACAAAAACAGATGCTTGTGAATTTGTTCCAATTTTTGGCGACCCCATGTATGTCAAAGTAAAACTGTGCTCTAGAGCCATTAAAATGGACGGATTTTCTGACAGTAGATCACCAGGCCTTTCCTCTAAGGTGCCTTCGGGTGGACTTAAGCCTCTACCCTTTCTGTTAGCAGCTAAGCATGCACACCGTGTACACCACTAAGGGACACGGGGACTTAAGAACACGAACCCTGAAGCCAGGCAGACCGGAGCTTGTATTCCTGTACCACCTCTAACTTGTGACTTTGGAAGCTCTGCTTTGTAGTTATTGTTAATACTAGGATGCTTTCAGAGGGGTGCCTCAGTTACGTGAGTTGATTGAAAACCAACCACAAACCCATTGCTGTTGAGTTAAGAAGGGAGCTGAGCCCAAGGGTCATCCAGTGGTTTGTCCATGGTCATTTGGAACAAGTTCTGTCTCAAGTTAAGCTGGGACTTCCAGTCTTTAGGCTCTTAGTTTAATGCTCTTTCCTTTAATTTACACCAGCCCTCCAGAAGGCATCCGCTTATCTTATTTACCAGTCTCCTTTTGTTTACAGAGTAAACCTATCTGCCATTGAGGCAGTGCTGACTCATAGCAACCGGGTAGAACTGCCCTTGAAGGTTGCTGATACTATAACTCTTTATAGGAGTAGAAAGCCTCTTCATTCTACCAAGGAGTGGCTGGTGGTTTCAAACTGCTGAATTTG
This sequence comes from Echinops telfairi, assembly GCF_000313985.2. Lineage (NCBI taxonomy): Eukaryota > Metazoa > Chordata > Mammalia > Afrosoricida > Tenrecidae > Echinops > Echinops telfairi. The sequence goes on from NW_022103914.1 coordinate 10,232,426, forward strand.
CAGTTAGCAGCCTAACACATAACCACTGTACCACTAGGGCTTCTCTTACAGGGTGAAGAAAGGAAAATAAATAACATTGGCCTTTAAAGGGCTACTCACCTGGGCACCAGGGGAGGTCCTCTGTGGTGTCTGTAGATTGAGTTCAGGTGTCTATCAGGACTGTTGACCTTTGAGGCAGGGATGTCTGAAGAAGCTGGGCCAGGCCTTGATTTCTCCCGAGAGTTGTAGTGTCTCCCACTCTCTTGGGGGGCTCTGGCCCTGATGGTGGCTGGCACGGATGAGACTACGCACTTTCAGCAACGGCCCGCATCCCGAGACCATCACAGCTCCATTTCATATGTGATGGAGGCTCTATTTTCTCTCAATTTCCTGTGAATTAGAGAGGTGTATTGTGCCAGCTTCCCTAAATTGTCACAATCGATATTCTACTGCCTTTATGCATGCTAATGACTCTTCTCCTCCTTTTAGAATGTACTGGTTTCCCAGATCAGTCTTTGCAACATAAAAAAATAAATAAAATTCAAATGGCATTGGGGGTGGGGAAACCCTCTGTAGCAAGGTGGGTTTCTGCCAAGGTTTAAGACCTGGATCGAAATGAAAGGTTTAAGACTTTGTTTTGCACTGGAAAGGAGACCTGGCCTGGCTTTTCTGAGCCAGCTAACTAGAGCTACACTTTAGGGGGGAGTGTGGGAAGCCTTTGTAGAATAGTGGTTACTCATTGGTCTGCTAACTGTAAGGTCAGCAGTTTAAAACCACCGAGGGAGAAAGACAGGCTTTCTATACCCTTGAAGAGTTACCATTTGCAAAACAGTAAGGGCATGCAACAGAGCAGCAAGGAGTGCAAAGCAATGAAGCCCCTGGGGAATACCAAAAATAGACTTTGGGGCCAGGATGTGGCACCCCATCAGACTCGATTGGAAAGCACTCGTAAAGGTCAACCAAGAACTGGAACTATTTATAGGCTTTTCTTTTGTTGTTGTTGTTGTGTTTTCTTTTCTTTTGCTTTGTCTTGTCTTTTGTGCTTATTATTGTCTCTGCATGTCTATCTAGATAAGATAGGAGGGATGAACAATTCTAAGGAGAAAACAATGGGACCAACCATTCCTAACTTGGGGACACTGGAGAGGGGGAAGTGGGAGAAAGGAAGGGGGGTGTCAACAAACCCAGGGACAGGGGAACAAAAAGTGATCTAAATTTGATGGTGAGGAGGGTGTAGGATACATGGTGGTGCCTGATCAAGTGCAGTGTAGCCAAGAGGAATTACTGAAACCTGAATGAAGGCCAAACATGATAATGGGACAAGAGGAAAGTAAAAGGAAGTAGAAGAAAGAACTAGTAGGAAAAGGACATTTATAGAGTTCTAAATACAGGCATTACATATGTAAATATATTTATATATAAGGAAAGGGAAATAGATCCATGTACATGTATTTATATGTTAAGTATTAAAGTAGCAAACTGACATTGGGCCTCTATTCAAGTACTTCCTCAGAGCAAGATCACTTTGTTCTAAAACCTGGCATTCTGTGATGCTCACCTTCCCAACATGATCACTGAAGACAAAATGGGTGCATAACCAAATGTGGTGAAGAAAGGTGATGATGCCTGGCTATCAAAAGGTATAGCATCTGGAATCTTAAAAAGTCTTAAATAAGTGGCCATCTAGCTGAGAAGCAACAAAGCCCACATGGAAAAAGTACACCAGCCTGTGTGATCATGAGATGCCGATGGGATCAGGTATCAGGCATCTAAGACCCAGAATAAAATCATACCCAATGTGAAGGGTGGGAGTGGTGGTGCATGGAGTGGAGACCCATTGCCCATCTATAGACAACTGGACATCCCCTTACAGAACAAGG
>NW_022103914.1:10234692-10251917 GCF_000313985.2 Echinops telfairi
GCAAAAATGCATCTGATACATAGCTCCGATACGTAGCGATGCAGACAGAAGCGTGTACAGTATGAGCCAATCAGTGGCAGTAATGACAGAGCATGCACTGTTACGCAAAAACCGCGATAGAGTGAAGCCGCAGAAGTCGAAGCGCGAAGTGGCGAGGGTTCACTGTATATCCCTCAGGACCAATAAAAAGAGTTGTGATACCAGGAGGGTAAGGGGAACGTAGGGGGAGAAAAGGGAAACTGATCACCATGATCTACATATAACTCCCTTCCAGGGGATGGACAACAGAAAAATAGGTAAAGGGAGACAGTGGTCAGTATAATACATGAAAAGAAATAATCATTTATAAATTATCAAGGGTTCATGAGGGGGGAAGGGGGAAAATAAGCTGATTTACCAAGGGCTCAAGTAGAATGAAAATGTTTTGAGAATGATGATGGCAACAAATGTACAAATGTGCTTGACACAATGGATGGATGGATTGTGATAAGAGCCATATGAGCCCCCAATAAAATGATTAAAAATGAAAAGAAAATGATGATGGCAACAAATGTACAAATGCGCTTGACACAATGGGTGGATGGATGGATTGTGAGAAGAGCTGTTAAGAGCCCCCAATAAAATGATTTTTAAAAAGTTACAGTTTGGGAAACTCACAGGGCAGCTCTGCGTTGTCCTGTTGGGTCGCTCTACCTAGATGGCAGTGAGTGTGGGTTTGTTTGTTGGCGGGGTGACGGTGGGAGTGGAGGGCAAGGCCAGCGCTTGGTGATCGCCATTCTCCATCACCTCTGCTTCACTTTTCTTCTCACCGCACACAGTTCGCTCCATATCTTAGTCCAGCCTCCGCCCTTCCTCCTGCCCAAACAGTTCCCACATGGTTGCTTCCACCTGCAGTAACGCGCGGGCTCCCACTTTGAGGCCTGCTTTTCCTGGGCACCGTCCATGACTGAAGAAGGAGGCCAAAAGCCTGTGACCTTCACCGTGACGCGGCCTCTGATCTCTGTTTCTTTTCGTGTTTTGGTTCACACGCGGGCCTCATAGCTGCTGAGGGTTCTGAGTGGTGCAAACGCTTGGTGCGGAGGCTACGAACTAAAAGATCGGCCCTCTGTAGCCATCAGCAATCTCACAGAAGACAGGCCTGGCCACCTGTTTCTATAAAGATGACAGCCACGAAAACGCCATGGAGCCATTCTCCTCTGACACACAGGCATCCCCCTAAGTTGGAATCGACTTTGTGCCAGGAGAATTACAATCCTCTTGTAACTGTAAAGAGTTAGGGTCTCAGAAACTCACAGGGGCAGTTCTACCCTATCCTGTAGGGTCTCTGAGTCGGCAGCGACTCATTGGTGGTGAAAAAGAAAAAAAAGGAAATCTGTAAAGAAGCCAAGCACCAGTTCTCACTCCTGCAGAGCCACTGTGTGGATTCAGACCACCAGCCTTTAGGCTGGAAGCCAAATGCTCAACCATTGAGATACTAGGGCTTGGAAAAAATCTGAAGTGAATATTGTTGACTTGGCTTGTTTGACTTAAACAACCCCTTATTCTGTAGTGTGCAATATTCCTCACGGATGGAGCAAGGGTCCCTCTGGGTACCTGGGTCTTTGTGGGGGACAGTGCTGGAGCTGGCCGGCCCTGGCTTTGTGGTGGACCATGCTATGTGAGTCTAACACATACAGTTTTGCTTTCTCCCCTTTAAAAATATTTTCTTAGAGAGCTGAGTAAATGACTCCTGAGAGCACTCCGGCTCTGAAGTTCATCTGTTCTACTCTAAAATCCTTGTGTAGGGCTCTTTCCCTAGTATCCGCAGCTCGCAGATTGTCCCATTATTTTGTGCTGTGGCCTGTATCCTGTAAGTAGCGCCTGTCGTCTTCTGCGCCGTAAGGCTTGGGAGAGGCTCTTCTCTCCAAATAGACTGTCAGCTCCTATATGACAGGCCTGGGCACATACCTTGGCCCATTTATAACCTGCAGTAGAAGACTGTGTGTTTGGGGTGCATAGCTTCATAGTTATATCTAGGGCTTAGAAAGTCTATAGAATGCCTAGGTGGTACAAAGGTTCACACACCTGCCTGCTAACTGAAAGGTTGGCATCTTGGAAGAATGATCTGTTGGTCTACCTCTGAGAAATCATCCAAGAAAACCCTAGGGAGGACCCTTCTGCTCTCATACCCAGTAACCGCCACCAGTGGTACTAGACTCTAGGGCACCAGGAATGTGCGCTAAGTCCCGTGTTTGATCCTGGCAATCCCGAGCAAGGCAAAGTATGAGCCCTGGCATCTAGATGTTCACAGCATATCACATTAATGACACTGTGTTATAGTTTGCACTGGGCTTTCTACTCCATTTGCAATGTTCATCTCCAGGCAACCCTATTAAAAAGGTATGACCCAGAACATGAAGTTACAATTACTATATACCCTTTAACAGGTGGGGGTGGGGTGGGGGGAGGAATAAGGGAAAGAGGGTGATTTAAATGGTAAACTGGGGTCTAGAGTAAGGTGACCAGATTTTAACATTGGTAAAGCGGGACACCATTGATAAAATTCATATCCTGGCGAAATAGCCACATGGCAGCTGAACACCGTATACCCTAGCTTGTCATGCATTCTTTCCAAAAATCGGGACTTTTAAAAAATGCCGCAGGATGCGGGACAAATTGTTAAAAATCGGGACTGTCCTGCCAAAAGCGGGGCGTCTGGTCACCTTAGTCTAGAGCCTTAAGGGGCGGAGAGCTCTGCGGAGAGGCAGCAGTCTGTTCTGTCTAGGCCTCAGTTCGCTGCACAAACGTGCCGACACGCGTCTGTCGATGCTCCCTTTGGAGCGATCTGGGGGTTTCCAAGCATGCTTGGACTTGGTGCACTTTGACTGCCTCATTGACATAGGAACCGGATTCCTGGTGCAGTTCAGTCCTACCTTTTCCCATTTCACAGATGATGAGCCAGTTGAGGTGGGGACATTTCCTCATCCTCCTGCATAAAAATCAGAGTAAGGATTCACCCACACCTTCCTACCCTGCAACCGGGACTTTTCCTGCTTTGGCCTGATTTCGGTGATTCTACGAAAATCGCCCTATTTCTGCCTCTTATATAATGCATTTACAGTGAACCCTCGCTTATCGCCATTAATCGGTTCTAGACCCTACCGTGATAAATGAAATTCCGTAAAGTAGGATTCCTTATTTGTAAATCAAATATTTTTGTAGTTAGAGCATAGAGGACATGAAAAAACACCCTTTAGTCACCATTACACTCGTATTACCCAATTTATTATTAAACGAAAAAGGGAAAATACAGTAAAACATTTTGGACGTTACAATTATCATTTATTATTTATTATATTATTTATGGCATCAAGCGTGTACAGTATGAGCCAATCAGTGGCAGTAATGACAGAGCATGCGCTGTTACGCAAAAACCGCAATAGAGTGAAGCCGCGGAAGTCGAAGCGCGAAGTGGCGAGGGTTCACTGTAATATGTAACCTATAACATGCATAATGATCATAAGAAAGTAACACATAAGGGGGATGCTCAATGTGGGGGATAGGGACACACCGGTATAATGTACACAATATGTGCATAAAGATACAGTCTATACATGTTTGCTAGAAATACCTACAGGAGTGAACTAGTCCAGAAGCTCCGTAAGAGAGGCCTGCTGGACAGGGTAATAGAAATTGGTTTTCCTGGCGCCTCAGCAGCTCTGGGCAGCCTAGAGCTCCTTCTGGCCCTGAGTTGCAGGTGGCTGTTTGGAAATCAGTAGTTGCTGCAGCGGCTTGTCTGGCTTCTAATGGATTCTGACCAACTTTGACTGCTTCCCCCTCCCCGGCTTGACTGCAGTTCTTTAAAGGTCATTTCCACACGGAATGGGCAGGTCCATTTAATTGTTTGGGAGCTAGATAAAAATGCTCTGCTCTTTGTTCCTACATTATGCCATTTCACAATAGCTCCTCTCCCACAAATGGCTGAGACTGTTCAATTTGGGCCTCCAATTGGTTCTTGCTGAACAGATCCATCCATTTCTATCCCCAGGCCTGTTCTTTTTGATTAGGCATTTAGGATACCAGTCAGGCTTTTTAATCTAGTCACTCATATTTCTCTTTTTTTTTTTTTCTCTCTTTCTCCCTTTAAGCCTCTTCTATTTTGAAAAGTACTGCTGTGGCTGTAGATGCTTCTGTTTCTTGTTTGCTACGATAGTGTATGTTTGTTTTAAGATGGTGTAAATCATAATAATAATGTCACCACCATCATCATTTTTCTTTTTAAATCAATTCCTCCTCTGGTATCTCAAGGAGCCAGAAGACTATGAGTGGGTAAAAGAAAACCTGCCGGTCTGTGCCGTTGAGTGGTGACCCCTGGGAGTTTCCGAGTAGAATTTTACATTAGGGTTCTGTGGCTGTGTCCGTATGGAAGCAGATGACCAGGTCTTCTGAGGCACCTCTGGGTAGACTCGAACTATCATCCTTTTGGTTAGTAACAAAGTGCCAATGTGGATGCATCACCCAGAGGCACCATTTCCTAGATTTCAGAAAATGTGCTGCACATTTTAAACGTGCAGTGCCAGGGACTCGGATACGCTTGACACAGATAAACTAGGTCTCTTTCCTCGTGGCACTTACATTCTTGTTTCCTCTGATGTCTCTCTCCTCGTAGCAGTCCTCTGACATAGGCGTCGGCCAACAAGGAAACAGAGTGCTGAGATGTGTTCAGTGCCACGCAGTTCAGAAGGGTCAGAGGTAGATTGTAATCCCAAGTGTGGAGACTCTATCTCGTGTCGGAGTCTTGGTGTTAGAGGGAGATATCGCATGTCTTCACTATTCAAAGTTGACCTCTAATAAGACAGAAGCAGAGGCACGTCCTGATCCTGCTGTATTCTGGGCACTGACTCAGAAGGAAGGCTCAGATCTGGGCTCGACCTTGGTCTTGCTATAACTTCCCTGAAGCATCATTTCCTATCTATCGCATCACGCTGAGGAGGGGACCAGGAAAGGGAGAAAGGGCTAAGATTGAAGAGAATGGGTTTGGAATCAACTGGTCTTATATCACAGCCTTGCACTAGGCTCTGTGATGTTGCAAAATTGAATCTCAGGTTTTTTATTGGTAAAATAAAAAGTAATGGTAGCACTTAGCTGAAGGATCATTTGAGGATTTGTTTTTACATACAAACAAAACAAGAAATGTGAGTGAAACATTTAGTGCAGCATCTGGTATTTTGCATAGTGCAAAAGAAAGAGCAGGTATTCGTTGTCTGCTGGGTCATTCCTTCGCTGACTGTGCATTTATGGAGCTCCACGGAGATCACAACTCTGTCATATTGCAACTCTGCATTGGACTCGTCACAGGTCCTCGCAGAGCATTGTTGAGAAAGACAGGAGCCAGGCTGCAGTGTACGCAAGTTCCATGGAGCTCAAAGGATAAAGGTCTCATTGTAGTAAGTGTTACTTTTTAGCATTCCTGTGAGTCAAAATCAACTCGATGGCAGTGAGTTTTGTTTTTGAGTTCGTGTGAACCACCGGAGTTGCTTCTGACAAGGTTTTTGTGAGAGAGAATGGCTGCTGGGTGAAGGAAGGCTGTGGAGAGGAGGCTTGCGGTCAGAGTTTGTCGATGAGTGTGGCTGATCTCCACCGTGTCTCCACTGACAAAGCAGGTGCTGGCTCCACTTAAGGTGCAAGGTGGGGTGAATCAAATAGGGTCATTCTCGTGGAAAGCAAGAAATCTACCAAGGTCGGCAGCATCCGTACTTTCCTGGCCTACTGAAAGTCCAGGGTAGCATCTTTCTCTTGCCTGTTTTCCTTTTCCATTACTATGCTCCTCAATCCAGCTTCATCAGCCTGCTTTCCCTCAGGCCACTTGAGTAACCCTTGAAATTATCTTTAGTACCTTGCTCTATGATCCCCCTTTTACATTAGCCAGCACTTTGAATGATGAAATCAAAGAATGAATGAAGCTTAAATTCCTTCAACTGGCCTTTAGGACCAACCAGGCCCAACTGGCCTTTAAGATCAAACTATACCTTTACAGACTCTTCTCCAACTGCAGGCCCCTCTTCGTAGCCTACACCACTCCGCACCTATTGTATCTCATCATGACCTCGTCTAAACCAAAACTGAAAGAAAGAGACTGTTGAGCCTTTCTTTATTTGAGGTGACACCTCTTTCCCTTGCCTTTCTCCCCCAACCCCCACACCTCTTTCAAACATGTCTGCTGAGAAAATGGCCTCTAGCGCATGTGTATGGAGTAGGTTGCAAGGATGATTCAGCCGAGTGGAATGAGTTCAAGATTCTTCACCGACTGCCAGTTCGAGCAAAGACACCGTAGCTTTGAAAGATGGGTCTATTTGTTTCCCATGGCATTCTCTCTCCTTACAGCCCTCCTTTCCAGTTCATTTATTTTTGTAGCCATTAGTGCTATTAAAGAGCGTCTGTTTCAATAAGGCCTGCATGTTAGAAATTGATGCTGTACATGCTGATGACAATCTCTGATTATGAACTTAAAGGGAAAAACAGGGGGCATGCCTGCTTCCTCCTTTTCTCCCCCTGAATTGGCTTCTTAAATCTAGGTTGTTGGACATTTCCCCTGTTGGCAGAACCTGCCTTTGACCTTCAGCCACAGAGAACCATTGTATGCTGGCCAGAATCCAAATGCCTGGGGGATGAGGCTTAGTCCAAGTTGGCCAATTATTTCTCCCAGCTTCTAGATTGGTCTTGTCTTTGTTGACAGTTCCTCGAAATCTTTGGCTCCTTCTTTGCCATTACTTTGTTTATTTGACTTTAGCCTTTTACTTCCTGTTGGGCACTTTAGAAATGCAGAGATAGGCAGGGCTTGAACATAGCTCATGTAGGAGGAATAATAGCTTTTGATAACAATTTAGTGGTTTTCGAGAATTCACAGAGTTATGCATAGGACGCCACTATCTCATTCCAAAACCTTGTCAGCGCCCCCAAAAAGCAACCCTCTACCCATCAACATTCACTTCCCATTCAGTCTTCACCCAGCTTCTGGCAACAATTAAAGTAGTTTATATTCTTATGGATTTACTTATTCTGGACATTTCGTGGAAATGGAATCTTATAACATGTGGTCTTCTCTGATCGGCTTCTTTCACTTAGCATGTTTTCAAGGTTCATACATGTTACAGCATAGCTCCTTTCATTTTATGAGCGAATAATGTTCAATGGTGTGAATGGAACATAACATTTTGGATGTTTGCTGTGGGGTGTGTCCACTTGTTCCATGAGCTTTACCGTTTTAATTCACTTGGCCTCACTATAACCCTACTTGGCTGGGTCAGTGATTATCCCAATTTTACAGATAAGAAGTAAGGAAAAATTGGTCACACAATTAATAAATGGTAGAGCAAGCTTGGTTTAATACAACTCTTAATGCCAAGCTATAACCCTCCTGTGTCAAACAGGATTAGGACATATGTACGAGTTATTTACAATATGGGACAGGTAATGATGATTCAGTGGTAGAATTCTGACCTTGCATACTGGAGACTGAGGTTCGATTCCAGTGCACCCGCATATGTATTCACTTCCCATCTGCCCGTGAAGACTTAGATGCTGCTATGTTGCTGGACAGCTTTCAGTGGAGCTTCTAGACTAAGATGGACTAGAAAGAAAGGCCTGGTGACCTGAGTCCGAGGAACTGGGCAGTGAAAATCGGATGGGCCATAATAGTCTGATCCGTCCGTAACCCCCGTGAAGGGGACGGCCCAGGATCAGCTACGTTTATTCTGTTGCGTGGGAGTCCCTGTGAGTTGAGGGTTGAGGAATAGGAGCTAACAATAAGACATCCACGTGCAATCTAAGAGACCGTGGTGAACATTCTAAAGCTAAAGTAAACTATGGAAGTTGGGTCGCTTGAGTTTGGGGTCTGTCCTTTGACTGGAGGTGACTGGATGACATATATTTTGGATTATGGCACACAGTGGGCTCAGGGCAACAAAAGTGATCTCAGTCTCATTGATGGTGGCTGGTGGAGCAAGGCTCCTCATTCACGGGCAGTTGGTCATGCTGACTCAAGAGGTGGGTGGGGCTGTACTCCAGGTTGAAGGTCATTAGACTGTACTTGTACTTGGGTGGGGCCTGGATAGGCTGGGCCTGGCCAATAGTAGTTCTTTCCAGCTGAGCTGAAGAAGAGGACATGCAGGGCTGAGGAAAGTGCCAGGCACAGAGTGTGTGTGGTGAGGAGCTCTTGACGGGGCTGAACCCTGCAGTTAAGCGAGGCTAGGCTGCTGCATGGTATATGCCTTGTGCAAGTCTGCCCATGCTTCTGGTCCTGTGTTTGAACTTGCTCTCCAGCATTGCCTGGGCAGACTGGCCCTCCCTCTCACCTCAGAGGCTGTCCCTTAGAGGTGAAACTCTGCAGGTCTAGCCATGGAGAGGTGATCTGTGGCATGGCTGTTCTGTTTTGGGCCATTTAGCTCTTGATTTGACAAAGATTTGAAGGTATCTCTTTGCCAAGCACTCGTAGACACATGGGGCACCTTAGCGAACACACCCGAGAAAGGTCCTTGCTCCCTTGGAACTTGAAGAGTCTACCAGCAGGATGTGGACAATACACAATAGCCATGTAAGCAATTGTAGAGTTGTGGTTTTTGCTTTGCTTTTGATTAATGTGCTAAGTGTTAAGAACAATAATAACGAACAAAACAACTCCACAAGGAAATATCAGGTCATATAAAAGGTGAGGAGGTGGTGGAAATTTTGAATAGTATGAGTTGGTGAGCAGGCGTCTCTGTTGTCCTGAACTCCCAACTGAAAGGTTGAAGGTTCAACCCCACCCAGAAAGCCATCAGAAGATTGGCCTGGTGATCTGCTTCCAAAAGGTCACACAGTCTTATAAATCCTGTGTGAATGTGGGGGGGGTTCTCTCCTGCACACAGCTGTGCGTCACCAGAGCTGGAGTCTCTGGCCTTGATGGCAGCTGACAACGAGCAGCAGGTGAGGGTGCCTGGGGACTCCCCTTGGTGGATGAACGCTCTTGGCCGCTAACAGAAAAGTTGATGGGTTGAATGTACGCAAAGGCCCCTCCAAAGGCACGTGGCCAATGACAACCTGTGAATTACAACAGAATATTTTTCTTCAGGAAGGTGAGCCCCTGGGTTAGAAAACCCAAAACCCCACTTTCACTGAGTCAATTCTGACCCAGCCACCCTAACGGACAAAGAAGAACTGCTCCTATGGGTTTGGAGCAGAAAGCCTCGTCTTTCATTCTTGGAGCTGCTGTGGGAGTCCAACTGCCGACTTGGCAATCAAAGTCCAACGTGGAAGTCACTGCCCTCCAAATACACGATGGCTACAGCCAGGAACTTGCACAGACCAGTGGTGTGAAGCTGGCCCTGGACTGTACCAACATTCTGCTGTGCGTGGGGTCGCCGTGAATCCGAGCTGACTCAAAGCCAGTAAGCCACACCAAGCACATCCTTTAAAAGTAGAGATTAATGTGGGCTAAAGATAGTGCCTGGGCGATTGTGTCTGAGCCTGATGGAGATTCATCCCTTTTCACAAGCCTTCTCTTCCAGGGAGAAAGAAATGTGACCTCAGATGGGTACTCACCATCTCACAAAATACTTGGTCTTTTAAACAATCCCCACTCACTCCTTGGGGAGCAGGAACTGGGACAGGTGGTCATCACGTGACCTGTTCTATGAATGGACAGCCTCTTGTCACATAGGTGTCGAACAGCATGGTGTAAAGGGACTGAGGTCACCTACTTTATCTGGTTTGATTGGGGGCCTTCACTGGGCTCAAATTACTTGATGGTGCTGCCAGAGTTTGCAATTCAGTACTTTACCCCCTCTGCCCTCTATCCAGAGAGATTTAGTGGCTGTCTGGGGCAGAATGTGGAGGCGCAGGTTTATAGAGGTGGGTGACTGAATTCAAAAGCCAAGCCGGCATTTAGCTGGCAGGCTGGGAGGAAAATCTCAGTTTCTGTGGGTTTAGCAGGATTTCGGTTGCATATTTAGCGTTTGACTCCTTCCAAATTTGCCTACATGAAATAACCTCCCTGTTTTCACACATGAAATATTTGAATAATGTTAAACATCTGTGTGAAACGCCGGGCATGTGAGCAGATGGAAGAGCTGTTCTTGGCCAATACTTGTAAACAAGCTGCCACCCATGGTACTGTGAGCTGCTGTAGACATAACAATTTTACATTGGAGAGTATAAGCCCAAATTGAGTTTCCGTGTGAACTTCTCGATGCAGCCTTCCAATGAGTCCTCTGTTTTACTCCCCTCATCCGCTGGAAGACTTGAACCCCTTGGCCAATGGCAGCAGAGGAGCCCTGGTGGTCAGCTGCTTGCTGAAAGGCCCCGCGTTTGAACCCAACAGTTGCTCCGCCCATAAGCAGGACGACCCAGGAAACCCTGAGGGACAGTTCTTCCTTGTCGTGTAGGGTCACTCAGGGTCGGAATGGATTCAGAGAGAGAATAGGGAATATTAATTGAGACAACGCATCTGGGTCACTGACAAGCTGTTCTGTTTAATTGGGAGCTGATGCTTTACCATGAAAGAGCTTGGATTTACGGTGTTCGTGTGAATGAAGGTCGTGTTAGAACCGTGAAACAGAGCGTGGAAGAGCTCTAACATGGCAAAGCACCTCCTGTGTATCCAGAAAGATCCCGGGACAGCCCAAGCAGAGCTAATCTAAAGATTGACAGTTTGAACCCACCCGGCAGCTCCGCAGAAGAAAAGTCTGGCCATCTGTTTCATGAAGATTATAGCCAAACATATCCTATGGAGCAGTTATCTTCTGTACGGAACACATGGAGTCCATGAGTTGGAATCGACAGGAGAGCAATGTTGGCGTTTGGTGTGGTGTGGAGTCATCTGGTAACTTTCCATTTTGATTAAGCTTAAGTCTTGTGTCTGCTGGTCTTCTCTCTGTTTTATAGTGAGGAAATCATGTCTCTTTGAGAGACGCTCTTCCCAAGCCCACACTATTACTAGTAAGTGGCAGAAGCAAGACCTGGGCCTCTCAAAGCTCCTACTCCTTTTTATTGCTTCTTTGACTACTGGCAAGGTCAAAGGAGCCCTGCTGCCCTGTTGGGTAAGTGCTAGGCTGCTAAGGTCAGCAGTTCAAACTCACCATCTGCTCCAAGGAAGGAAGATGAAGCTCCCTGCTCCTCTAAAGGATGACAGCCTTGGAGACCCCAGATCGGGTCGTGCTGAGTTGGAATCATGTCGATGGCGCTTGGTTTGGTTTGGCTTTGTTTTTTTCAGTGGGCAGGGCCATGATGCTTGTCCAACATGTTCCCCGTGATTGTGGCTGACAGATCTACTATTTCGTAATCTCTAGATAATTAAACGGAAAGCATATGTCTTTAGCTGATTATGAATTTGTCTTCAACATTTAATCAGCAAAGTAATGTTGACTCTGAGATTCAATCATCTGGATTTTATTTTGACAAATATAACTCTATGACTTCCTGAGGACTGATGAAGTTTTGGGGTGCTTCCTTGTGACCCAGGGCCACAGTGTCTCAGCCCTCCCTCCTTCCCAGGGATGTCTGAAGCTTTCGTCTTCACGCAGTGGTGGGTCTTCCTTGTTAGGTGCTATTTGACTCATAGCACCCTTGTGTGCAATAGACTTAAACACCACCCTGCCTTGCACCATCCTCTTCCCTAGTTGGGCTCTCATTAATCCCAAATAAAGTGTGGTGTAGTGGGTTATGAGTTAGGCTGCTAGCTGAAAGGGTTGGCATTTTGAAACCACCAGCCACTCCCCAGGAAAAAGATGAGACTTTACATTCTTGTAAATCCACAAGGGGAATTCTGTCCTATCGGGTCGCTGTGAGTTGGCATTGACTCCATGGCAGTGAGTGAGAGGTGACCCTCAAAGCAGAGCCTTGGAAGTCATCAATCAATGGTCATTCAGCATAGGCTTGTAGGAATCCAGATGCCTGTGCACACAGTGGCCTGTGTATGCACCCACACCTTGCCTTTTGACACAGGGGTGATAGAAAGTGCATCTGAGACATTCCAGGGTCTTTCTTGTTTAGGGGACTGGGGTATATTTCCAGTAGAAAGAGATGTGTTGGGATCCCAAATCCTTGAGTTCTACAAGAGGGAAATGCTCTGAGAGGGCTACGAAGAGGAATAGTAACAGGGCTGTCAGTGACAGCAGGGTGCGTTTGTGTCTATGCACATGAGCACACTGGAGGAGAAAGAGGGAGCAACAAATAACAACCCACAGGTTGCCATATTGTCAGCCCAGTGTGTGTCAGAATTGTTTTTTAAGTGGCTGTTATATTTCAGAAGCTCTTCTGGGTGGAGCTGAGCTGCCAACCTTTCAGCTATAACTGTTTGTGCCCTGTTAGCACTGCAAGTTAAGTGTTGGACTGATAATGGTAAGGTTGGTGGTTCAAACCCATCATCGGCTCTACAAAAGAAAAATGAGGCTGTCTGAACCCTTTAAAATTTACAGTGTCAGAAACACTGTGTAGGGTCACAATGCGCCGCAGTCAACTCCATGATAGTGGGTTTATTTATTTATTTTTACTTTGGGGAGTAGACATTCCTAATTAAATATACCACTTCTGACCACCAAATAAAAACAAACAAAAACCATCCAAGTAAACAAACAAAGCTACCACATACCTCACAGGAAGAAGATTCATTGGAAGATTATATTTGTACATTACTGGCTCTTGGCCTGCCATAGTAAGTAAGTACTCAATTTGACTTCTGTTGTGATTGCGATCACAATTTCTTTTGTTAATGTCATACTCAAATCAGATGCACATAGAATAGAGAGGCATCTATGAATTACATAGCGATAGGAATTAAAAGATACATTGAAGTCTTGGAATAGAACATTTTTCACGGATAAGGTAGGTGATGGCTGTAGCTATAGCCCAACCAGAAGAACATGAATGGATTGGGTCTCCAATCAGAGGTCTATGATTTGACAAAAGCCATTGTTTGAGGGAATCAAGTGAATGCAGCCTCTTATATATCCTCCTCAGCCTCTGGCAGAAGGGGAAGACAGTGGCCCTTCAGAATGCCCAGGTGGGGACGGAGGGTGGAGGTTGCCAGTCGGTCAGGCTGACGAAGCATAGACAGCTGAAGCAAGACTGGAGAGCAGTGTTTGCCTCCCCTTCATACCCCTTCTGTGTTTCAGCGGCAGCCTAGATAAGGCGACTGAGCTGAAACCTCTGGTGAGGAGAGCTGGGGTCTGGTCAGCGGTTCAAGGAGTGAGGAGAGAGGAAGTCTGCTGCGAATACACTTAGTTCAGAGATGCAAGGTGGTCACCAATCAGAGCCATCATCGGCTCCTGAAGTGAGAGCCTTTTTTGATGCCCAAACCCCTTGCCTGTGAAGGGTGGCATGTTCTTCCTGTGACTTGTAACTGATTCGAGTTTGGGAGTTACTTTTTCTCTGGCTCTATTCCCAGGGAATAGGGTGGGGGTGAGGGGTGCTTTCAAAATGGCACCATTTGCAGAATGTAATTCTTCTCATGCGATTCAGATTAATCCTCATCTTACCAGCTTCCCAAGGCAGTGGGGCCATGAGCACACATGTCCCTCCTGATTTTGGAGTAAACTTACCCAGCAGCCCCAGTTGCGTGAGAGGAGGGTCCCGCTTCTTTCAGAGGTTGTTAATCACCGATGGTGGAAGTTTCCAGTGCGAAGGTGTTGGCTTTTCCTCTGCAAGAAAAGGACAGAGGCTGCCAGTTGGCCGGCTGAGAAATGGGAGGCTTAGAAACGGACTGCCTCGGGCATATCCAAAGAGGCCCCCAAACTCGGGTGTCTCCTTTTCAGGGGGAACACACTGGGTGTGAACGGTGTCCTTGTGAAGGAGCTGGCTGGGATCAGGCCGTACAAGCGAATGGTTCCTGCGGAGAAGGGGACATACTGGGGTGTGCATGTGCCACATCTGTGTTAATTAGCAGCTCTGGTCACATGGTGTCCAAGCCCTTCATAAAGGAACTCTGGGTGGGGGTGGGGGGTTCAAAGAGTGTCAATTTGAACCCATCCAGCTGCTCTGAAGGCCAAAGACCTGGTGATGTGCTCCCATAAAGCGGACAAGGGGGGTGGGGTGGAGGGCAGCCCTCCTCTGCCTCTAGGCCTTTATGAACTGTCCTCCACCCCTGGCCATGGATTAAAGCCTCATGGCAGCCCCATGGCTTACAGAGTAGATTTGTGCACTGTAGAGTTTTTTTATTGGCTGTAGTCTCTATACTAGCAAACTGTCCGGTCTTTTGTACGTGCCACTGCTGGGGGTGGGGTGGGGGGTTGAACTGCCAACCTCTCAGTTGGCAGCTGAGTGCAAACTGTTTGTTCCACTCCAGGATCCACCAGGGGCCACAAGAAACATCTAACCACATCCCCTTCCAAAAGTTTGCTGAAACGATTGCTCTGAGATCCTCTTTAAACCTTAGACTAAAACTATCCCCTGAAGCCTTTTTAACACTCACCACTAGTTTAGGTGAACTTATAAAGAATACCTATCCTGAATATTGTGCTCTTTGAAGAGCTCTCTATACGGGATCGAATTGCCAACAGCAACTTGAAAGATTCGTTAGGGAACTTTTGAGGGTGTGAGTTATGAAGGGGGAAGGGTTTTAGAAATCAGAGTGAGGGGTGGCACAACGTGAAGAACATAATCAGTGTCACTGAATTGTACATGTAGACAATTTTGACATGGACATCTATTCCAAGCTGTGTATGCTCAATGGTAAAGCAAAAACAAGTAAATGGTAAAACCAACACTTGAAGGGAAGAAAGGTGGAAGTTACTGGGCATTCTGTTCCAGACCTTGTCCAGGAGACAGGGGTCTCCTTTCTAGTCTTTGTTAGTCTGGCAGTACCATGGGTAACCCCACGGGAGTCTTTGAAGCATCCTAGTATGGCAAGCTGACAGACGAGTCCTGGACCGGGAAGGTGACTGCATATTTCATGGGATAGGAGGAGGAATATATGTTCTACGTCCAGAGACAGGAGGTGGAGACAGGAGTTATGGCCCCATTCTAAAACTGAAGCTTCAGATTTAGGCTGCAATGAGCAATGCCTTCCAGAAAGGCTCTTGTCCAATGGGTGCTGCCATCACTGCTGACGAGTCTGTGCTCCAAAACCCAGACTCATTGCCGCCAATCGATGCCAACTCACAGCGGCCCTCTAGGATAGGGAGACCTGTCCTTGTGAGTTTCCGAAGTTGTATCTCTTTATGGAACTAGAAAGCCCTACCCTTCGCCAGAGGAGCAGCCCAATTCAGAGCCACTGTGCCACCAGGGCTCCTTCGAGTCTGCTAGGGACCATGTACACCCTGCTCTCCACTAGTCTGCCTAACAGGTGGGAAACACCGTTGTTATGTGCTGTCAAGCCCATTCTGACTCAGGGCCGCCCCACAGGGAGGAGGAGAGCTGCTCCCTGCTGTCCAGATGTACTGTAAACACTTCCTACAAAGGTGTTTGCTTGTTACCCAAAGAGATACTTGCACATTTCTGTGAGCTTATGATGTCCAATTATTAACAACTGTCCCTACCTTTCTGAACATAGAGGGGTGTTTAGCATGCTGATGGCCTGACTCAGTATGATGTTGGCAGAGCTGGTCCCTAAGCTGTGATGACAGTGTCCTTATGTTATCATAGCAGGTGCAGGAGCACAGGATATTAAGACTGGCTTCTCCATACCTTTCCCTCGGGGAAGGGAGGTTACACAGCATTCCTCTGTGACATGTCAAAGACCAGAAGGAGTGGGCTCTCAGTACATGTCTAGGCTAACGTACCAGCAGACAGCGCTGTAGCAAGTGAAAGATGTGGTTGACTGAGCCTCTTTCTGCCCAGAAGTGTGTTATTTTCTTGGTCAAAAACACCCATGTCTCTTCATGGTCTATAAGGTAAGGTTCACATTTCTGGAATCCAAAGCTTCTGTACTTTGCCCTAAACCTCCATTTGCAACTCATCTCCCAGTAATTTCTCTCCCAAACTTCCTTAGATCTAACCCTGGACTTCCCAATCTTTGTGTCATACCCACCCTCCAAACGTCACCTCCACTGAGCCTGTGCCCCCCCCCCCACCTCCCTCCTTTGATAACAGTCAACTCAGGTCATTGTCGGTCTCTACCAGATCACTCCAGCCCCCGCTTCCCTGAGCTCACAGACTCGACCTCAGCACCTAGCAGCGTACAGTGCCTGTTACAGATGTTGACGTTTTGTTTCTGGCTGCAGTCAGCAACTCTCAGAGCAATAACACACTCTCTCTGGAAGAGTCTTCCTTTTCTCAGCACTGTGAGCTCAAGAGAAACCATAAGAGCTGGAGGGTTATAGGGAAACCTGGTGATTCCAGAGTGATTCCCCAAATTGTGCTTGACCTGCTCCCAACCCTGAGTTTCCACAGCTCTAAACTTGAGCATGACCTTCTACACCAGAGGGGTACTTGCCTTGGGGATCTGGGAAGGAGAGCCTCGTGTGTTCCTTTCACCTTAGCCCCTGTTGCTTCTTCTCTTGGCCTCCATAAAGGCGTGTGCTAAACCAAGACCCTAGGTGAAAGCACAGGACCCTTTCCTCAGGTTTCCTTCAAAACTGCTGGAGTTTCTGGAATAGTCCAAGTGGGACTTTCTCTGCACCAAGAATCCGACAGCCTCCGAGGAAGTGGACCGTGCCCTCTCTCCTAGAGAAAGATGTCATTAAACCATAAAACCCCCAACATCCCCGCAGCTGGCTGTTCTCGGAGTCTCTGCTGGCCCCTTAATGATTTTTCTCCCATTCTGTGGGATGGCTTGACAAGATTGATCACACTAATATTGCTGCTCAGTGCTTTCCCCCTCCGACCTGTCACTGTTGAGAAGGACTCTTCTTTGAATTCTTTGTGCATCTCTTTCATTGCAAGCTTCCTTTTATTATTATGGTTTGGCTGTGTGTTATTAAAGATATCTGTGTAATGTGAAGTCGCTTCTTATGGTGGAACTGATTTAAGGGGGAACAAAGCGTACCCATTTACTATAGCATTTGTAGTGTCTGTAGCATCTACCATATTTATGGCATTAATTTTGCCGTGCCGGATGTTGGATACCAGAACAGCGTGCTATATGCACAAGTGGTCGTGCTTTGACAATAAAATGTGGCTGGTGGTAGCTTTGTCCTCAGGCATGTAACTAAATAGGCATGCAGATTAAACGACCATGGGGATGCTCAGAAGCCGCAGGCCCTGACAGGCAGCAGTGAGAGGCGGGGGCTTCACGTGGCAGGGACATCTATTCCAAGCTGTGTATGCTCAATGGT
>NW_022103914.1:10253428-10254764 GCF_000313985.2 Echinops telfairi
TGGAGATCAGAAAATGAGGCTTATTGGGGGCTTCCTTATAAAGCCTGGCTGCTACACCTGCCTCATCTTTTTGCTTGCCTTAATGAGGATCATCCAAAAAGTAGTACGTGCTTATCTTACAGTTCATACATGTACAGGTTTATTCCCAGCAACCTATGTGTAAACATCTCAGCCACCAGGGGAAGTGCTTTCAGCGATACACTGTCTCAGTCTCATCAGCGTGCCTACAAAAACCAAGAACAATGTCCAATTAAAACAGAGGCTGCTGAGGGGATCTACTGGGGCTCACGGTGAGAGTCAAGGCCAAGAGGTCAGCTCAGTAGGTTACAGTAACTGCCTTTCAGGATTCCACAGAGGTAACTTTAATACATCGTCTTGAAGGACACAGGACCATCCTGGGAGCTTATTATGAAGAAACTTGAAGGAGATCAAAAACTGCATGGATAAGAAAAAGGCCAGGAAGGTTGTGCTGAGGAAGCTTTTCTTCTATCACCACAATGCACCTGTCACCTTTTGAGGGTACCAGGGACTGTCCTAGGAAAATTGCACTGAGAAACTCTGTACCCCACCTACCCTGTCTCCCTAATCTTGCCCCCTCAGTTTTGGTGGTTGTTCCCAAACTCCAAAGAACATATAAAAGGAGTGTGATTTGAGACCCTTGAGAATACCAACACTGCCATTTGACACAGTGCAAATGCAAAGGAACCAAGTTCTTCAGGGACGGGCCAGAGCAATGGCAACCCTGCCTTCATCCATCGACCTAGACGGGGGTATGCCAGGAAATAGTAGCTTGACACTTTTATGGTTTTGTTGAGGAAAGAGTACTATGATTTTGTAGCAATATATATTTTATATATATTATATAGATAGGCTCATCCTTGTATTTTGTTGTTCCTAATTAACCCGGAAACTGAGATCAGAGGCTGGTCTCATTCACTGTTGTGGCACCCACAGTACTAGCACTTTCTGTTCATACAAAGGGTTTTCCACGGAGATGCTTACCGGGGTCTTCCTAATAATCTGCGTTGGCTCCTTTCTCTTTCTTAAACGGCTGGTGACAGTAGGCCTCCAGGAGGCTGGTTGTTCAAGTCACGCAGCTAGTCTGCAGCAGAGCTTGCAAATTCACTCCTAGGTTTTTCTGAACGGAATCCTCTCTTCCTCTTGTTGTTTTTTTTTTTTAAAAAACCCTCCTTATTATATAAAGGATATACTATTAAGGTGATTTTTATTTCTATAAAATATTTCATAGAGCCAGCTTTTTTACTAGCTTGGATAGTACGTCAGAGGAACAACTTGGTAGCACCCAGTGATCACAGAAAAGTGTATCTAATCATTC
>NW_022103914.1:10254992-10258637 GCF_000313985.2 Echinops telfairi
CATAGAGCCAGCTTTTTTACTAGCTTGGATAGTACGTCAGAGGAACAACTTGGTAGCACCCAGTGATCACAGAAAAGTGTATCTAATCATTCCAGAATTGGGGGCATTTCAATGACATTGTCGTAACCGAAGGAAGCTTCTGTTTCCTGGCCTTCATTTATTCAGCAAGCACCTATCCAAGGGCTCAGATTTAGCCGGATTGTTCTGCTGGACAAGAGCGCTTGGGAGGCTCGCAGCTTTTTCTTCCCCTGTCACCGCCCATGGCAAGACCCCTGCGTCCAGGCCTTGCTCATCTCTTTCAAACCGGGACGGCCTGGTAGCAGTCGCCAAGTGTTCTAGATGGGGCCGTGGTTTAAATGGGAAAGCCTGAAGAACTGCTCCAGGTACCGTGACTCAGCTCTAGAGGGAGGGCCCAGGAAACAGGAACAGAAGAACAGAGAAGGAAGGAGAAGCCCGCAGGACCCTGAGCACAGAGTTCTGATGTTGGAATCGAATAAAGCAACTTTGATTTTTCTCTTCATTTTGAACCACATTCTGACCCCCTCCTAACGTTGACTCTCAGAAAGTGGAATCGGTATAAAGCGTTTCTAATTTTAGTCACTCTACCTTTGTTCCCTGCAAAAAAGGAAACACGGCGGGCTGCCTCGTACATTTTGAACACCTGGACGTTTTTGTGTTCCCTGCCTTGATTGTCTTTTAGGGGACATGTGGACGCACTTCTGTCGTGCTCCCTGAGTTGTTGACTTTCTGGCTAAAGAAAGGATCTTCCCCCTTTGAGTGTTCTTGATTTGGCTACAGCCATCCGCCCCTTGTGATTGGAGGCATCGCGATCATTGCTTTTCAAGTTCTGCCCTTTACTTGTTTGCTTTTTAATTTTAAATAGTTGCGATCATAGCCATGGGGGGTTTGATATTACATTGCCTCACTACAATGCATTTTCCCCAAAGGGGAATGTTTCTTAAACACAGGGGAGGAGGAGCGGCTGAGAAGGAGATGTGAGAGAGCATTGGGAGTGAGGTTTCTTCGGCCCTCTCAGGGTCTGCAGGCTTTTGTCATTTTTGTCATTTTTGTCATGTCCCCTCACAGCTGTTCTCTGAGTCAAAGTCTGTCCTCTGAAGCTGTGACAAAGGGCGCTCTCATTCTATGACAGTAGGATTCAGCCTCCTGGTTTTCTTTTCAGCCACAAACTGCACAGTTCAAAACCATGAGACATTCCTTGGGGAAAAGATGAGGCTTTTTACACCCATAAAGAGCGCCTTGGGATCTCACAGGGGCATCTCTGTGCTAAAGGGTCACTTCGCATCGGCCCAGACTCCATGGCAGGGTGTACGAAGTTGCTGTGGAATCAGCACTCTCCCTCCTGCTCCCCGCGGCCTCTGTGGACCCCATCAGGACAAACAGTTGTGATCCATAGAGTTTTCACTGGCCGATTTTAGGGCCAGTAGATCACCAGGCCATACTTACTAGTCTGGAAGGTATCATAGCAACGCGCAAGCCTCCACTGGTCGGCAGGTGGTGGTGCTGTCTGAGTTTCCTGGTCTGGAAATGGAGCTCACGTCTCCTGTGTGGAGTGTGAGAAGTCTACTCCATACCCTTACCCTGTACGTCTAGGTCTAGCTCTAGGCACAGAATAAATAAAGGACCAATGCCCAAGCTCCTAGGCTTTCCATTTCCATTTGTCACAGTCTTTCATCAGAACAGCTTCTGAGAGGATCTGCGGAGCTAGCTAAATTTGAGACAGCTCAACTCAGAGGATTATGGTGCGTGTTTTGTTTGTTTGGGGGGGCGGGGGGCTCAAAGGGGTAATCTTAGTAGAATTTCTTGAAAGACTTAGGATGACCACAGGAGCAAATTATGAAGGGAGTTTGAGAAGATAGAAAACTGCATTGGTGGGAAAAGGGCAAGCCAATTGAGCTGAGGAATTTGTTTCCATCACTACCATGCACCTGCTCATTCTTTGAGGGGAGCAAGATTATCCTATGCGAAGTTCATTAGAAAATCTCAGCCACCCACCCCATAGGCCAGATCTTGCCTCTTCAGAATTCTTTTCATTACCCAAATTCAAAGAAAATGTAAAAGGAACAGGATTTGAGACCCAGGAGTTGGTTTTGATGTGGTATAATTAATGTCTGTTGTTCGGTGAAACCCTATGTACAACAGAATAAAACCCTGTCCGGTCCTGTACCAGCCTCACCATTTCGCCTGTGTTTGAGCCCTTGTTGCACACACGGTGGCAGCTCATCTTTGGAGGGTGGTCTTCTCTTACGGACTTGACCAAGGACGATGTCCTTTTCCAGGGACTGGCTGTTCCTGCTAACTTTCCAGAGCATCTGAGACAAAGTACCAGTATCCTGCCTTTTAAGGATGTTCTGGCTGTATTTCTTCCAAGATTTATTCTTTTGTTCTTTTGGCCGTCCATGGTATATTTAATAGTCGTCACCACTACCGTAATTTCAAATGCATCAATTCTTCTTTGGTCCTCATTCATCGTCCTGCTTTCAGATGTCGGCGAGGCAATGGGAAATTCCAGGACTGCCTCTGGGGATGGTTCAGAGGGCTGACAGCATCTCCTTCAGAAGTGTCTAGATGGAGATGGAGGCTGTGTCAAGAAACGATAGCTTCATCGTTTGATATTTTCATCTATAAAGGCTTCTCTGTCTTTGCATCAATGCTTTTTGATTTACTTGTGTGTGTGTGTACATGAAATAAGATGTTTTTATAACCATATTTTGTGTTGTTCTTTTGTACGCTCACCTTCATTATAAATGAGCATTTGAACGTTCAGCGGAGCAAGGTCTCTGGGTACCTTACATGAGTTAAGTGCTCGTCTGCTAGCCAAAAGGTTACAGGTTTAAACCCAGGCTGGGCCATCTTGGGAGATAAGCCTGGTAGTCTGCCTTCAAAAATCCCAGCTTGGAAGACCCTCTGAAACATAGTTCTCTTCCCATATGGAGTTGCCAGGAGTCCAGATGCACTTAGCTGCTGCAACCACAGCAGCATCGAGTAAAATAGTGAGAGACCCCTTACCCCAAATTCAGGGCAACAACCTTAAGTCCTTGGGAGGTGTCCATGATCAAATACCCATCGTCAGCAATTGTTTGACTACATTTTTGCAGATGTGTCCAATTATGATTCCAAGATACCACAAAGCAGGCATTTCTACCAGATGCTGACTCATAGTGACACTGCAGAAACACAGCTGCACACCTCATGGAAGTAGATGCTTCGTCTTTCTCTCATGGAATGGGTGGGGGTGGGTGGGTGTCAAGCCACCAAACTTTGTCGTTAGCAACTGAGCCCCTAACCACTGCATCTCCAGGGCACCTCCTCACTATGTTAGATTCCAGTCCATACAAAACACCGCACACGCTTCCTTACTTTTTCTCTTGAATCATGCGGTCACCTGTGAGAACATACCACCTGCCCAATGTAGAGACCCAGGCGAGGAGCAAAAGAGGCCTCTGATCTGAGGTTGAAAATGGATCTTACTCCAAATTGGTGGTGAGGTGGGTGTGGGAGGCCTGGTAGAGCGTGATCAAGGATAAAGTAACAAAGAGGAATTTCTGAAACCCTGGTGGGGACTGAGCATGATAGTGGGACAGGAGGAAAGTCAAGGGAAATAGAGGAAAGAGCTGGGAGGCAAAG
>NW_022103914.1:10259837-10265203 GCF_000313985.2 Echinops telfairi
TCGCTCCAATTCCCAACTTCAGAGGCCCTGCTGTTGTTGGCGGCTGGGGAGTCGGTTCTGACTCATCACGACCCCAAGGGACCGATAATGTGAACTTTCATTGTGAAACTGGTTTTCTGTAACTAGAGTTACCTCAACCTCGGTGTACATGACTTGGCCCAGATAGGTGAAGGTAGGATATATGGACACAGAAGTTATTTGTACCACAGAACAAAGCCAACGTCTTAGCTGGGCTCTTTACACCTGGTCTTTCTTCCCATGGGGATGGTGCTACTTGCACCACCAGGGCTCCTTCTAATAGAAAATGGAAGAACGTCAGCTTTGTCTTATGACACAAACTTTGTTACATAGTAATAGACAGCCGATACAGTATTGGATTGAACAGTAGATGATGCTACCTCAAGAAGAGGTAGATTTATGAAAATGATATTTATGTTAGATTTAATACTTAAGGGCATTGGCTTGATTCTGTTAGTTGTGCTTTGTAGATACCAGGGACTTTTCAGCTGGTTTCACTCACCTAGAAAATGTGCAGCACATTTAATTTTTTTCTATTTAGATTTGTCATCATGATTACTTAAACACAGACTCCAAAGACCCGCCTAGACCCATGACATGAAAACTCCCAGTGGATGAGGCTACGGAATTGATATTCAAAGAAACAAACAAAATTCTCCAAATGATTCAGATGCAGACTGAATAAGTTCTTGGACTTCTCCAAGAAGGGTCATTTTACAGACCATCTAGTTAGGACCCTTTTCTTTGTCCCTCTCTCTGTGGGCTACCCTCCGTTTGCTATGGGATTCCCTTTGGGTTCTCACAGAGGGGCTCATTTAAATGAGAACATTTCCTGGACCCAGGAACCATTAGGTTGGCAGTCCCATTCCTGTTCAGCATGGAGCCCACAGCCGGCTGGGAATCCGGGGAGCACAGCTCCTGCTTTGACGGGGGACTAGGAGGAAGGAAGAGAGTCAGTTTCCAGGGCTCATGTTGAGTCTGATGGCTGCTATTATTTTGAAAAGCAGGTGTGTTTACGTGTGACTATCCCTCTGTGTACACAGACTTCAGAAAGCCCGCTTGGGAAGGAAGAGCACCCAGAGGCCAGTAAGTAGCTATGGAAAAGACTCTCTGGAGGAAGCTAACAGATGCTGACAGTGCTGGGGGACGCACAGGGCATATGGAAATTGGCGTTTTTAGTATGTCAGAGAACTCCAGGTTGATAAGCTCTTGTTGATCCTAATTTAAGATGGGATTTTCGCACACGTGATTGGATACTGGATGTGGTTTCTGTGATGTGCACAGAGGACTTATCTATGCCGAGTGTTTCAGTGTTTTGCTGGGTGATTTTTTTTTTTTTAAGCATGGATGGTTGAGGGCATCTAATCTCCATCTATCAGCTCACTGTTCCATTCTGTCTTTGCTCACAGAGGAGCTTTATGACCTTAGAAAAGCTACTTGGCTTTCCTAGGACCAACAACATCTTTTCACTGGAGAAAGGGAAGCCGGAACAGGTTGACTGTTCCCAGGTCTCATTTATGCGGGCAGATGTGTCCATCATTGCGTTGAGGGACTAGAGTGCAGATTGCCACACTGCAGGCACACAGCCCCTTTGAGGCATGCTTGGGGGCTCATAGCAGGAATACAGTGTTGGAATGGGCCCCCAACACAGGGAGCTTCCCCTGCATCCCAGTCGTCATAGATTAAATTATGTCCCATCACTCTCTACCCCCCCAAACAAAAAACAAACAGGTATGTGTCAACTTGGCTAGGCCAAGTATTATATAACTCAGTATTATATAACTGCCCTTCACCTTGTTATTGAATGTAATGGTCGTGTATATTGTAAATCCTAACCTCTCTGATGTTCATGAGGCAGAATTAAGTGGCAGCTATGTGGATGGGGAAGAATGCAACTTTTAGGATTAGGCTGTATCTTGAGTCAATCCTTGATAGGAAAAAAGGTCAAGGAAGTCAACAGAGAGAGGCGGCACCACCTACCACAAAGAAAAAAGCTGGGAATGGAATGCATCCCTTGAACCAAGAGTCCCTGTGCTGACAAGCTCCTAGACCCAGGGGAAAATTAGTGTCCAAACACATGTAGATCTCAAAGGAGCATGGGGCTCACAGTTGTTAAAAGGAGGCAAGGACCTCCCTCTTACACTGTGAGCTGACAGAGAAAGCTTTCCCTTAGAGCTGGCACCCTGAATTCACATGTCTAGCCTTTTAAACTGTGAGAGAATAAAGTCTTGCTGTTAAAACCATCCACTGTGTTGTTTCTATTATAACAGCACTAGATAACTAAGACACTGGGAAACTAGCTTTGAAGGTAGCTGTGCATGGAGTCAGAGTCACAGAATGCTAGCAATGAAGGAAATCTTTGAGTGTCACCCTTTATTTTAGACAGCGAGGGATTGAGCTCTCTCTAAAATTAGATTTCTTGATTTATAACCCAGTTCCACCAAAGACAAAGTATCCAAGCAACTCTCCAGCCTTACTCCAGTTTCCCTCCCAATACCTCAGAGGCATCCCAATTATCAAGGGGTTTCAAAAGTTCAGGGAAAAATAGAGTGAGAAGGTAATGGAATTTTTCCACAAACTTTCCCCACATTCTGTTTGTGCTGTGCCTTTTCCCTCGGCCTGAGAGAGGGAGGACACAATGGTGCTTATTAAGAATGTGTTAAGAACATTCTAAAAACAGTGACATCCTGCAATCAAAAGCTTTTTGTGTGAGAGAGGGTTTTTGGTTTTTTTTAAACACTTTCTTCTCGGCTTGTCACTCAATTGAGAGCCCTTTTGCCTACTCCATGATTTTGTTTGCTCCTAGGGGGGTGGCCAGTCCATCTAGACTCACAGCAATACTATGTGGCAGAGTAGAAGATTTCTAGGCCATGGTCTCTATGGAAGCAGATCACCAGAGCTTTCATCAGCAGAGCTACTGTGTATGTTAGTAAACAAGTGCTGAACAGTTAGGCCACCAGGGCTCCTTGCCTGCCCTGTAATGGAACAGGACGATGATAGGTGATTGTATGCACATTCCAGATGCGCTTGTACTAGGTTGACACTGGTTTGGATACATAGTCTAAAATATTCCGGGTCTCACAGGTGAATCAGAGAAGAGTAACTTCTTATATCTTTCAAACTAAATATCTATGCTCACATTTCCAAGGTAGCGTTTACCAAGGTAGTGATGAGGAGTACTTGGCGGATGGCAAATGCTTAATTGGCTCTGCTGTGAAGTGAAAGGTTGGTTGTTTGAGTTCACTCAGAGGAGCCACAGAACAAATAACTGGGAGGAGTCTACTTCCGAGAAAACCAGGCATTGGAAAACTTAGGAGTGCAGTTCTACTTACACCCAGGGTCTCTATGAGTCAGAGTTGACTGGACTCAAGGGGGACTGGTTTTCTTTTGATAGAATCATCTCAACTTCCAAAGAAGGGCAGTTTTTCTCATTATGAGTTGTTAGATCAAGGTTAGCAATTCTCTAAATTGTGAGGAATCAGTTATATTTAAATATGTGAAAAATAGAGAACAATAATAATAGAAGTTACCCACTTAATTTTTAGAGTCCATTCCAGAGTTCAGATTGGGAGCAATTTTTTATGTCCAATTCGTTTTAGATTTACAAGGTGTTAGAATACTTAAGAAATTAAATGAATTGTTATCAGAAAATGTTCTTTCCGGAATCTGTAAGTAACTTGGGACTCAGCAGTGCTACCTGGTCCTCTCTCTGGGTGAAGTAGAATAACACTGCATGTTCTGTATGCTATTGAGGAGTAGCCTCAAGCTCCGGGGACAAAGCAAATGCAAGCAACCCTCTCAAATATTTGTACCTATGGCACAGAGCAACGATATATATGTCTCCCAACGAGAAGTTCAATCTGTGTTTGGGAAGAAGTTCTCTCAACATCATATTGGTATTCCTGGTTATTCTTTCTCATGCTTTGTTGCAAACCCATTGAAAGTAAAAGGCAACCGGCCACCTGTTGTCATCAAGTGAAGTTGCTTTTCTTAACTGTTAACAAGTTGGCCTCCAATTCATGGTGGCTCCATGCCTAAGCAAGAACCAGGACACTGCCTGGCCCTAGGCCATCCCCTGATGGGTTGCCTATGGAATTCTTGTGGTCCGGAGGCTTTCCTTGTCTGATTTTTCCTGGCCTTTCTTCCACAGTCTAGAACACTGCCTGGCCCCAGCCAGCATCCTAGCAGCATGCGAACCTGCACTGATGCATGCACAGATGCATGTGGTCCCTCAGCTGGGAGTCAAAACCAGCTCTCTGACATGGTAGGCACCAAGGAGCCGTCATGGATGTATCTTCAACTTTTATAAGTCTGATTTGCCATCGATTGTTATATCTCTGTTGTACAAGAGACAGAGTTTTCCTGCCACAGACCCACTCCCTGCTTTTGGAGAGCTCCTAAATGACAGATTCATTCAGCATATACTTTATAGCAGCGGATCTCAATCTGTGGATCGAGACCCCTTTGGGTGTCAAACGACCTTTTCACAGGGGTTGCCTAAGACCATCAGAAAACACATATTTCCAGTGGTCTTGGGAACCGAGACACCGTTCCTCTATCCGTCTCCAGGCGGGTCAGCCCACATGCAGATACGCCCACATACAAGTACTGGCGTGAAGACTGTTACCCGTGCTACACCATGCTTCAAGACAAAATTTCATTGATTTGTCATTAGAAATAAATATGTCAATATATAATTACATATTTTTTGTGATTAATCACTATGCTTTATGTTCAATTTGTAACAATGAAAATACATCCTGCATATCAGATAATTACATGATGATTCATAACAGTAGCAAAATTAGTAATGAAGTAGCAATGAAAATAATTTTATGGTTGGGAGGTCACCACAACATGAGGAACTGTATTACAGGGTCACGGCATTCGGAAGGTTGAGAACCACTGCTTTATATGCTAGACTGGACCCTATGTGCAGGGAGCTTACACTTCAGTATAACTGAAAATCGGGGTGCCTTGGCCAAAGCCAAGGAACATGGTTGTAGGAGCCCTCGGAGTACATAATCATAAAAAGGGCTGCAGCCTGGAAGGGTTAGGGGAGGCTTCCCAGAAGACCTCTTTCTGGGCCAAGGAATGGAGGGTGAAGAGGAATGGATAAAG
Source organism: Echinops telfairi (assembly GCF_000313985.2). Taxonomy (NCBI): domain Eukaryota; kingdom Metazoa; phylum Chordata; class Mammalia; order Afrosoricida; family Tenrecidae; genus Echinops; species Echinops telfairi. The sequence goes on from NW_022103914.1 coordinate 10,264,977, forward strand.
GATACAGCTGGGAAGCTGTGTCAGACAAGGAACAGCATGTGCACAGAGGTGACATAATGACGTAGTAGTGGGCTGGGACGGAGCAAAGGTAGATTTGTGTCTTGCTTTCTTCTTTGTTTAGGGAGAGAAAGGGAATCACCTCCCGTCCTTTGACGTCCTGTCCAGATTTAATGTAGTTGACAGAGTTTGCATTTCAGAATCTGAGAGAACCTCAGAGCCTCTGAACT
>NW_022103914.1:10271642-10275301 GCF_000313985.2 Echinops telfairi
ACCTCCTCATGCGGTATTCTACTGATCCTACAACAGCTTTGAGGTGGGCAAGTGTCACAGGTGTATGGTATGAGCTTTTCCGGATGTTTATCTCCCACCATTTTACATCTCGAACATCAGTGTGCGCTCTATTGTGACATTCTGTTGTGCATTAGGTGAGAGTTTTCAGATCGACCGTTAGCACACCTTCGGGTTCAGCCCATCCATTGCAGTCGCTTACCTCACCTCGTCCCTGTGCTTCCCGGGGGTCAGCCCTGCTTTTAGAACTCTCAGAACACTGTCCTGGGGTAAATGCTCCACACTTGCTCTTAGGTGGTGCCCAACTGAAGTTTACAATCCTTCCTTACTAGCCTGCACTTTAGAATTGATGGTGTGCGAGCGTGGTGTCACTTTTTTTTCTTGTCTTAGTGGTGCCTAAAATAACGATGCCACTTATAATCAAAGGTCATGAAGAGCTACAGGAAGCCCCTCTCACAATTGAGGTTTCAGAGACATGAAGATGATGCTGTGTCCTGGCAAAGTAATCCGCCTTCGGCTCAAATATAGCTCTCTGTCCTTATACTAGTTATTCATTATTGGACACCAAATTACCCCAGCTAAGTGGCTTCAGTTTGTTTTACCGATGTGGCTTGCATGTTGCTGTGATGCTGGAAATTATGTCAAAAGCCCATATGATGACCCATGGTGAACAGGTTTCATTGAAGCTTCCAAACTAAGACACACTGTGAAGAAGGACCCCATGGTCCACTTAAGAGAACAACAGTGATCCCCGAGAACTTGGTGTATAATCGGGGAACGTCATCCGATACAGTGCCAGAAAATGAGCCCTCGGTGGAAGCGGTTGACCTTAGTGGCATGGAGTAAACCGTTTGGGACCCTTGTTTGCTGATGGGACACAACTCAAAATGTGAAGAAATGGCTGTAAAGATCCATTAATAATTGGAATAGGGCCTGCGTGAAGTATGAATCTAGGATAATTGGACTTTGTCAACTATGAAATGGAACATTTCTTTTAAAAAAAAATCATTTTATTAGGGGCTCATACAACTCTTATCACAGAAATGGAACATTTCAAGAGAGATGTAAGCATCCGGGTGCTGAAATGGAGTGGTATTGACCACTTTGAATATGATGTGAGCAGTAAATTGAAGAATGGCGTCCCATTCATTGTCCAAGCAAACATTTCAAGACCTATCTTGAAGCAGCTTTGCCAGGGACAGGAAAATATTTATATACCTACAAGGAAGACCCGTTACTATGACTCGCTTTTATTAAACTTTACACACCAATCACTAATGACAAAGATTAAGAGTTTGGCCTTTCTACCAACTTCTTTATTCTAAAATTGGTCACACATGCATCCAAGATGCATTGGTAATTACTAGTGATTGAAATACAATGCTTGGAAACTTGAAAGATGGCTTGACCATTGGAAAATGTGGCTTTGGTGATGCAAACGAAGCCAGAGATTTCTTGATAGGAGTTTGCAATACCACCAACCTGTTCACTGGAAATTATTTTCCAACAACATAAATGGCAACTATACAAATGGAGCTTGCCAGATAGAATACACAGGAATCAAATTACCATACATACTCGTGTATATGCCGAGTTTTCCAGCACATTTTTAATGCACTTCTTGTGGTAAAATTAAGTGCCTCGGCTCATATTCAGGTCAGCTTATACTCGAGTATATACAGTAACTGTATTTGTGGAAAGAAAATGGGAAGCCCAATACCACCAGCTAGAATAAAGTCAGGCATTGATTGTGAAACAGACCATTAATTGCTTACATGCAAGTTCAAGTTAAAGCTAAAGAAAACGAAAGTCCACAAGAGCCAAAGTATGATCATGAGTACATTACACCTGCATTTAGAGACCATCTCAAGAAAGTATTTGATACGCTGGACACAAGTCACCAAAGACTAGTTGAGTTTGGGAAGGACTTCATACAGGAAGAAAGCATAAAAAGGGGGAGGGGGAAAATAGACCAAAACGGATTTCAGAAGAGATACTTAAATTTTCTCTTCCACTGCTAAAGTAAATTAAAGAAGTGAGAAAATAAATTCATTGAACAGAAGATTTCAATTGGAAGTTAGAGAAGATAAGAAAAGCTATTATAAATGTGTAAAGACGTGGAGTTAGAAACCCAACAAGCATGCTCATCATTTCTCAAAAAAAAAAAAAAAAAAATCAAGGCTCTAGTTGGAATATTGGAGGATTCGATGGGCAAAACGTTGAGTGATGCAGGCAGCTAAAAGAAGATGCAAGAAATACCAAATACCTTACCAAAACCCATTGGTCAGTGTTCCACCGGTTTTGATGGCAGCACAGAGTCAAGAAGTGATGCTCCTGAAGGGAGACATCCAAGCTGCAGTCATGGCATTGAGGAAAAACCAGCCTTCAGAAACCAGCAGCATCCTGAGATATTTTTCATCAAGTGGACACAACACTGGAAGCGTTCACTCATCTGTACCAAGAAATCGGGAGAGAACCACCTGGTCGGCTGAATGGAAGAGGCCCGCGTGTGCACCCAAACCACAGAAAAGTGATACAATAGAATGTGGAAATTATAAAAAAGAAATCATTAACAAGGAAAAACCTTGCTGGCGATAAGTAAAAAACGGTGATAGTGGTGCATTAACAAGGAGCTGCTTGAAATTCATGCTGAATTCAGAAGAGGATATGTAATGAGGGGCATCATCGCTGATGCAAATAATTCCAGAATGATATCTATGTTTTGTTGACCATGCAAAGACACTGAACTATGTGTGTGTAGCAGGAAACATCACAGATAACCTTGAAAAGGTTGAACCTCTGGAACACGTAATTTTGTTCATGTGGAACTTGTACTGTAGACCAAGAAGCAGCTGTTGAAACAGGAGGAAAGGATACTGACTGGTTTAAAGAAGCCCTGGTTGTGTACTGATTCTGCATTGGGATGCAATCTGCAAGATCAGCAGTTTGGAACCACCAGCCACTCTGAGGGAGAGAGGGAGATAGTCAGGGCTTTCTACTCCTGTAAAGAGTTATAGTCTTGGAAACTCACAGAGGCAGTTCTATCCTGCCCTACAGGGTCACTATGAGTTGGAACTGACTTGACGGCAGTGAGAGTGAGCCTGATGTGGAACCTGGAAAGGTGTCAGGGATTCTGCATTCTCACCAGCATCCAGGCAGTGCCCATGTCCCTGGTATGAGCCACAGCCTGCGTGTCAAAGAAACAGAGCCGGCAGGCCTGGCACAGCATTCCCTACTGCTGCACTCCAATCTACACTACTCTCTTCTCCCCAAAGGGAACTTGCCCTCCTTTTATTTTGGGCAGAAACCGCACAGGGTTTGAGGAAAGGGAACATCGGCTTGGTGAGATTGGTTAAGAGTGGTTCATTATTAGGTTTGCTGCTTGCTGCAGCTGGGAGCCTCTTCACGATGATGGTCAGGTTTCAGACAGCAATAGCTGGGCACTCAAAATGACAAGGTAATTAGCTTTGCAGAGAAAGAGAGAGAGAGAGAGAGAGAGAGAGATGGGTTGGGAGTAAGGGGTAAGGGGCGTGGGATGGAACACAAACACTATATAACTTGAAAATGTGGCAATGCATTATTCAGAGCTCAGGTGTCCCTCAGTGGGTGCTTCATTCTTCCCCCTTCTCCCAACACACACA
>NW_022103914.1:10275422-10279021 GCF_000313985.2 Echinops telfairi
ACACACACACACACACACACACACACCTTGCAGCATTAGCTGAAGGCTCTCAGCCAAAAGTGCATTTCTCTTAATAAAATGAAAACTGAAGCCGAAAAAGTCCCCCAAGTCCTGTTGCACTTGAAGCTGCCTGGCGGAGAGCCAGAAAGCTGTCCCTGCTTTGCCTTCTCCCTTGCCCATGGCTAAACTCCATGTGTTGCTACACACCCAGTAAGAGGCACATATTAGACTGCAAATGTACCAATAGAGGCACTGGGATTGGGTTTCTATGTGTCTGTCACGCCAGGAATTAGTAGAGAAATGGAGGAGTGGGTGAATCAAGATAATGTGTGATGAGAGGACCAGTAAGCCTAAGGAGTCCTGCAGGAAGCCCAGCAAGGTGCCTGCAGCTAATGCAGGGAGCTCCATGTGTGCAATCCTCCTGCGTACGGGGAACTTGGGGAACTTTCAAAGGGGATCGAGGCCATGAACTTACTCTTGCTTAACAGCTCCGTCAGTCTGTGACTATAGAAATGAAAAAATTATCCACTGAGCACTTAATATGTGCCAGGCATCTATAAAAGTGCTTCCAAACGTTCATGGAAGATGGAATTGAGAGATAAAGGAATCTGTCCATGAACTGTTGGAAGCCCACTTGAACTTCACATCATTTGGGTTCCTGGCAACCCAAGAGGAAGGTAATTACCCCCTGCAGTGTCTGGAGGAGGAAGTGAACTTTGTGCGAGGTAAAGGCCTTTTTTAACGTACATGCTTTGGACATCTGGTCAAGAAAGACCGGTCCCTGGAGGACATCGTGCGTGGGCGTGTAGAGGGGCAGCAGAACAGCGGAAAATCCATCTCCTTGAGGATGGGTTAGCACGGTGGCAGCCACAATGGGCTCAAACGTAGGACCAATTGTGAAGATGGCCCAGACCGGGCAGTGTTTTACTCTGTTGTGCTTGGCTCGCTAAGGGTCAGACCTGAGTTGATGGTATCTAACAACAACAACATGTCCCAGGTGGGATTTAGCATGAAGCCAGTACGTAGTGTCCACAGTCACAAAGGGCTATTAAAGCTAGAAGGGGCCTCCGTGTTTATTCTGTACATTTACCTCGTGTCTGACTTGTGTCGTGGGAGGTTTCGAGGTCTCACGTGGCCTACCCTCCAGAGGACTCTGCGTGGTAATGGTCACTAGATCTCATCCTGCCCAGACATGGACAGAAGGTAAAAGGGTGTGCTGCTGAGGAAAATAATGTGACACTCTTTTGTAAACTTAGACACACATCACACACGTACCAAATGACCCAGCACCATGCTCCTCAGTGTTTCCTGAGAGACTTGGGCAGATCGGAGTGCAAAAAGGTCCATGGGAACACGTGCAGCACTTGTGTTCACACTCACAGATCAAACTGTCCACCACTGATGGCGACATGAAAAAATTGTGACAGCATCCACACAGTGGAATCCTCCTCAGCCCTGAGGAGGAACCTGCTGAGGAATTGAGCACCGTGGATGAATCACAACTGCCTGTCTTCGAGTGAAGGAAGACAGCCGCCTAGGCTCCTTAACGTACACGCGGTTCCGTTTTTGCGCCATTGTGGGAAAGGCAAGACTATAGGGCGGAACTCGTACACAGATCGGCTAGGATCTGGGAAGGGACTTACTGCGAAAAGGCATGAGAAAACAAATTGACGGTGGTGGATAGCTCTAACTTAATTGTGGTATTTAATATGACTCTCTACCTCTATCTCCATAGATAAGGCTTTTAAAAAGGCACCAGCCAGCCCAAACCACCCACTAGCTTGAGATGGCAAACGCTGGATGTAGAAGTTACTGACCATAGCACTTGTGAGTTGGGATCACAGGTTTGTTTCTCGGACCCGCATCCTGAGGTAGGCCTCCCTGGGTAACGCAAAAGGTTAAGCGCTGGACGAATAACCAGATTGGCAGTTCAGATCCACCCAGGGGTATCTCAGAAAAAAGCCCAGGGATCTCTGCTTCTGAAAAGTCCCAGGCAAGAGAAGCCTGAGAAACAGTAGGACACTACACACCTGGGGTCACTTCAAGTCAGAGTTGATGGGTGACAGCTGGTTTTTAGAGCCCAGGCAGAAGGGAGCAGGCATCCTGGCCTCCTGGCCTCATCAAGGCACATTGCAGGGAAAGCCCGCAGGAGCGCCGATCCCTCCCTCTCAGCTCAGCCCGCGTTGGCTTTGCTAAAGCCCCTGCACTGTGGCAGCTCCGCAAGCTGCTGCCCCACAGTGTGGCTGGAGGGCGTCGACTGGGAACATGAAGTCAATTTGCATCCAGTCAGAATCCCAGCAACCAAAAGCTCCATTAATGAGTCTGATGTATAGCTCCCATCCTGCTGCTGGAGGGAAAGCAAACACACAGAGGAATGGGCACCATCACTCGGTTTATCCAGAAGAGTGCCGCGCAGGCCGTGCCACCCGGTCCATCCAGAGGGACAAAGGGCCATCGAGTCTTCACGCCACACCTTGGCAGGTGAGCAGGTGAGATGGGCAGTGAGCCACACCTGGATTCAGTCCCCAAATCTCTCTCTTCCGAACGCTGGTCCATGTCTCTGTGTGCAAAATAGTGACCAGGAAGTTCCTTCTCATAGATGAGAGAGATGACTGGGAAACAGAGCACTTAGCGCTGTGCTCGGTGATAACAGGAACTGTGACTGTCAGCCCCAGAGTGCATAGCACTGGGCGCCATGCTTTACACTAGTGGATCTCAACCTATGGGTGGTGACCCCTTTGGGGATCAAACCACCCTTTCACAGGGGTCGCCTAAGACCATTGGAAAGCACATACTTCCGATGGTTTTAGGAACCGAGACACTGTTCCTCTATCCATTTCTAGGCAGGTCCGCATGCAGGTATGCCCACATATGAGTACCCGGTATGAAGACTATTACCCTTGCTACACCATGCTTCAAGACAAAATTTCACTTATATGTCATTAGAAATAATCGCAAATTATTTCTAATAATGACAAATTATTTCTAAATTTCACAATATATAATTACATACTGTTTTTGTGACGAATCACTATGCTTTAATTATGTTCAATTTGTAACAATGAAAATACATCCTGCCTATCAGATATTTACAGTATGATTCATAACAGTAGCAAAATTACAGTGATGAAGAGGCAATGAAAATAATTTTATGGCTGGGGGTCACCGCAACATGAGGAACTATAGTAGAGGGTTGCAGCATTAGGGAGGTTGATCAGAACCCCCTACTGAGTCCTGCACAGTCATCATCCCCATTGTAGATGTGATCAATCAAGCCCCAGGTAAGTCACCTGCCTGCAATTATAGCCCCTGGCTAGAGCCATTGAGCTGCACGTAGAATTCTGGGGATTCTGAATAAAGTCCTATGTATAGAACAATTGGGTTGGAAGGAAGTGAAAGTTTGCTTCTAAATTTGAGAGAGTCTTGTGTTACAATGTTTGCTTTTGAAGAAAGAATTTGAGAACAAAGGCGGCCAAAATTGGCATCCCGGGTGAGCATCAAACTTGATGGAAGGGAAGCTATCATCCCTAACTCATCTCCTCTCCCTTCCCTCTTGGAAGGGAACCACCTCCCTCAAAACAAAACAAAACAAAACAAAA
>NW_022103914.1:10280381-10281971 GCF_000313985.2 Echinops telfairi
TGGCAATGGAGAATACCATGGCTTGGATCAGGAATATCTTTGTCCTCAAAGTAACATTTACCTAAGACAGCTTGTCTTTTGATCTGTTGTCTGCTGCTTCGATAGCATGAATTGGGGAGCCAAGCAAGGCAAAATCCTTGACCACTTCAACTGACAGCTTACCTGCTAATACATTTGAATGGCAGACTTTTGGTTAGCAGTCAGGTACTTTAACCGTGGCACAGCCAGCGCTCCCTTCTGATTCATAGACTGTGATAAATACAAAGCTCTGCGTCCAGGAGAAAGCATACTGTGTTTGAGATGCCGGAGATGTCTCTACTGTCCAGGGTAGCATTGCTTACCCTCTGGAATAGCGAAGGAGCCTAAAGACCAGAAAAAGCTGGCAGGAAGGCTACTGGTCCACTTGAGAGATTATAAAGACATTGCGCGGGCACTAGCCCAGAGCTCGCTCTTCTAGCCCATGCCAGCCTCCTTTGTGCAGGCTCTTTCATCAATGTACTTCGCAACCCACGGAGCACAGTAGGAAGCACTGCAATTACTGAACCCTGAGCACACAGCTGCCAACCTCATCGGATTCACTTCCACGTGGGGGCGGGACTGATGCCATTTGCTGGTTCAACAGTTGATACTGCTCAGTTGGGGTTTCATCTCCTCAGCCTTCTGTTGGAGGTGCTAATGAGCATGCCAGGGCTGGAGCAACACAGAGGGAAGGCTCCTGCCTGTTGGACATGCTAAATAGCTGAGCCTGCATGAGGTAGACTTGACATGGTTGAAGAAGGACGTGTTTGCTGGCACTCAGAAAACCCAAGTCAAATGAGCAGGGTGGAAACTTTCATTAGTTAAGTTCCACACGCTGATTGTGGGGGCCGGTATCTTCATTTACTAGAAGAAAGAGATGTTTGCTTTTCCTAATCTTCTAACTCCTATGTGTTTCCTGAGATGCCCTTTTGTATTTCCTGGGGCGCTCTGCCAAGATTCCTTGGCTTCTGAAAAATGAGGGGGTGGGAGCAGATGATCTCTTGGGGCTCTTCTACACTCCAGTCTTTGACGGGCCCTGGCTAGGGGATTTGCCTGGAATGAATTGCTGCAAACACCCCAACTTACACACTCACTCACTCACTCACTCATTCACTCACTCGTGCACTCATCGGCGGTGTGCAATGCTTCCTGTGGGCCATTTACTCCGCTAAGAGCTAGAAATCAAGTCAGGACTAAGCTAGAACACCAGCAGGCTCACTCTCAAGTGTCCCTTCTGATCGGAAGACAGGTGGATCTCCACCTAGATGTAATAAGAGTGTCTCAGGAAGATGAAGGGTTTGGTGCGGGAGGTACAGACCCCTGTAAAACACTTGGGAGGGTCCCAAATCCAAGTGATCAAAGAAAGCTACCTGGAGGCGGTGATCTTTGAAGCTGGATTTTTGTGATGTGCACAAAACAATTGAGAAAACCCAGATAGATGTATTTGGAAGAGCTTTTGTGAACTATTTGGGCCTTTGCTTCAGCACTGATGGACGAATGGGGAGTGGGGAAAGCTATGAGGAATAATTAAAATAGAGGCCTTGCTTGGTACTAGGCTGTGAAGTGGAGGGA
>NW_022103914.1:10283628-10286217 GCF_000313985.2 Echinops telfairi
TGTGTGTGTGTGTGTGTGTTTGTGTGTCTTAGGTTACATGATAACCATGAATATTTCTTTTCAGGGCTCTTCAGCCAGACGGTAGCTTTGTCTTCCGGAAACTCATTTTGCTAAGCTTTGAGTGGATGCAATGAGGCATTCTCCAGCTGCAAGCCATTTTAGAGATTATCAGACATTTATTTACACAAAATGCTTAAAGAAAATTGGATCCCTTTTTGCATGACATTAATTAGAATTAAAATCTGTGAATTTCTGTGCAGGTAATCATCTTTTAAACGTGTTTCATTAAAGCGTCTTAAAAATGAGGTAGCAAAATGGACCCGGGGTCCGAAAAGGAATCTGGATCCGTGTGAAACAGGCAGTTTACACTAGAATGAGTGCTGACTTGCAAGGGTGTCGTGAAGAACAGCATTTGTATGAAAGAGAATTCCCAGTTTGAAGGCAAAGTCGAGTATTGTAGTATCATGTCTTTGTAGTAGAAACTCACTGTTAGGGGGAGTTTATTAGGGAAATTAGCAGGTTAGGACAGCCCAGGATCAGACACCGTTAAGGATACAGTTACTGTTCACAGCAGCCAGCAGCGGTTTTTCTCTGCTCAGCCTCTCAGCCACGTACTTCTTTGGCCTCTGCTGTGTAGACCAGAAGGCCAGCCCCGCTGCTCTGGCTCGCAGTCTCGTCGCCTCAGCCCTGCTGCTGTCCTGTCTTATGGTCTTCCTGACTCAGCCTCCTGTCTCACCCTGGCTCCTTTACTCTGTCCCATGGTCTCCTTGGCAGCCTCTGGAGCCTCTGGCCTTAGCCTCCACCACTGCAGATGATACCAACTCATAGTGACCCTATAGGCCAGGGAAGCAATGCCTATGTGAGTTTCTGAGACTGTAACTGTTTATGGGAATAAAAAGCCTCAATTTTCTTTTCCAGAGCAGTTGGTGGTTTCGAACTGCTGACCTTGTGGTTAGTAGCTCAACGTATAACCACTACACTACCAGGGTTTCTTTGCAGACATCAGATCCTAGGTAGGCTGAATGTTGATATTAGTGTAATGGTGAAACGGACTGCAAAGGGTTGAGGCATGTACATTTATAGCCCATCCCACCACTTCTACCTTGTACCATGTGCTATGTCTGTCAGATCAGTCACTTCAGAATGAGGCCACCCAAGGGCAGTCTTGGCTGTGATCCTAACCAGCTGTGTGTCTTTCAACTACGGGCTGTTCTTGGTTTTCCTTACAGCTGCTAGCAAGTCAGCGCCAACTCATGGCAACCGCACATGTGTCGGAACAGAACTGAGCTCCTTGGGATTGCCAAAACGGATGCTTCCAAAATAGATCACCAGGTGTTTCTTCCAAGGTGCCTTTGGGATGACGGGCACAGCCAGCCTGTGCTCAGGCAGCTGAGCGCATTCATCGTGGGTCCCACCCAGGGACGCTGCTCTGAATTCTAGTGCTGTGATCCAGCTATAAAATGCAGTGGCTACACTAGGTAGTGTAAGGATCTGGTACCGTTTTGCGATGGTACTGCATGAGCAGTAGAAGGATTTCATAAACTATACCATTGCCCTGGCCATCACAACAAGAGAGCCGCCTTCTCAGCAGGCATGTTGTTGTTAGGAGCTGTTGAGCTGGTCCTGACTGATGGCAACCCCGTGGAGAACAGAAGGCAACACTGCCCAGTCCTGCACCAGCGTCACAAGCATTGCAGGGGGGCCCGTGGTTGCAGCCCCCTTGTCAGTCTGTACCGTTGAGGGTCCTCCACCTTTTTTCTGCCCCTCCACCTTACCAAGCACGAAGACCTCCAGGAGCCGGGCTCTCCCCTGGGGTGGCTTCCCTCCAGCCACTTGCACCTCATGCTCTCCCTCTGCCAGCACTGCCCTGGCATGGGACATTGTTGTCTAGGAGCCCCTTCATTTGCATTTCCTCTGCAGTCTCTTAGAGTAGCTTCTGGGTGAGTACTCAAAAGAGGTGGAATAAAGTTTGTTGGCAAGTTCCTGTTTTAAAAATGGTTTCTCTTCTTTCATGTCTATCAAAATTGTTGTCTGAGATGAACTTGTGTTACCTTTGCGGTTGAACCTGATTTTGTTGCTTGCTCATTGCTGGGTGCTATCCAGCTGATTCTGACACCCAGGGACCCTATGGGGCAGAGGGTGTATGGTGGACTGGTTACATTTTGAGCTGGCAGCCACAAGGTCTGTGGTTCAAACACACTGATCCCTCAGTGGGAGCAAGAGAAGACTGTCTGCTCCCCTAAAGGGTTACAGCCTCAGCAACCCACAGGGCCAGTTCTCCTTGTCCTGCAGGATTGCTGTGAGTTGGAATTGAGTCGAAGACTGAATTCGTTTCATTGGAATCCTGGATCCCGATGAAATCTTGTGGAATCTCTCCATACACACACACTCCAACATCACCCCCACCCCACCCCCCCAACCAAACCCAGTGCCATCAAGTCGATTCTAACTCCTATAGGACAGAGCAGAACTGCCCTCAGTCTTTACAGTAGAAAACCTCGTCTCTTTCCCATGGAGCAGCTGGTAGTTTCGAATGGCTGACCTTGTGGTTAACAGCTCTGCCTGTCACCCATCATATGCCACCAAAAC
>NW_022103914.1:10287526-10295073 GCF_000313985.2 Echinops telfairi
CTAGGCTTGGTGCTGGTGTCAAAGTGGGCTGCTGACTTTGAGGTCAGCAGGTGAAACCCCCAGCTAGCTGCTCCTCAGGAGGGAGATGAGGCTTTCTGCTCCCAGGAAGAGCGGCCGCGTTGGAAACCCACAGCACCAGCTCTGCCCTGTCCTTCCGGGTCAGTATGACTCAGAATTGACTCAGTGGCCGTGGGTTTGGGATTGTTTTATTGATTCTTTTGGTTGGACTTGGTTCTGGGTTAGGAACACAGCACTCCTGCTACCTTGTGCTCGTCACATTTGGCAGAAATTAACCTGCGTCATACTTTGTCGTGTGAGCATGACGGCATCAACTGGACCAACTTAACATGAAGTGAGCGATACAAGGACGCTCCACAAGTTCATAGAAAAACTCCATTGTCCTTTTATGCCCCGTTCCATAACAGATACTCTGCACACATTGATGTCCGTTTCATTGTAGCCCCTTCTGTCCCCCGTTCCTTTCCTGTAGTTTCCATTTTCTCTTCCCCAGCTGCACACACTCCAGGCCCGCAGAGAACCCCGGGGGCACGGCTGCCTGGACCACACCCCTCGTGCTGACGGCCTGCCTCTTCCCAAGCCGTTGGCGCACACATTCCCTGGGAAAGTTGGGCAGGACGTCCGTCCAGGGTGCTCACCTTCGAGCAGCGTTGCAGACCACACTCGAGTTTGATCTGCGCAGTTTTTGTTGTTCTCCTTTTGGACGTTCTGTTTTGAACCAGGTGGAGGTTACCTGCAGACCCTGCGTTTTGCCTCCCAACAGGCTGACCCGAGACGGGGTGTCGCTCCTGCGGTGGGCTCTGTGCTCGATAGGTTTCGTGCAGTTGCTTCCCTGGGTTGTGGAAAAGAGTAACACTCTGAGAAGATCGCAGGGGGGACCCGCACGACCTGCACGGTCCTGCCTTATGCCCTCGGTGTGCCCCTCTTGCCAGGCCCCTTCGGATGGGGGACACCTGGGTAGCCAGGCAGGCTGTTTCTTTTTCTTTCTTTTTAAAATCAATTTATTCGGGGCTTTTACAGCTCTTATCCATACATCAATTGTATCAGGCATATTTGTACATACATTGCCATCATCATTTCTGAAACATTTTCTATTTGAGCCCTTGGTATAAACTCCTCTTTTTTCCCCTTCTTCCCCCACCTTCCTGAATCCTTGATCAATTATATATTGTTATTATTATTTCATATCTTACACTGTCCGTTGTCTCCCTTCACCCACGTTTCTGTTATTTGTCTCCAGGGGGGGGGGCGGTGCTATATATAGCTAACCTTGTGATGGGTTCCTCCTTTCTCCTCCTTCACAACCCCAACCATCCCCTCCCCTCATGATATCAGCACTCCCACTGAGGGGTTTATCTGTTCTGAATTCCACGTCCAGAGCTCTTATCTGTACCAATGTGTGTTCTCCGGTCTAGCCAGATTTGTAAGGTAGAACTGGGTCATGGTAGGGCGGGGGGTGGGGGTGGGGAAGCACTCAGGAGCCAGAGGAATGATGTGTGATTCACCGGTGCTATACTTCACTGTGGTTGAATCATCCCTTCCTAATTACCCTTCTGGGAGGGGATATGCAATTGTGTACAGATGGGCTTTGGGTCTCCACCTCAACCCCCCTGGTTTGCATCGAGGGCAGGCTCTTTCTAAAGCTCAGAGCTCAGCCCACAGGAAAAGACCTTGAGGGACACGGTGAAGTCAGGCTTCCGAATTAGTCCTGTCCTAAAAAGGTGCTTGGACTCAAATTGCTGCCACACATGTCTCAGAGCAAAGGCACAGAGCACACCAGGCTGAACACAGGGCGTGCTTGGGAGACCCGCACATTTGGAAGTCTCACATTGGGAGTGCAGAGTCAATAGGGAACATGCAGGAGAAGTTTTAGGAGCTGAAATAGACAGAGGGCGGGCTCGGGGTAAGGGGGCGATGCTGTGGCGGGATGTGGGCCCAGGAGGGGGGCGCTAGTTCGTGCTGAGTTGTGGGGAGAGAGTCCAACGAGGAGACATTGCAGGGCCTGAACTGAACTGTGACAGCAACACACCGTGACAGGGCCGTGCTTTAGAACAAGAGTCTCAGGCAGTTGCCAACAGAAGAGATGTTAAAAGGACTTCAGTGGCAACCGTCGGGTGATGGGCACAGTGAGGAGTCCCCTCGGGGCTGGCAGGGCACACCACTCTTAGGTTCCTGTGGGATGGTATTCCGACGGATGGGGCCTGGCTCCCACTGCAGGAGGGGAGATGGTGGTCCCCGGATTGCATGGCTGCCATCAGGCCCTGCGTGCGACCCTTTTTGCTTGTGTTCTGCTTTGGGACCAGTACATTGGGTGGCTTCCAATATGTCTAAGTCACAATGCCCCTGTTTCCACCTTTGTCATTCACTTGAACCTCATCAGTAGACAAATATTCTCTTCGCAGGACACCTGTGGTAGTGGAAAACGACAACTCCCAGAATTCACTCTTCATGCTTGAGCGTTGAACCACGTGATGGTGTTACCTGTTAAAGAGTTACTTTGAAAGCTGCACAGGGAGGGAAGGAAAGAGATGCTCGAATAGTTAGAAAAATACTAGAACATGTGCTATACGAGAAATGATACAGACCTAAGTAGCAGGCTACAACCAGAGTCTCATTCCCTCATGTAGGGATGTAGAGGAGCCCTGCAGTGTAGTGGGTTATGCACTTGGCTGTTAACCTCAAGGCTAGCAGTTCAAAACCACCAGTTGCGCCAAGGGAGACAGAGGACCCTTCTTCCTCCTGTGAAGCATTACTGTCCCAGGAGCCCCCAGATGCCGCTCTGCCTGCCCAGTAGGGTCTCTGAGTTGGAATCGACTTGCTGTGAGAAAAGAGTGAACAGATTGCTACTTTTACAGAAAATCGAAGTTTCTCAGCACGTGCACAGTTCCAGGAACAGGCCCGGGAACTTTCTGTGCAGGCATTACCCTTGTGAAGAGAGGTGGTCCTATCCCCATTTAGAAAAAAAAATCATTTTACTGGGGCTTCTTACCGCTCTTATCACCATCCATCCATCCATCCATCCATCCATCCATCTATCCATCCATCCATCGTGTCAAGCACATTTGTACATATGTTTCCATCATCATTCTCAAAACATTTTCTTTCTACTCGAGCCCTTGTTATCAGCTCCTCATTTCCCCTCCTTCCCTATCCCCATTTTTAAAAATGAGGAAACGGAAGACTATAACAGGCAAGTGACCCACCCAACCGGCAGGGTTCACAGTCAAGCTTGGCTTAAATTTGTGATTCTTGTCACGTTATCTATCATCTCTCTTAGCCCCCCTTCTTCTGTGTGTCCTCCCCCCTGCTCTCTGCCCTGTCTCCCCGAGGGGCTGTGGAGTTTTCCTCAGCAGATGCGCGATGCGCTCGTGTTTCAGTGATCCTGCAGCGGACAGCACGGGCGCATTTGGAACCGTCAGCGAGAAGCACTACTTGTGAAACAGGGCTTCTCATTTTGAGCCCCAGCTCCCATTTCTAACTCACTTTGAAAACCCATCAGTGAAATCAGGGGTGAACATGAGTTTGGATCCAACCTTCCTTCAGGCCTGCCTGGCCTTGGGAGCTGGCGCCTAGCCCCCAACTCGCCCTCTAGTGGAAAGACTTAGAACTGCACGTAGCTTTGCGGGAGGGCTTGTCCCCACATCACAGTTGTCTGGTTTGGAGGAATGTTTCATATCGTCGTAAACGCTGATAGCAAGCCTTGGGTCTGTGCCCAGGTGACATTTTTTAGCCACTGTCTTAAAAACAGGCTGCTGTGTCTTCTAATCGCCCCACCCCTGGCCCTTGTCCTCTAGGGACCTTTCTGTTGACAGCTTGCCTGTGCCAGCCTGCTGTTCTGTGTGACCTCACTGGGTTTGGGGAGGGACAGGGTGTGGATATGGGTATCCTAATCCACTGGCTGAGTGCTTAATAACTGTGGACACTCGACACCTCTGCTCAGACTCTGTGACCGAGCTGTCATTATGTCCATCAGCCCAGGTTGGTGCAGCCCCACCTAATACCCACTCACCCAGAGCGTGCTCCCTGGCAGGGCGTGTGTGGGACCACGTTGTCCTGCAGTTGCTCAGCTGCTCACAGTCCATGCTTCTGATGGATTACAGGACACAGCCAGCCACTGCCTGATGACGATGGGAGGGAGCGGGGTTGTTTGCTATTGCCGGGCACCATGGCAACCTGAGGGATGGAGCAGTGTGTTTTGTGGGCTGTAATTTTGATGGAAGCACGTCACCAGGTCCTTCTTGCCAGGAGCTGCTGCTTGAGTTCAAACCACCAACCTTTTTGTTAGTAGCTTAACTGTTGTTCGACTAGGGATCCTTAATGGAGATGGGTGGTGTGTATGTAACAATAACTAACAGGAACCTAGCAAGAAAAGGTAAAAATCTAGCCTGAAGCTTAATTATTATTGAGTTCTCTAAAGGCCCACCAAAGTGTGTCTTTCCTCATTTGAAGAGTAGTGATCTAACCTCAGAGTTTCAAAATGTTAGAGAATCGTGGGTAAAGTAAACCTCTTTCTCTAACGTGCTGGCTGGGCCTGCCTGGAGCCTATGTTGTTAAGCACTGTGCCTTGATAGAGGGAGCGGGTCTGGGTGTTAGAAAGGGTTCCCAAATTGTTAACCTCTGGGTGGGGACAAGGCTTGGGGCTCAGCAGCTGGAACGAACCCAGGTGTGCTGTGCTAGCCAGTTGGAGTGCATCACCAGGCCAGTCAGCCCTGGGCGCCTCTCGTACTTTGTGTGAGTTTCATCACCCGGGACCCAGAGTTGCTGGATTTGCAGCCAGGCCAAAGACACCCTTCAGTGGTTCAGAAGGGAAAGCCTGCAGCCCTGTAAGCCTACCACTGCAGTGCTGGTTTCTGGCCCCTGTAAGCCTACCACTGCAGTGCGCGGTTTCTGGCCCCTGTAAGCCTACCACTGCAGTGCGTGGTTTCTGGCCCCTGTAAGCCTACCACTGCAGTGCGTGGTTTCTGGCCCCTGTAAGCTTACCACTGCAGTGCGTGGTTTCTGGCGAGGATGTCCAATTCCATTTTTCCTCCCCACGCCCTCCTGATAATTGCTATTGTTTTCCGATCCCTTCCTTCCTTTACACTGCGTTAGTTCCGACTCATGATGCCCTAGGGCAGTGGTTCTCAACCTTCCTCATGCCGCGACTCTTTCATACAGCTCCTCATGTTGTGGTGATCCCCCCTCCAAAATAAACCATAACTTTATTTTAGTTGCTACTTAATAACTGTCATTTTGTATCACGTCTATGTCCCGGGGGACCCTGTGAATAGGCCATTCTACCCCAAACACCCTACAGGTTGAGAACCGCTGCTGTGGAGGGTTTCTGAGGCTGTCAGTCTTTCTGGGAGTAGACAGCCCATCTTTCCCCCAAGGAACGACCGAACGGTTTGAACCTTAGACCTTGCTGTTAGCAGACCCGTGCTTACCTGATAAGGCCACCAAGGTTTCTTTACCTATGTATATACCTCCAGGATTTTGACTTTGGATATGTTACAAACGAATTAAATTCGTGGAGTGAGGGTGCCCTCTACTGGCCATCGCCGGGATTCCCCCCCCCCCAAACCACAGCAACCCTATAGAGAGGGTTTCCCATGTTGTCAAATCTTTAAGGAGAGCAGGTAGCTTCATCATAATCCCATTTATACAAAGGGGAGATCTGACAATGGACTTCTGAAAGAATCAACTATTGAAAACACTGGCGCATTATGAAACTCTGAGACACGGGGTCACCGCAAGTCTGTCATGAGAGTCCCTGCCCCAGAAACCACCTTACCCTGCCCTGCAGTCACTGTGAGTTGACATCGAATCGAAGGCAGTGAGTTGCTTTTCTGGAGGCTCTCTGAAACTCTTCCCACTTGTGACCTACTTTCACCCAGGTGATTTGCCCGAAGGGCGACTGCTGCCAGAAACACCTTGAGCCGATGACACGTTTGATTTTGAATTTCCAGTCAATGTTCCCAAGCCTCTTACTGCTGCCGATTTTTTTTGCAACCCCACATTCCATTACATAACCCCACATGGGGCCACTACCCACTGTTTCAGGAGTTTAGGCTTAGGGGAATCCCCCAGACACCTCCCATCCTAGAATGTTTAGGCTAAGCCACCTCGTTCTGTAAATGGCATCTCGAAGCTCTGTGGTGTTAGGTTAGGAGATGCACATAGGTTTTCCTAATACAAGGACGTTGATGGACAGGGAAGCAAACATTTAATGGAATAAGGTGCCCACCCTACGGATGAACATCAGGCCCGAGGTTGGAGGATGGAGATATTAAATATCTCACTTGCATTTTTTTTCAGTATTGATTGGATAAACAGAGGCAGAATAATCCCAACCAGGTGCTGAAACAGAAATTCTATTCTACCTTTTAAATTTGGATTGAAACAATTATATAAGAATAAGAGGATTCGTTTAAATAAAATTCCACGCTGAAGTTGAGTTCTTGCAAGAAGTTGGGGAATACTCCATAATCTCACCCTGTTCTTTTTTGCAACCCGGGGAAGAAATACCTCTTCCTAAGAAATATACACATGCTTTTGTCTTCAATGCTTTTCATAGTTGGAAGAAAGCCTAAAAAAAAGTTGAGGTGGGGAGGGGGAGGAAAAGACTTGGAATATCACCAGCACCATCAATAGTTGAGATGCTAATAGTACATGCACTGAAAACCAATCTGAGCCCAACAGATTAAACTGGGCTAATCTGAGAAAGCTGGTGGAATATTGTTTAGAAATGTTCCCAGAGCTAGATTCAATTTTTAAAAGAAAAATGTTAACCGTGAGCTCCTTGTTCTCTGGGACCCTTTGGGGAGCTGCCCCAGAGAATTGTGCGCACAGTCTAGGCATCAGTCCACCAATGCCATCTCCCACTGGTTGAGGCTGTCCATGGAGCCAGTGCCCCCGTGTGGACCCGCACGGCCTCCTACCAGTGCGTGGAGAGCCGACGGCACAACACTTGTTTGATGAGTAGACTTTAGTGTAGCACGAGTTTGAGCGTGGGACATTTTGTTAAAAATAAGTGCCTTGGGAATGAAACCCCTTTAAGTAACTAAAAAGGTTTCGTTGTGTGTTATGTATTAGTGCCTGAAAAGCTCTGCATTGTTTCCTTAGGTCCATCGCTAAGAATTAGAACTCAGCATTGGGGCTGCCCAGTTGTAGTTGTGCTGATTGTAATTATAAATAAATATGCAAATGTTTTTAAAACATAAAATAAAAGGTATGCTGATGGCTTACAAGAAAGAGATGAGCCGATGCACCTTCAGGTACTGTTGGACCGATTATGATGTCACCTTTCTAGAATATTCTTTGAGAGTTGCCCAAGTCTGTCTGTCTGTCTCTCTGTCTTGCCCTCACACACGCACCACAGCTAGAGATGTTCAATTTGTCGTTTGTTATTTTAACAGTTGTATTGGCATATAATTCCATATTTCAATCACGATCAGAAGAGTTGTACAATCATCACCACAATCCGTTGTAGCACAGTTTCTTCTTTCTTGCCCGCATCATTAGCGCCCCATTCCCCCTCCCGCACAACT
>NW_022103914.1:10295477-10297702 GCF_000313985.2 Echinops telfairi
TCTGGCTTACTTCACCGGGTTGTCAAGAGACTGATCAGAGCCATAGACAAAACATGGCCTTCTGCCTCATGCATTGTTGTTCGTGGCCATTGACTTAGTTGCTTCCTGACACAGCGTTACATATTGCACCCATGTTCTGAGCTGTTTCACAAATCCATCATGATTCTGTAGCGCAGCATAGCACCCCATTGTGTGTTTACCTTACAGTTCGGCCATTCTTCCACTGGTGGGCATGCAGCGCGTCTCAGACTTTTTCTTACTCTCAATCATACGGCAGTGTACGTGGGTGTGCATATATCTCTTTGGGTCGAGGCTCTTATTTCTCTAGCATTTTTTGGAGAAGAAATTATCTTTTAATATACTCAAAGACAGAATGATGCAAACAAAAATGTATCTGCTTGTGTAGCTTTAGTTTCCAGACAGGAAGGTTTAATCGTTTTGCATCTCTCTCACTTCAACACAGGTCAGGTCTTTCAACAGCTTCGCTACAAGTGCTGATTTCTCTTCCCTACCCTTCTCTCGCATCTAGTCATTGACCAAACGGAGCACCTACATTTGCTAAACTGCCCCTTTAAATCGACTCCTGCCTCTCCAGTGGAATGGAGTGGTGAGACGCAAAGGGCTGCAAAGGAGAAAGAAGGAAACGTGGTCTTGTGCTCTGAACGAGGTGGTTAAGGAACGTGAACAGCACAGGGTGTGAAAAGGTGTGTTCACAACATCATAAGGTCAGGGACAGGGTTTCGTTTTTCATTTGAATTCTTTCTTCCTAAAACCTGGAAGGTCCCCTGCCTATATGAAAGCTGCCTATTCAGGTCTGCCAACGTGGAGCCCGTGAGATACCCCCACGCGAGGAGTGGGGAACTACAGGAAGAGGAGGCTTCCCCCTGGGGGAGTTTCATAGCCAGCATCAAGCCTCAGAGAAAGATGAGGTCCTCCCAGTGGGAAGAGATTTCTCTGACCCCCCTTTTCTCCAGTGCTCACAAGCTCCGTGGTACGTGGCATCTGCTTTTTGTTCCCGTCCGTGGTTCAGGATAATTGAACAAGTGATGAAACCACTAGTATTTCTTATCTCTCCCCCCCACCCCCCACCCCTCAATGACACAACGAAGCAGCAAATCAGTTCAAAGAGAGACTTGTTGGGGGAGAGAGAGAGAGAGGTATGTGCATGTGCGCGCATGTACGTGTAGCGTTGTATGGCAGCCTCTCTCTAGGAGCCCTGGTAGCAAAATGGTTATGCGTTGGGCTGTGATTCCAAAGGTGAGCAGTTCGAAACTACCTGCTGTGAGAGGAAGGCCGAGCTTTCCACTCCCATAAAGAGGTGACAGTCTTAGAAGCTCAAGGGGCAGCTGTCCGCTGCCCAGTAAGGTCACTCTGAGGTGCCATCACCTTGATACCAGTGAGTTTAGTTTAGTGATTTGTTTTTAACCTTTGTCTTGCAGCAGCTGATGTCAGCTCATTTTCCCTTAGCCTAGAAGGTTCTACAGGCGGACATTCGGTGTCACCAATCACCTGTAGAACTGTGGACGCACGGGTTTTACAACCCAACCTGTTGCCATTCACTAGTTTCCAACTCATTAGTGACATTGCATAGAAGTTCCGAGACTGTGCCTCTTGAGAGGAGCAGACAACCTCATCTTTCTCCTACGGAGCGCCTGATGGACTCGATCCCTGGACCTCGTGGTTAGCAGTCTAACGCTTACCCAACAGCACCACCAGGAATCCTGTCAGACTCATGGGTTTACATGCCAGTGTGGAAGTCACAAGGGGTTTGTGTTTCCAGAACAGTGTGGCCCCAGCGACTTCAAGGAGCCTTGGTGCCCTAATGGGTACGTACGCGGTGGGCAGCCAACTGCAAGTTCAGCAGTTCAAAACCATCAGCCACTCCCTCCCATCAGCCAGGGAGAAAGATGAGGCTTTTCCTGCTATCAGAGTCTCCAGTTCCAGTCTCCGGAACCCGCACGGGCTGTTCTCTTTGTCCGTGGCGGCGCCGTGAGTCGCCATGGCCTCAATGGCAGTGCACTTGGTCTGTTTGGGTTTCCCCAGGAGCCGTGCCGGTGTTCCTGTGCAGCTAAAGCACGCTCTGTTCTTTAAAGAGATGTTTAAAAGTAGCCAGAACCCCTCTAATTCGCCAATACTAGAATTTTACCAAATACCCGAGGAAACAAATTTAACCAAATGGCCCTTTTGAAAGGAAGGCCAACATTTTAAACCAAGCGCATGCACAG
>NW_022103914.1:10298538-10303171 GCF_000313985.2 Echinops telfairi
GTTATAAAATGAGGCTCAAGTGGAAACCTGAGACGATTATGAAAATGATCTCGGCTGGGTGTTTATGATGAATGGCAGCCCTTTACAATAGCACTAATTTGTTATTACTTGACTGATGCATTTGTAGGGTTTTGCTTGTGGTGGGAAGTGGTGTAGGTTGGGTCCCCCCGAAGTGGCCTCAGAGACGGCGTTCTCACAGAGGGTACTTTGTCAGGAGCACCTGCACACCCCACCGCCGTGGGAGGGACCGGGGAACAAAGCAGACTGAAGGAGAAACCTGGACCTGAAGGAGAAACTGAGGTTCCCAGTAGACCCAAAGAGAACCAGGCTTACCCTGGGGGGAGAGAGCTCTGGTTTAGAAGAGCCTTCCGAGTATCTTGAACCAGGATGCTCTTTGATTGATGAGCATTTGGACACACACACACACACAGGCACACAGAAACCCACAGACACACACTGGGCGTGGCCTCCTTGGTGGAGATGACTTTTGTGGCTGAGACAATCCTGAAGGGTTTGGGCCACCTGCTGCCGTCACTGACAGGCGTCAGAAGGGGCACCCGGGTGGTGAATTGGCATGTCTTCCTATGTAGTTTCAGAAACAACCCAAACTGCTTTCTTCTCTCTGTGCTGAGTTGCCTCTATACCAGTGGTTCTCAACCTTCCTAATGCCACCACCCTTTTATACAGTTCCTCATGTTGTGGTGACCGCCCCTCCAACCATAACATTATTTTCATTGCTGTTTCATAACTGTAATTTTGCTACTGTTAGGAATCGGGCTACCCCTGTGAAAGGGTCGTTCAACCCCCAAAGGGTTTGCAACCCACAGGTTGAGAACCAATGGTCTATATCCTTGGATAATTTACTGATTAAATTTTAAAAGAGAGTGATAATTTCTTCTATCCCTATCTGCAAGATACTAGCTAAAGGACTCTTTTGGTTTTTGTGCTTTCTGTGGTTAGGGAAATATGCTTTCTAAGGATAAAAAGAGCATTTTTCAGAAACAAATACTACACCTTGACATAGATGGTAGCAAACTCACACATACATGGGGTGTTTAACTCTCCGCACTGAGACTGCTCCGGTAGCAGCAAACTGTGGATTTAAAGTCTTTGCAGTGACAAATGGGATCGTATTTGTCATAGTTCCTTGGGATCTTGGGCAAAAGATTGTCGAATAAATGACGCAGTGATACTGGTAGATTATCGGACAATGGCGCTCAAGTAAGTCTATATGAAGACAGGAGCTGATACTTTGTATCACAGGACGTCGGGATCAGATAGAGAGATGCCATCAAGTCGTCTCCGGCTACTGACGTGTAACAGAATTGGCACGGACCTCTGCCATCTCATTATCATGGTCATGCGCTAGTCTGTCACTATGGCTCGTCAGCCTGTCTCATAGAGGGAGGACCTCCTTCACCCTCTACTTCACCAAGTAGGATGTCTTCCAGCCCTTGATCTCTCTGGGTGATACAGCCAAAGCAAGGGAGTTCAACAATGACCTGTGCTCTGAACCATTTTCAGCACAACACTTTTTAGAAGTAGATTGCCAGCCCTGTCTTCCTAGTCTCTGTTAATCTGGAAGCTCAGCTGCAACCTGTTCACCATGGGTGACTGCTGGCATGGCTTTCAGCCTCATAGCAACCTGTGAGACAGCAGTGTGGCAAATGGACAGGCAGATATCACATCCATCCCTTCACTGGCATTAGAAGTCAGCTGTGGTTTTAATTATGGTCGGACTGCATGCTTACCCCAGGACATTTTAATAGATATTTGCAATGTGGTCTTCACCCCCCAAAAAATCACATCCGTGTCTGTTCCCACCAGTCTCATCTGAAAAAGGAGAAGATTTGAGAAGGTGTCAAGGTCAGATCAGACTATAATTTTTCCAATTTCTAGTTTCTTTTCCAAGTTCCAATGTTAGCCATTGGCAATAAATCTCAGCCAGTGTTTTCTTAAAGAAAATCTCACTTTGTTCTCCGCCCCCACCCCAGAACATATCTCTGACACGCACATCTGCATGATCCATTCATCAGTCGCTCCAGTTGTTCTTTCGGCAGAAAGTGGTGTTCTGTGAACAAAGCCGCTAGCCCAGCTTGCCTCTCAGAAACAAAAAGCAGAACACACCAGAGCGCTTCCTAAAGACTGCTTTTGCGTTTCCTATGCAGCACAAGTTCTTTATACTTACTTCCATTCCATCACACTGAATATGAGAAAGCTGGTTATGCAAGCGTTGGGAATTTAATAAAATGAATCATCCTGTTACTGCTTCATCAACAACTTCACTGAAATTGGCTTTCTACAGAAGCTCAGTACTGACTCATGGCAGTGAAGCATCCAGTGTCCACTAGCACAGTTGGATGCCACTGCTCCGATTGGTGCTACAGGGCCAGCAGTTTGACAGTCCTGGGCTTCTGTAACATCGGCACAGGGTCTGCAGAGGAAAAGGGTCCAAGCCTTAGCATTATGGAGTTGGGACCTCACAGCGTATCTGCGGCTCAGTGGTTTGCCGTTAGTATTTGGAGGACTGCTATTAAAGAGGAAGGTTTAGGGAGACCACTTGAGCAGGAGAGCAACAGCCCCTGACCACTTGTGATGCACAGCAGAGCTGGGGGGGTGGGGGAGGAGAGAGAGACACCTCAGAGGGGACCATGGCCCCATGGGCAGTGGACGGTCAGGAGAGAGTGGAAACCTACCAAGGCTTTCAGCCTGGACGACCCAGCAGATGGCAGTGTGTCGCTCAGGTGATGCCTCTGGAGGAAGAGCCCTCCTTTGTGATCACAAATGACATTGATGTTTACTGCGGAGTAAACACATCCTGTAAGCCTCCATTTACAAAAGGCTGGATTTTTTCTAGCAGGGGAGGAAGACATCCCTCCTCCCCCCAGTCTCCTTTACCGACTGCATACCCTCTGGCGTGTTCATAGATACTGGAGGCATGGTGCCCATCCTGGGAGCCTCAGCTATGCAGTAGCCTGAGATCTGATTACTAAGGACGACTAGGTCCGTTGTACAGGAGCTGGATGCTTACAGCATGGTTCATTAATGCATTAAGACCACTGTGCCTATGCTATGGATAAATAGCCCATTCTCTTTTTGCGTTTCCAGGAATGGTGCAAAAACTGGACCAAAAACTCCCCGTGGCCAATGAGTACCTGCTGCTTTCAGGAGGAGTGCGGGAAGGTGTGGTCGACCTGGACTTGGATGAGCTGAATGTCTACGCCCGGGGGACCGACTATGACATGGACTTCACCCTGCTGGTGCCAGCCCTTAAGCTGCATGACCGTAATCAGCCTGTGACTCTCGACATGCGCCACTCCGCCCTGTGCCACTCTTGGCTGAGCCTCCGGCTCTTTGACGAAGGGACGATCAGTAAGTGGAAGGGCTGCTGCACCATCGTCGATCACCTCAACGGCGCTACCAACTTCTTCTTCTCGCCGACCAAAGTGGCCGACTGGTTCTACGACTCCATCAGCATCGTCCTGTCCGAGATACAGAAGAAGCCCCAGCGAGGGATGCCCAAGGTGGAGAAGGTAGAGAAGAACGGGACCATCATCTCCATCATCCTGGGGGTGGGCAGCAGCCGCATGCTGTACGACATTGTCCCCGTGGTCTCCTTCAAAGGCTGGCCCGCGGTCGCCCAGAGCTGGCTCATGGAGAATCACTTCTGGGATGGGAAGATCACCGAAGAGGAGGTCATCAGTGGGTTTTACTTGGTGCCCGCCTGCTCCTACAAGGGCAAGAAGGACAACGAGTGGAGGCTGTCCTTTGCCAGGAGTGAGGTGCAACTGAAGAAGTGCATCTCCAGCAGCCTCATGCAGGCCTACCAGGCCTGCAAAGCCATCATCATCAAACTCCTGTCCCGGCCCAAGGCCATTAGTCCCTATCACCTACGGAGCATGATGCTCTGGGCCTGCGACCGACTCCCTGCGAGCTATCTGGCTCAAGAAGACTATGCAGCCCACTTTCTGCTGGGCCTCATCGATGACCTGCAACACTGCCTCGTCAACAAGCTGTGCCCCAATTATTTCATCCCGCAGTGCAACATGCTGGAGGCCCTCTCGGAGGAGACGGTCTTGCTCCACGCCCGCAAGCTGTCCTCCGTGCGCTCGGACCCCGCCGAGCACTTGCGCACGGCCATCGAGCACGTCAAGGCGGCCAACCGGCTGACGCTGGAGCTGCAGCGGCGGGGCAGCACCACCAGCCTCCCCTCCCCACAGTCGGACGGCGGGGACCCCAGCCAGCCTGACGACCGCTTGGCCAAGAAACTGCAGCAGCTCGTGACTGAGAACCCGGGGAAGTCCATCTCGGTCTTTATTAACCCCGACGATGTCACGCGGCCCCACTTTAGAATCGACGATAAGTTTTTCTGAGCGTTTTACAGACCTTACCCCCCGTCCTGTTCCTGGTTCTGAAACGCTCCTGCTGTGTCGTGTGGTTTGCGAGGCTGTCTTTCCGTTGCGTACATATCCAGCCTGCGTTGGGTCTGTTAGAACACCGGGGACGTTCCCTGGTTCTGCAGGACGGTGCCGGCTCGGAAAGAGCATATTACTGTTTCATATGCTGCCTCTCATTTTTGTGGTGGGGGTTCACTTTTTGTGTGAACAAAGCCGCTAGCCCAGCTTGCCTCTCA
>NW_022103914.1:10303314-10304067 GCF_000313985.2 Echinops telfairi
TCTTGTGTTTTCCTGTTTGATACTTTGTGCAAATTTGCTCACTGGCTTAGGAAAGCAAATCTTTCTGATATTTAAGTATTTTATTCTTTGTTTTGATTTTCACTCATTTTTGTTTTGCTTTTAATGAGGTTTCACCAATATAGATATTTGAAAGACGTCTCTGAACCTGGGCATTACCTGGCATGTGATCTGGATTTTCTTTTGACCAGTGGCCAGAGTAGCTTCCCTGTTTTTCTCACCAAACGTTACAGACTTTGAGTGTGATGATGCTAAAAATTGTGTTTTGAAGCAACTTCATTGAATGTAATTGTCCTCGAATCAGAACCGTGGGTGGCTTGGGAGGGTGTGTTTGACAGTTTTCCAACCTGGAAGTAGATTTCTAAATGTTAATTTTACATGTGTAATTATTTGAAGCCTTATTTAAAATCCTATTGAAGACCATACCATTATAATTGTTATTTGCACTAATGAAACCTTTGCCATTGTCAGAATTCCAATGTGTATGTTTCATATAAATGAGATAAATTAGCATCCCCTGTTGAAACACTCTCATTTCTCTCCCCCATATTTCTCAGCGAAAAGAATGTTTGTTTTTTCATTGGTTTGGTTCTCTGTGAATTGTGGGGTCCCGTAGACTTTCTGTACCTTTGTCTTATTGAGAGACATTTTTAAAGCTTTATACTTGTTTACTGACATCACTTAAAAGTTTGGGACAATATCTCCTTGATAAAATAGGTTTCTTTGTATTTATTT
>NW_022103914.1:10304321-10306568 GCF_000313985.2 Echinops telfairi
GATATTTGAGCGGGCAGGGGCCTGCTGGGATCTCAGTGGATGCCTCTGATGTCCACTGTTGGAAGGGCCAAACAGCATATTGGCTTGGATCTTGAATGTCAAGACTCCTGGGTGGGATTTTGGCTGGTGGAAATCAGGCATCTGCAGTCTTGGGTTTTTGCATGGGAATTAATGTAATGCTTATAAATGAAAATGAATTCATTTGACCATCTTAAATCAAACACGATAATAGTAATAAAGAAACATACTGGCCTCGGAATTGTGTTTGTTGTTGCTGCTGGTTTGTAATATGGAACTTTCTTTCTTATCAGCAGTGCTAACAATCCTATTAAAAATAGGTGGCGCTCAGAGTTTGCTATCGCCTTGCAGACTGGACAGCTACCATGTATAGCAGACATCCAGCCATCATGGTTCACTTTCTCTTGATTTTCCAACTCATATCTACCTGGTCTCCTTATAGCTGATGTGTGATTCCTCCCCATATCAATTGCCTTCTAGTTTGTCTAAGAATGACCATAACCAGTCCCCTGGATGCAGTCATTTTTTTTGCGATTGGGCAATGTGATGTAAGTGGCGTGGCATGCTGGGACAGAAGTGTGTACCCTTTCTGCATATGAAAGAGGAGACCCTTGGTATCTTTCACGACTGACTGACTAGTATCCCACCTCCATGACTTGATGCAGCCTTCATTGTCTAGAGTTGACATTGAACAACACGAGCCCCAGACAACCCCTGCCCACTCACCCATCTCCTAATTAAATGAGTCGACACATCCTCCCTGTTTGGCTAGCTTGATGGCATTTGAAATGTTCATCAAACTATGATGGTCAGTTCAAAAGGATTGCCACAGAATCATCGAAACGCTCATTAAACAAAAGTGTCGAAATGTGAAGCTTTTTTCTCAACATCTCCTTCTTTCTATCCATTTAGAAGAAACGCGGTGGTTCCTCCACTCTCAACTTTCCTTAAAAAATCTGGAGAGCTTCAGTTGACAAGTCCTCTGGCCATTTGCTTAACATTTGTTGATTAAAAGGAATTATTATAAACCACTGAACTAGTAAACACAGCCACATCACTGTTACTTTGAAGGCAGCTGTAAACTGCCCAAACTGTACCTTTGGCATCACAAATGCAGCAGGATTTCAAAGAAGATACCTGGACTTCCACTCACGTAAGCTCTTCCCAGCACTGCACTCCCAGCAGTTGCCCAAGGAGCTGCTAGTAGGGCTATTTTACTTCCCACCCGGTTATTATTCAAAAAGCAAAACACACTCACTGCCATTGAAGTCATTTTTACACCTAGGGACCCGAATGGGACACAGTCGAACTGGCCTAGTGGGTTTCTGAGACTGTGTAGAAACTGGCCTAGAGGGCAATTTTCTGTTTTGTTTTTGCCACAAAATGGATCGCTAGCTGCTACCTACACTAAAGGAAGGGCTGGCGTTATTTCCTCTCGCCTTTGCTCCAGGAGTGAGTCACTACAATTGTGTATTGTAGCTGAGTACATTGATGCAGTTAATGCTTCCCTTAGGGAAATAGCCATTTTTTTAAAAAATGGACTTCTGACACTAACTTTTTTCAAATAGGTAGGCAATGAGTGATCTAAATATGCATTTGCCGATGTAGAATTATTTACAGGATGTCAGAAATTCTACTTTCTGTTAATTGGCTGGGAACTGTCTTCTTTTAAGAAAAACAAACTACATGGTAGGAATCCAACTATAATAAGTCAAGCAAACAATTGCCTTTCTTTCTCTCTGCCCCATCACAGTGCTATGTCGCCCGTGTTGCCCTGTTGGGGACCTTGGAAAGCAGCATGTGTTCTAAGCGAGACCATTTGCCATCTCCCACTGTCCTTTTGTTCTGAGGCCGTGCAACCCTGGGTTTTCTAAGTTTGGGTTCACGGTTACAACCCACTCTTGGCCCTGCCAGCCAGCAAGCAGGAAAAGACCTGTCTAGGTCTGTGTGATTAATGATAAGCAAGAACTTCCAGAAAAGTTCAATATCATTGAACCCTGATGCTGAAGCATGCTTGTTCCAAAATCTTCAGCTGCAGTTAGCTTTAGTATGGTGGAGGAGCGTATTTTCACCTCCGACCTCTTTTCAGGAAGGATGGACTTGATGTGCCTCTTGATGCCTCTTCACCTGCTACCTCTCTCTGTCACAGAAACCACAGGGTGCTTGGTGTCAGGGGCAAAAACTTTTTCTTTGACTTCACATCCTTTTCTATATCATGACACATTTGCA
>NW_022103914.1:10309149-10311725 GCF_000313985.2 Echinops telfairi
GGGGGCTCTTACAAATCTTATAATCATCCATCTATATTGCCATCAGCATTTCCAAAATGTTTTCTGTCTACTAAAGCTGATAGCCCAACTCTTAGCCCCCTGCACCACCAGGGCTCCTTGGTGTGCCCACAGAGACTTGCTCTCAACAAGTAAGCCACAAATAATAGACCTTGAAGACAATTTCAGAACTGTTCATCAGCACAACAGATGGCTCATCTACAGAAGGTGGTTTTTCTGTCACTGAACGGTTCTAGTAGAAGACCGGCGACCTCTTGTGGGAAAGCCCATGTTTGCGACAGGAAGGTGGACCATATCATTCTCCCGTCACTTCCATCGCTGAACTAAGAGTAGGAGACAGTAAAACTCACTGTTAGCAAAACACTACTACTTTCCAAAATGCAGGCAAGCCTCAGATGTTGCAGGTTTGGTTCCAGGCTATGTAAAACAACAGTAACACAAATTTTGTGATTACCCAGTGAAGATAAAAGCTATATTTGCACTGTCTTTTAAGGAGCCAATGAATTAGGATGCTAAAGAGAAGGCCAGCAAGTCAAAGCTACCAGCTGCTTAGAGGGAGAAAGATGAGGCTTTCTACTCTGCAAAGAGTTACAGTCTCAGAAACATACAGGGGCATTTCTACCCTATCCTATAGGGGTGTTGTGTGTCGGCACTGACTCAGTGGCAGTGAGTTTGGTAGTCTATTAAATGTGCAGTAGCATTATTAAGATGTTTGGAAAATTGTGAAACTTACTAAGATACAACACAGAGACAGGTGAGCACATTCTGAAGGAAAAATGGTGCCAAATCTCCTTGCTCAGTACAGGTATGAGTGTACAAATCTTCCATTTGTAATGAAAAATGCTATATTTGGGAACTATAAAGTGAAGTGCAATAAAATATTTTCTACGGAAAAAGGTGTTCTTTGGAAATAAAATGAGGATTCTGACCCTTAGTTACATTTAAATTCCACTAAAAGTGAAAAGTCACCTATAACTTTGATGAATTATTGGACTTTCATGTAGAAAATTAGGTATATGTAAATAGGCCATGTTGGATATTTGAAAGCATGGAGGATGATGATACTTTTAAAACTTCCTGGGCATTTGTTTAAAATGTGTTGATAGACTAAACGCATTTTACAAATCTGTATATTTATCACTTACATTTATAAATCTTTTAATAGAAATCAGTTATAATGAGGATTAAAGTTAGAAAAAAAGAAATCAGTTATAAAAGGATCTTAATCCAGCTTTCGGAATTATTAACCAAATTAAAATCTTGTGGTTTTACATAATACCCTAAATGATGGCCCAAGGGACAAAGTGACATTCTCTGATTATAAGTGAAGATACCTTGTAGATAAACAAGTCTCTTCCTGCTCCTTGTTCTTTCCAGCTTCCATACAATTTATGCTTAGAGAATTGTAACAAATGCTACTTATGATCACGAGCCAAAGTCTCCATTGTTTAAGGAAATAAATAAACACAAAGAAGTTTCCAACTTGACATGACAATATTATTATCTGTTCTAGAGTTGGGTCCAAATTGAAGGAACTCCATGCACACTAGACCATTGTGACCCATCGGGTTTCCATTGACTAGTTTTGGGGAATGGGTTGCCTGTCCTGTCTTCCTAGTCTTAGTCTGGATCCCTGGTTGACAGAAGGTGGTATTTATGCTTGAGGTGCATTGGCCAGGAATAAAATCTCAGTTTCCTGTTTTCCCACATGGAAAATGAGAAGTTTATTAGAATGGGAGAAGAGAAATCAATGAACACACACGCACAAAAGAAAAAGCATGGCAGCAGAAAAAGACGCTGGAATACTTGCAAGAGTTAAAGGCAACAGAGTTAAATACTCTTTAATTTAAAAAAGTTATTAATAATTTTATTGGGAGCTCTTAGATATAGCAATCCATAATTCAATTAGATCAAGCATAATTGTACAATTGCTGCCACCATCAGTTTCAAAACATTTTCTTTCTTGAACTCTTTGATGTCAGCTCCCTTTTATCTCCACCCACCCCCCTTCCCTGGAACCCTTATTTTACATATATATATTGCCCTACCTTACACCATACAATCAATAATTCACCTACAATTCTGTTATTCATTCTTCTTGAGTGGGGTTATCATAGACATCACTGCTATCAGTACACACACACACACACACACACACACACACACCAATTTCCCTCCCCCCAACTCCCGCCTATACCCTCAGGGAATCAATGTCCCCTTTATTATTTCTGAAGGGCTTATCTGCCTTGGCTTCCATGCATTGAATGGTCTTAATTATACAAATGAATCTATGCAGGTCTAACAATATTAATGAGGTGAAACCAGGACCATAACAGTAAGAGGAGGAAATATTCAAGAACTAGAGGACAGTTATAGGTTTTAACAGTGCTATACTGCACCCTGGATGTACCATCCCTTCTGTGTGGCCCTGTGAGGGAGGGTCCAATTATCTGACAAATGGGTTCTGGATCTCCTCTTTGTTTATGCTCCTTCACGTCAATTTGATGGCTTGGTTTTGAACTCTGATACCTATTCCTGTTGACACCGCTTGATCACAT
>NW_022103914.1:10313260-10316796 GCF_000313985.2 Echinops telfairi
AAAAAGACTTCTCCATGAAGAGTTGTCTGTAGAGGGAGCAGCCCGCCCTCCATCTTATGCACACAGACGAAAGCTGGACACAGAGGAGATTAAACTATGATAAATGACGACTGGTAAATGGGATGTGGAGACCCAAGCGGAGGCTCCAGATGAGCCAAGGTGGACAGCAGTGCCCAAGAGTGCTCAAGTAGGCAAGAAAAATGAGATCGATTCGCTTTGTTTTTGTTGCCCTACAGTGGAAGGGTTGGTCTACGAGACCCTGGAAGCCAGGCTCATGATCACAGGCCCATGTGTCTGTGCCCTATACCCAGCTGTGACTTCGGCCTTTTATAAAGCGATTAGATACAAAAAGATTTCACTGGAAAATTGAAATTGCTCTCAAGTGGCAAGACAAGGCCCAGCCTTGACCTTGTACTAACTCACTCATACGTTTGTTCAACCTTTTTCTATGAAAATGCTGAGATAAAGGAAGCTGCTTGGAGGTTTGTGTGACATGAAAGTGTAAAACCGGTCAGGAACATAATCTCACATTTTGATTCTTCCAACCATGTGTTCAAATCTTTGGGGACAAAGTCCATCCTAATCCCATGACTCTGCCAAGGTCACTCCTGACTATGGATTCGGAAGGCTTCCTTGCCATCCTAGTGACCTTTTCGGTCATCGTGTGTGTCTCCGTGATGCTGAGCATCATGCTTATAACAAAGCAATCGTTGTCTAAGAATGGCTTCCTCACCTCCACAACGAATGTCCTGGATTAGCAATTTCCTGAACCTCCGCATCCCAAACCCATCCCCAAGTTGGTCTGACGATTCTGAAGCCCTGTATTAGGTCTGCAAGGCTTAGACTTTTGTAACACAGTATCGCACCTTTTTGCCCTGGAGCAGCTGGTGAGTTTGAGCCACCGCACCCACTGTACAAAACGAAGTCCTTGATGTTTCAATCTGCCCTCTGTTTATCAGAGGATGTTACCTATCAGTCCGGTTGTGAGGATTTTGTTTTCCTTCTATTAAATTGCAATCCATATTGAATGCTGCAATCCTTAATTTTCATCCAGGCCTCCTGATGGAAGCAGCACTTAAGAGATCAAAGGACGCGCCGCAGTCAGTAAATCTGCGGCACAGGTGTTAGAAAACAAGCATGTTCCTGCAGGAGGAACATGTGCCTGACATGGTGGTCTTTTCAGTCCCCTCCTGTGCGTGTGCAAGTTGAATGTTGAATAAGGAAGACCAGAGAAGAACCCGTGCATTCAAATGTATGTTGCTTTTGAAGCATATTGAAAGTACCGAGGACCACCAAAGCACCAGCAAACCTGTCTTGGAAGAAGTCCGGCTGAATGCTCTGGTCAGACGGCGAGACTCCAGCTTTCGCGTGGTCAGGAGGGAAAGGATATCACGCAGAGTAAAGTGGAGGGACAGCAACAGAGAGGAAGGCCCTGACAAGATGATCAACACAGTGGCTGCGACAATGGGCTCAAACACAACAATTCTGAGCAACACACAGGACTGGGTGGTGTTTTATTTTGTTGTGCACAGGGTTGCTATGAGTTGAAACAATTCGACGGCACCTACAACAACCCACAGTACGACCAAACTCCAAACTCACTGCTATCCAGTACATTCCAACTCAGAAAGCAGCCCTGTGGACAGAGCAGAACTGCCCCCCAGGAGCTTTGAGACTGTAAATCTTTATGGGAGTAGAAACTAGGAGTTTGGAATTGAAAATTCTGTGGTTAGCAGCCATCAAATAATCACCGCACAACCACAGCATCACCGGGCTTCTTAAACCCCAGCGTTGGGTGCATTTATTTCCCAGAAGTTCTATGCTCAGACTCAATTCTCTTTATGAAATTTCTACCAACTGCCATCTAGGCCATCAAAGAGTGAGGAGACAGACTCCAGTCGTTTCAGGAAATTCTGTTTTCTGTAAGTGGATTATGTAACCAGGTCTCTCCCAACCTTTAATCACATGCAATCATTTGATGGTCACAAAATGATGTTTTAACTGCCCCTGTAATACTTTCCCATTCCTATGATTTGTTAAAGGATCACTATCTTCTAAGTATCCCACCAGCCAGCGAAAAATATTTTGACAAGCTTTCTAAGATTTGTATTATGAAGATTATAGGTATGGGGTTTATTTATGGGGTTTATTATAGGTTTATTTAAAAATAAACTTAGAAACTCTGCTTTATCCAACAATACTGACTCATAGGGACGGGGTAGAACTGCTCCTGTGAGTTTCCAAGATGGTAACTGTTTACGGGAGTAGAAAGCCCTTTCTCTGTGCAGAACCACTGGTGGTTTTGAACTGCCAGTCTTCCAGATTACAGCCCAACATGTAATAATTCCACAAAAAGCATTATGCAACAACTCTCCCGATTAAGAATCATTTACCTTTGTGGAAGTTGAAGGGCTTTTCTAAATTTCTTCTGCCTAAATTGGTCTCAGAAAAGCTCCTATCTCACTGGAAAGATGCTTTACAAAGAAAGGTTTCTCTAGCTACTTGATCCACAGATTTTGTTCAAAACTTGAATTTCCCCTGGTAGCTCGGAGAAAACGTTCAAACCATTTATGTATTAGCACAATGACACTCGATTCATTCAACTATTCTTCTGCATTGTTTTTGTGGTACTTAATGAATAAAAGCAGCTTCCACTAGTAACCTCCCCCTTTGCACTCACTAGTCTTGTGACTTATTTTGCTCATCTTTGCGCTCTTTAGTTTTCCCAATTGTTTTCTGAGGGAGTTGAACTGTGTGTGTGTGTGTGTGTGTGTGTTGACTGTATTTTCAGTGTCTGTTCTAGGGGATACCAGAATATATTGGCTGTTGGCCTTTGATTCAGTAGATCAGCTTTATTCTTAACTCTTACATGTTGAAATTTCATGCAAGAATTTATTTGAAGAATAAATGTCACTATGTAGCAATATTTTAACAATATGTGATGATGTTATCTCTAAGGGCCTTTCTGAGTTTCTGAAGGACCTGTATTTCCAGAAAGCAAAGGTAAATCCATATCCCTGTATTCCAGGGAGAGAAGGAAGAGTGAACAATACTTTAATACTTACTCGTTCAACAAAGAGTTATGGAGCACTTAGGCTCAGTAGACATTTACTGGGCACATCAAATAAGGAGAAGCACCGGTTTCTTGCCTCCTGAAGAGTTTAGTGTAGTGGAATGGGGCTGAATGTGGGAGAAGATGCCCAGAGATTTCTTAAATGGCAGTCATAAGAAAATGTAATAATTTGAAAGAAGAAATGTTGAAAACTATTTTCAATGTAGGTATAAGCCCATCTTCGGACTATTGACATTTGGGTCTGGATAATTCTTATTCTGGGATCCTGCCCGCGGCATGCTAGCATGCTTAACAGCATTTCTGGCCTCCACTCACTAGACACTCATTTGTATTAGTCCCCGTCATTTGTGACAAGCAAAAATGATTCTAGACATTGGCGAATGGTGCCCAGGAGATAAAATTAGCCTGAGTTGAGAATTACTGTAGTTATTTCTTGGTGCAAGTGACAGGTTCCGGTTTACTT
>NW_022103914.1:10317133-10318037 GCF_000313985.2 Echinops telfairi
TTTGTGGAGAAATCAAATCTTTCTGTTTTAAATTTTAATAGTATGGGAAGTATATAGTAACTTGACATTACTTGTGATTGAATGAATATTACCAATGAAATTACTTTCCCACGGACAGATGATCTGTTTTGACTTTTAATGTTTTATTGGATTGACAGAGAAATATGATCAAATACAAAGCAATAGCTAATTTCCAAAGCCTTTTTATGTTCAATAATAATGGATGAGGGGAGTTCTTTACATTCAGAAAAATTTTCCCTTTCAGGCATTCGGTTAAAAAATTGCAAACAAATTTTACCAGGGCTAAGGTCTATAATAGAACAATTCAAGACATTCAATGTCTATTTATAACAAAAATTCTTAGTGTTTGTATCCTTGATGGAAAATGAAGTTTTACTATTGATGCTACTGGTCCAGTGACATATAATCAATTAAAGTGCCTTTTCAAAGCATCTGCTGATAGATTTTGAGAAATTTCCAGTTAAGCTTATTCTGCTCCACATGTATTTTTTTTTACCATCATTAGTTATCAAACATCTTCACAGATTCCACTTCAAGATGTAAAGATTCATTTTTTCTCAACTTCCTTGAGGAGTAGTATTTCACATTCTAATAAATTCTTTATTCACTGTCTGACCTAGCAGTGACTCAAGTAAACAGCCGCCGAGTATACATGACTCATCAAAAGTCACGGGACACCTCCTGAAGGCCTTCTTGTCTTATTATTAATTGAGTACTTATTTACCTCTCAAGGTAGTTTTATCTTTTGATTGGTTGCTCCCCTCATACCCCAATATTTCTCCTCAGCATTAACAGTTTGTAACAGAATGTTTTGGTGATGACAATTTCAGGAAAGTTTTATCAATTCCTTGGAGTTTCCTTTAAGTATATGCATTCAAGTGTC
>NW_022103914.1:10319959-10326436 GCF_000313985.2 Echinops telfairi
ACAAATATATTTTTTAAAACAATGCTATGTCTCGGAAGCAGCAGTCAATCTCTGCACATATCCAGAATCAGTAGAAAACTGCCTAGTGGATTGGAATACATACGTATGTGGAAATGGAGGAGATAGTAAAAGAGGAGAATGCCCTAGATCTTCCCCAAAAGGCGGTTAGGGTGATGATCTTAAGTTACTTTGATTGAAGGAAAAATTCCATTTAAATACAGGAAAAAACAGAAGAGAAGATAAAGGATCTCAGGAAAGCACTACAAGACCCATCTGACAAAATAAATGAAAAAAGTAGACATGATTCAACTACTTTTCAAAAGGTAAACACTAAAATATCAGAACTGGATCACACTTTGAAATAACAAACCAGAAATATTGAAACAATGGAAACAAGAATCAGTGATGTTAAAGGCAAATCTCTGGAAACCAAAATACAAGAAGATCAAGTTATTAAAAAAAAAAAAAGACCCAAAAATCTGAAGAAAACCCAAAAATTCTATGGGACACTATCAAAAAAGACAATCTACCTTTGTTAAACCTCTCAGAACAGAAAGAAGAAATATTAACTACAGAGAAAATATTTGAAGAAATGTTAAGAAGAATTTCCTTAATATGACAGAACAGAAAATAACTATTAAGGAATCCTGAAAATCCACACAGAATTGATCTCAAAAGAAAGTCATCATAATCAAACTTTCTAAGGAAAAAATCCTAAGAGCAACATGGAGGAAAAAGAACCGCCGTCTATAAAGGTCAGCCAATTAGGAAAAGTTCAGATTTTTCTACTGAAATCATGCAGGCAAGAAGGCAATGGATTTATATATCCAAAATTTTTAAAGAAAATACTGGCAACCAAGAATACCATATCCAGTAAAATTGTCCCTCAAATGTGAGGGAGAAATACAATAATTTCAGATAAGGGAAAACTAAAGGAATTTATAAAAAAACAAGATCAGCCTTACAAAAATACTGAAAAGACAGAGAATCAATAACAACTACAGACTGTAACCTAAAATGACCATAAAAGACATTGCTATATCAAGAAATAAGCTTACTTAAGTAATACAGGAAGTCAAACAAAAACATACACATTTTTACTAAGGAGCCATAGGTGACGTGTCCACAACAAAGACAACAACAACAAGCATAGACGTAATAGAGCAGATAAAATTTGGAGAAGATCGAGTCATTCATAAAAGTTAACAAACTGTCTTAAATTTGGAATGAAAACAACAACAAAATGAACCTCAAATGAAAAGTTACAACATCAGCAAAACAAAGAGTAAAATTATAAAACCCCATTAGACAAGATAAAAACAAAAGAGCAAATAATGTACTGACAAGAAAATCTATAAATAAAAGGAAGAACACAGAAAATTATCATGAACAATGAAACCAATTACACATAAAAATATAACAAAACCATACGTATAAAAAACAAATGCAATGTAAATAGATTGGCTTCACTAGTTAAGAGACAAAGAGTAACAGAATGGATAAAAAAAAATGAACCTTTAATATACTACTTCTAAGAAACACATCTCATGTATAAAGACAAATAGAGACTAATGAGGTAGTTGGATGATTTTATGTCAACTATACACTCCTAGCGAAGGGTGGAATGAAACCTGTCAATCAAATGGCAATTTGATCACACCTCTTTGGGGGTGTATTTATGAAAATGAGGCACCGTGGGAACGGTCCCTCTCTCTGCCATTTCTCCTTCCTCTTTGCTGGGACACTGTCTGCCTGGGTGGCTCCAGGTGGGCTCCCCAACCCTAAGAGCTGTTAATGCCCTGTTATCTCCAACTGACTTTGGATCCATGAGACTCTTTCTGCTTCTCGACTCACCATTCTGCATCATTGATATGTGACTATGTTAGCCTGAAGAGGGACTTATGGGCTAGAACCAGTGTTGTGGATTAGAATTGAACTGGGCTGGGATGTTTCTTGATATATATCATTACTTCTTGATATAAAATTCTTTCTTATATATAGATGAATGTCACTAAATTTGTTTCTCTAGACAATCCAGCCTAACACAAGTAGAAATCAAAGGATGGCGTGAAAAATCAAGATAATGGTAGTCAAAGAAAGGAGGAGTAGCAATATACATTTCTGACAAAGTAGACATCAAAGTGGAAGACATGATGAGAGAAAAAGACGCCATAATATAATGGTGAAAGCCTCAGGTGAAGAAGCCATAACCATAATTAAGGTCTATGCACCCATTGAAGACCTTAAAGTAGATTAATAAAAGTATTTTAGAAATAAAAAACTAATAGACCATAATATTAGAATACTAGGAGACTTTTGCACATCACTTTGAAGCAAAGATCAATCAAATAGACAGAAAACCAACAAAGATACAGAAGAATTAAACAATTCAACAAATCAACTTGATCTCTTAGACATATACAGAACACTTCACCCAACAAAAATACAGAACACTTCACCCAACATAAATACAATTTTTCCCATTGCAAACAGAACATATTCCAGAACGAATCACATCTTAGGCCATAAAGCAACATGAACAAATTTAAAAATATCAAGGTGCTGCGAATTATTTTATTAGATAACAATGCTATAAAATTAGAAATCAACCATAGAATGATCAACTCCAAAAAGCCCAACTCCAAAAGCATGAAAATTGAATAACTAAAAAACATTGGGTTATTGAAGAAATGGTACTAAAAAATCATTGGCTTATTGAAGCAATAAAGAGTACAAAAAATTCCTTGAAACAAATGAGAATGGTAATAAAACACAGCAAAATCTCTGGGAGATGGCAAAGGCAGTACTCAGAGGGCAGTTTATAGCAATAAGTGCACACTACAAAAAGGAATTGAGAAATAAAATAAACACCTTAACACATCAACTAAAACAACTAGAACAAGACTAGAAAAACAAACCTCTAGATACTAAAAGAAAAAATAAAAAAATTAGAGCAGAAGTAAATGAATCAGAAAATAAAAGGACTATAGAGAAAAGCAACAAGACAAGAGGTTCTACAAAAAGATGAACAAAATTGATAAATTACTGGCAAAGCAAACAAAGGAAAAGTAGGGGAAATCGAAAATATTATGAATAAGAAATGAAATGGGTGGAATTCCAACAGAACAAACAAAAATAAGATTTTCATACAGTCTTATGAAAAATTATATTCCAAAAATTTGAAAAGAAGAATGGATAAATTTCTTGCAACACCGTACTTATCTTAATCAACAGAGTAATGTAGAAAAACTGATCATTGAAAACTCCCAAGGCCACAAAGTCCAGGATCAGATGTTCTTTTCTAGGGAATTCTACCAAACACTTGGAGAAGAGCTAATATCAATCTTACATAAACTATATGAGACTACACAAAAAGACAATATACTCCCCAAAGGTAAAATACTTAGAAATACATTTTACCAGAGAAACAAAAGACATACAAAACAAAACCTTTACAACACTGACACCAAAAGAGACTTACAGAAATGGAAGACTGTACTATGCTCCTGCATAGGAAGACTAAGTGTAGTGAAAATGTCGATGTTACTGAAAGCACCTTCAACGTAACTCCTATCCGAATCCCAGAACAACTCTGCAAATATATGGAAAAAACTAATCATAAACTTTATATGGACAGAAAGAAATCCAAGATAAACAAAAACTACTAAAAACCAAAAGCAAAATGGGAAGCCTTTCATTCCTAGATTTTAACACCTATTATACAACCACAATAATCAAAACAGCTTGGTATTGGTACAATAGACATATAGATCAATGGATTAGAACAGAGAACCTATAAATATAGGTAAGCATATATGGCCACATGATTTTTATATGTCTTATATTTCATAAAGGAGGGGAAAAAGTAAAAATAAATAAAATGTAAATTAAGAGGAGAGAGAGAGAGATCCTAGGCTTAAACCTCTCTAGGTTTCTTACCCATCAGACCTAAACACTGGACTGAATGATTAAAAATGTGGAAAAGTAAAACTTGAAACAGATGTAAGCTATTTTGTGATACACGAGCTAATTTTAAACAAGCAATAAAAACGCAGTGTGTGTAGGTGGATGGATATACTTCTGAGCTCTCAATTCTGTTTTATTCATTTATGTTTCTCTCCTTGTGTTAGAACCAGGCTGTTTGGACTAACATGACTGTGACCCTTTGAAGTTATATCTCTGTTTAGATTATATTTTTCAGAAATGTCTATAATGGTTTTCAGTCAGGAGGGTGCTTTCTTTCTCTCCTTTTAATGGTATGTTTGACATACAATTCACATATCATACAATTCAATTTAATCATATTAAGAAGAATTGTGCAATCATTACCAGAAGCAATTTCAGAATATTTCCTCCTCATCCTCATTGTTATTAGCTTTCCATTTCTCCTCAATTTTCTCTGCTATGCCCTTAAGTAATTATTCATGCAGTTACTGTCTCTATAGATTTACCTATTCTGGTTTCCATGTACAGAAAAACATGCAAAACGAAAGCATGAAACACAATGAACTGAACCATGATTACAAAATAAAATGGAAAAATCTCAATAGGAAAAAAGCAGAAAATATTAAAAACTGAAACCACTTTAAAATGGGTCAAAAAGGAGATCAAATGATAAAGTGTTAGCGCATGTAACGTAACTACATCTGCCATAATCAACTTTATAATGCTCTCAGTCTGGTAGCAGGCTATCCACATCCCTGAACTATGGTCAGGATCCATGTGGGGACCTTGTAAATGGATTTGGGGCTTCTGTTGTCATTCATAACCTGGGTGTTTAGCATTTAAACTGGATTTTATTATTTTCAGTCCTTGGATCACACAGACTGGTGTTCTTCTGTGTGGTTAGTTATTGGCTCACTTGAATGGCTACTCTGCTTAAAACAAGCTTTTAAGACCCCAGGTGCTATTCTTTCTGTTAGGTACCATCAAATTTCTCTACCACACTTTCAATAGGTGCTTTCTTTTCTTACGGATAACATCGCTAATAATATTCGCATTTTAGTAGTATTTAAGATAAAGTAGGAGTTTCCACCACAAAATGACTGTCTTGTTGCTATTGATAATTTGGCCACAAATGGGTCTTCAAACCAAAAAATGCACTGCCGTGTGGTTGATTCAAACTCACAGAGACTATAGGACAGGGTAGAAGTGCCTCTGTGGGTTTCCAGTAGTGTAACTATGGGTCTCCCGTGGAGTGGCGTCTGGTTTCAAACTGCAGACCTTGTGGTTAGCAGGCTCAAAGGGCTCACATATGGGTCTCAGGAAGAGCTCATTGAAGGTGTTGTTCTTGCCTTTCCCCTGCAGGTGTTCCTCTGTTTTCTTTTCAGAAACTTTTGTCAAACTATTCAGAGTGCCTTGCCTCAGAATGAAGTCCCACATAAGCAGAATTTGTGGTTATAAAAATTCAACCTTGTTCTTCACTCTAGCTGAGAAAGATCAGCCATGGTTGAGCTTTTTATTCAATTTCTATCACATGGTAGTAATTGTAGTCTTCTGAGGGTTCTACAATACCTTAATTATTATTTCATATATCAATTTTGATGTATGAAATAGTAAGTTTATCTTATTTTTTCCTAGGTTCATCTTAGTTATTCCAGATATTTTTGAGGAATTTTATTAAACTAGATGATATTTTTAAACCCTTCAGGATTTCTTTAAAAAACATGAAATAGATTTCCATTACATCAGCATATCAATAATATTTTCATAATCTCCTTACTATAAGTGCAATTTCAACTCTTACTTTATTTTTCACTATGCTTAGAAGCTATAGTGAAAAGTTTAATATCAATATAAGCCTGGCCTTGTAAAATAAATGGGAAATAGTCCCATT
Source organism: Echinops telfairi (assembly GCF_000313985.2). Lineage (NCBI taxonomy): Eukaryota > Metazoa > Chordata > Mammalia > Afrosoricida > Tenrecidae > Echinops > Echinops telfairi. The sequence goes on from NW_022103914.1 coordinate 10,325,796, forward strand.
AAAGTTTATTTAAATGTTTTATTAATGTAAGGATTATCTATTCTTTAAATATTTAAAAGCATTTTCATTAAAACCCACCAGGATTAATGCCATGTTGTGGGAGGGTTACATTTGCTTCTCTTTTTTTTTAGTTTAAAAATAGATTTTATAGAGCTTAAGAGAAAGGGAAAATTGTCCTTAAATCGGGCGTTTTGATGAACATTATATGCCAGACATTGCAGTGGTGGGGATATTGAGATAAGACATGTTTTTTGCACCCTATCATCTTAGAAATGTAACTGATAAAACCAACCAATATTTTCATATCAATAATGTTTAAAGCAGAAAAATAATTTTAGTTTAAGGTGGATTTCTTTAATTAGTTTTGAGAATTTCTTCTTTTACTGTTATCACTAGTCAAACTAATTCTAAAAGTTGATATCTATAACTTGAGTCAGTGGATAGCTTTCTATTTGAGCTCCCATGATAGCTTATAGTAGAGCATTCTTCAATTTATTCTGCATACCAACCCTGCACACCTGAGTGATAGTATGCAGTACTAGTAATACCAGTGACTCATTGGGGGTGAGGTAGTTTGTTTATTGTGCCAACCTGGCCAATAAGCACATGTGGGATTAATTGAAGGGTGGAGAGCTAAATGG
>NW_022103914.1:10326731-10328380 GCF_000313985.2 Echinops telfairi
GATAGCCTGAATTGCTCTTCAGAGGACTACCCGGCGGTCCTCAAGACTTGAAGGACTGCCAGTGTCTCACAACTGTCTCATGGGAGTAAGTTGCCCTGAGCCATTTGTACTGTTTTATAATTTAATTAACTTTATTTCTTATGCTATATATCTATCTGTATAAATATATATAAAATTATTAGCCTTCTGGTTTTATTTCTCTAAAGAACCCTGTCTAACACAGGGGGTTATGTCATTGGAGGTCATGCTCCTGAAGTTGTGCTATGTTTTTCTGTGTTATTTGTTTTTCTGTGTTTTGGTATATGAAACCCAGGAGTGATGAACCGATAGGGATAGCAAGAAGAATAAGGGTTATCCAAGAGTAATTGTATATTAAGAAAACATCCCAGCCAAGTCCTGATTAAGTCCATAAGTTTGATATTAGCCCATATGTCCAATATTAGCCTACATTCCCAAGACTAGTCCATAAATTCTTCTACAGACTCATTCAGCTCACACAATGAGGCAGAAAACTGGGAGATCACAGGCCAGGGGGTGAAAAGTCCATGTGGCTCCTCCAGCTCCAGGGCTCTGGCTGCCATCAGCATGGCTCCATGTGGCTTGTCAACAGAATGTGAAGCATAGAGTGTGTGTCTTGCCTCCAGGGAGGAAGACAGGAGTACCCAGAATCCTCCTGAGAAGGGCATGCCCACACTGAAGCATCACTGGATATGATCTAATTGAAAGGCTAGACTCCACCCTTTTGCTCAAGTTGACAGGAGATTATGTAACTGCCAAGGCTACTCAAGGTTTTTGCATGGCATAGAGATTGCAAAAGTATGGTAAAAGAATACAACCCGGATACACATCGTTCCTCATTTTAAACCATGCAGTATTCACTTGTTCTTTTTGAATGACCACATCTTGCTCCATGTACAGGTTCTGCAAGCGCACAATGAGATTTTCTGGAATCCCCATTCTTCTTAATATTATCTAGAGATAGTTATCATTCACACAGTCCAATGGCTTTGCATAATCAATGAAACATAAGCAAATACTTTCTGCTATTCTCTACTTTTAGTCAAAATCCGTTCAACACTGGCAATGATGTATGTCATCCTCTTGAATCTGGCTTGTGTTTCTGGCTTGTGTGTGTTGGTACAAGAAAATTATTAATTATCTTCAGCAACATTTTACTTGCTTTATTGATATTAATGATATTGTTTGATAATTTCCAAACATTATGGGTCACCTTTATTTGAAGTGGGAAAAATATAGAACTCTTTCAGTTTGTTAGCAAAGTAGCTGTTTCCCAAATTTCTTGATGAGGGAGTGCTTTAAGTGCTTCATTAGTTGGTGGAAATATTTCCGTTCATATTCTAGCAATTCCTGGAAACTTGTTTTTCACTGATGTCTCTGGAATTGTTTCTTGAATACCATTGGTTCTTGATCAGAGGCTACCTTTTGAAATGGTTGAATGTCCACAAATTATTTTCAGTACCTGGATTCTATGTATGCCTTCTATTTTCTTTTGTATCTCATGCATCATAAAATATTTTGGCCATAGGATTTCTTTTTTTTTTTTTAATAATCATTTTATTAGGGGCTCATACAACTCATCACAATCTGTACATACATCATCTGTGTCCAGCACTTTAGTACATATGTTG
>NW_022103914.1:10332429-10355057 GCF_000313985.2 Echinops telfairi
TGTCCAGTCAGCAAATGAAAGTCCAGAAAGCTTCATTCCTTCTCCATCATTAAATCAATTCTATTTGAAGAGGCATTTCTTCCTCAGTCTTATTTTGAGTGCCTTCCAAACAGAGGGGCTCATCTTCTGGCATAATCGGACATTGTCCAGCTTCTCTTCATACGGTTTTCAGTGGTCAGTCCCCCAGAAGTGATCAGTTGGTTCCTTCTTTGTCGTCTGTTATTAGTCTGAAAGATCCACTAAAGCCTGTTCACCATGGGTGACCTTGTTGATATTTGAAATACTATTGACACAGCTTCCAGCATCATGGAAACATGCAAGGCACCATAGTACAGCAAACTGCACATAAGGACTAGTCTATCATATTTCCATTGTACATACACACACGCATCATTCTGTTCTTGCAGGGGCTACTTGCTTGGCTACTTTCCTTGACGAAGTTCATTACATTAACCAAACCCATTGCTGCAGAGACCATTCCTACTCATGCTAAGATTACATCAACACTTGTACATTTGTGCAAGTGTGCTGTCACAATGGATGGATGGATGGATTAAGGTAAGAGTTGTATGAGCCCCCAATAAAAGTTTTTTTAAAATTAAGATATAATAATAATTTATAAATTATTAAGGGTTCATGGGGGATGGGGAAGTGGGAAGGGAGGGGGAGGGGGGAAAAGGAAAATGAGCTGATTCCGGGAACCCAAGAGGAAAGCGAATTTTGGGACTGATGAGGGCAACAAATGTATAGGTGTGCTTTACACAATTGATCTATGTACTGTGATGAATTGTATGAGCCCCAATAAAATGATTTAAAAAAAAACCACATCAAAATAAAAAAAAGATTACTTCAACAAAGTCTGTTCATGTTGGCTGAGGTCCTCTAGAGGGCAGCAGAGTCGCAGCTGTTATTTTTGGGGCAATTGATTGAACTAATAAGTCCTGAGGTTTTGTGAAAGTTCCAGCTAAGAGGAAGACCGGGAGACAACATGTGCCAGAATTAAGAAAACTAGAAATGTGCTTTGGGGTGTGGGGCAGAAGTATCAATTCAGCCAGAAATAGGCACTCGGTATGTTTGGCAGTTAAATAGAGAGAAGGTAATATTTTTTTCATCAAATGTTCCTGAGTACCTGATCTAGGATGTAATAAGTTCTCTGCTCAATGTGGTAAGAATACGTAATTTTAAAAAATCACTGAGTTAATGTATTAAGTATGTTTTTTTAAATACTTGGGAATTAAAGAACCGTGGCTGGGGAGGGAAAGGTGCATCTTGACTGGGGTAAAGGCTCCATCTGTGATGGTGTAAAAGCTAACTTGGTACCAGATCGTAGAAAAGGAGTCATCAGAGAAAGAATTGGGAAGGCTTAAAATGTATACTCCATGTTCTGGGCCTTTCTGATCAATCCTTTCTGCCTGCCTGTGCCTCTCACCTCTAAAGCATGGTGACCTTTCTTAAGTGTGAGGATAAGGTCCAGGAAACGTCTACCTGGAGAGCCTTCTACAGCCAGGAACTTCCTACACGCATCGCCGATTTTCATGACTCCTTGGGCTTCTTCCTTGTGAGACTGAGAACTAATTTGGTTTACAGAAAACTGGGAGGTTTTATTATCTTGGTGGCAAGAGAGCTAGGCAATTTGAGCTCTTGGACCAACTTCAGCCCTGGAAGGCAAGGACAGACTGGTGGGTAGGAAATACTTTACCAGTTAAAATAACTCAACATATAATACTTACTCACTGTTCTATTGGTGGACTTTCTTTGTGAGGTCTAGGTATCTTGTGATTCTGTATGCTTAATTGTTGAATAATATAGCGTTTGAATAACATAGAGTTTGTTTTTTTAAAAGAATAGGCCCTTTTCCTTAACGAGCATCAACAAATCTAGAGAAATGTAGATCTTATATCAACTACGGGAAATAAACAGAGGTTATTAGTGGTTGGCTCATTTTCTTTTTTGACGTCATGAGGGAAAGATGCAGTGATACTGCTTTAACGTGGACGTTAAGATCCCAGACTGCCAACATCTAAGTGAGGAATCCCAGAGCCTCTCTTCAGTTCTCTCGGAGGTAGTATTGTGGCTAACTTCAGTGCCTGGAACAGCATAGGCACTCGGTCCATAGTTGTCAACTGAGTGAGTGACCCCATCAATCAATCCGATAGACACTGTGAAGTCACACACATTTGTGTGTATTGAAGTCACTGTTTCGTAGACCTTGCCTCCCACAAATGTGAGAGTGTGGAGACTGTGACAGTCAGAGAGGAAAGCCAACTGACAAGTAATTCGGTTTGTCCTCTCACGCAAAGCTTCCCAACCCGTGAGTGAGCTGGCAATGGTTTAATGTGTGTGCTGTGAGACACGAATCAGCTCTGTCCTTAGGAGTGCATGCAGCCATGGTTGCAGCTAAGGCGCCTACGCCAGCTACCTCAAGTCACGAGCAGCCTCACAAAAACTCGTTAGAGGGTGGCAGGTTTGGAGGAAAATCGGAAGGCATGCCCCATCGTTCCCCCAAACTCAAAAAACAAACTCTGACATTCTGTGTTCTGACTGAAAATGTGGAGTGGACAAGGAGGTGATCCTTGATCTGGAATTCTACTTCGGCTGTCCATTGTGGAATCTGCCTGCCCACTTTGCACAAGAAACTCCCCTGGATGAAGGGTGCCTGCTCCTGTTGACCGTAAAGCCCAGCATCTGGCTCAGAGGTCAACCACTTGGCCCTTACAGAAGCTGACTGTGGGCTCCTGGTGACATGGGTTAGTAATCCACAGGCAGCCAAGTACAAACTAGTTCCACCGTGAATGTTCCAACAATGTCTAACAATGTAAGTTGAGACGCAGTTTTATGTTCACTAGAACTTTAGTTTTCTCTGAAGTATTAAAGGATTTTTTTTTGAAATGTTATCAAATTTAATATTAACTACCCTTTTCTATTACATTATTTTTTTCTTATCATTACATATTAGGAAGAAAATCTAATACTTTTTCACGAAGCTCCTTATACAATCCTCAAAATAGTCTTCAGGTTTTCTTTAGTTTGCCATAATGATTTACCAGAACAACGAAAACATCTGAATGGACTTGAACACCAAGGTGTGCTTTCCCCAAAATATGGAGGAAAGTGCACTCCGCATTTCTGAGCCTGGTTCCTTCCCTTGTCTGCTATCGGTCTCTTATAGAACTATCTTTAGGTCTGATGATTCATTCTTTGCCTGCGACTTATAGAACACAGAAATTTGCTACATTTTTAGTGTTTTAGGCATGAGGACACTGCCATGAAATATGTTGTTGTGTCATTAAGTGCCTTTGATTGGTTCAGATTCATAGCGGTTCTATGTTTAACAGAAGGAAGCACTGGGCTGTCCTGCAGCCTACGGGCAATGGTTCTCATGTTTGAGACCATTGTTGCAGCCCCTGTGTGAATCCACCTTGTTGAGGGTCTTCCTTTTGGTCACTGCCCTTCCACTTTACTAAATGTGATGCCCTTTTCCAGAGACGGGTCTTTCCTGATAACTTGTCCAAAGTCTTGTCATTGTCATTTCTAATGAGCATTTTGACTATAGAGAGAGACACTTACTAAACAAAAATATCAAAATGTGAAGCTGTTGTTTGCGAACACATCCTCCATCCACATCTATATGCTTCTGGGGGCGATGCTTCAATCCCTCCAACCCTTCCCTGAAGATGTCTACGCTTTTCTATTTATACCACATCAACATGGCAGTTCAGCCACCTTCAAGGAACTCAAATGGTTCCTTTTAAAAGGTTGTCTAGTTTTAGGAACAAAAACAATCTGAATGGTCATGATCAGGGAGTCAGGATGAGTGGAGGTGACCTCATGTGTTTTAGCATATAACTGTTTTCTGTAGCATTTTCTTTCCCCCCAAAGCCATTTTATTGGGAGCTAATACAGCTATCATATTGTTCCGTAGTTCAATCACATCAAGCAGTATTGTATGATTGCTACCACAATTAGTTTCAAAACATTCTCTTGCTTCTTGAACTCTTGACATCAGCTGTCTTTTGTATCTACCCCTGATTAGAATTTTCAATTTTCACCCAGCCTTTCTTTTGAGGTCTCTGTGACTGAATTGGAACTACCAACGTTTGGGTTAGTAGTCAATTGATTGACTCTGTCATTCAGAGATGCCTAAGCCATACCAGAGCTAGGGAAGTTTTATATTAACGGAGACTCAAGTAAATTCTAAAAATAACCAAGCAAAAGTTATAATCCTCTATTTCAAAGAAAACTTTATGTTTTCTAAAGATAAAATAGCTTAATTACTTAGATGGGTCTACACAGAGCTTTTCTTTTTTTCTCTTTCTCTTATTTTGGGATGATTTCTTCTGCCCCCCACCTGTATTTCTTACCCGATGTAATAATCCTCACTGGGAATGCATACCAGTTCTTTCTCTTTCATATACATTATAGACAGGCCCCTGGGGGGCTATACAAACCATGCTGCTTACTATAACCCATGAAGTTGGGAGCCATGTACAATGTTGGAACCTCACTTCCCATCCTTGCTTGTCACGGGGAATGAACTCGGCTTCGGCTCTGAAAAAATGAGGACAATGAACCTTTTCCTTCGCACAAAAACACATTCGAAAAAATGATAGTTTACAGATCTGGATTAAATTATTTATCTTCAAGATGCGCTAAAGGGGTCACATGATCACATTATTTGTTCTTGCTGGCCTGTTTCCCACAGAGCCTCCTGTTCCTGGAACACGGCATTTGCTCCCTGACTGTGAACTGGTGTGTCTTTTCTTGCTTGTCCTTCAAACAGGCACTGGGACCTCCTGCCTGTCTCCTCTGTCTTCTGCTGGCTGTATGTAGCCTCTTCCAGCGAAGATTTGGTTATGAGAGAGCTTCCTGGTTGAAGACCGGTACAAATTGCACCCGTCTAAGTGCAATAAGATGCATTGATTATTTTGTGCACGTATTTCTTAGTCCCATATTTGGTTTAGATAAGTGTACCACTGTTTCCATCTGGCACTTAAATAGAAACTGCATTGCAATTCCCTTTGAGGAGAGTGCTATATTTTATCTTTAAAAATATATAGTAAACAATGAATTTAGTATATTCTGATGAGAAGAGTAGGCACCTTGATATCCCACTCAGCTCAATTTTGCTAGTGAAACATGATGCTAAAAGAAGTCACAATTCTCAGAATCAAGACAGACCCGGATTTCCTAGTCTAACTGGCATACTATTTTACCTGGTGGTTTCTGGCAGATGTTCCATTTTTTAATTGTGTTCTCTTTTTTTGTTAAATTGAGGGATTTTGAATTCTCTAAAACTCCTGTCATTCTGTAGTTCTGATGAAATTCAATAGTCTGGGGAGATACATCATTATAAATTAATTTATATATTTATTATAACTTACTATAAACTTCAAAATATTTTTTATGTGTTCTGGCTAAAATAAAAATGAACCCTGAGGCTACAAGTTATCCACATGGAACCCACGAGAGCTGGAGCCCCAAAGACTGCCTTGTTTTCCCAGATCTGGTGACTTGTCTGTGCTTAGAACAAAACAACATCTAACAAAGCAGACCAGCTCACTGCCTTTGAGTGATTGATGCTCACTCATGGCTACCCCACGGGACACAATGGCATTTCCCCTGTGGGTTTCTGAGACTGCACATCTTGATGAGAGCAGAAAACCTTACCTTTCTTCCCTGGAACTGGTTCCAAACTGGTTGACTCTCAGTTTAGTAACCTAGTACACCTCTACACTGCTGTAGTGCTCGTTTTAATGGAAGATATTTGAGGGGTTTTTTTCTCTGATCAGATTCTGGCATTTCTAGGCTTAACTGTATCATTTCTTAAAGCAGGACCTTGAGAGTCTACTAATCTGTTGACAAAAGTGCTTTTGAGGATGAGTGAGAGATTAATGACTAGTTTTTGTTTAACTAGACAAAGGAAAAGACTAGTGCATATTTACATAACACCACTTACCACAAAATGTAATTAATCTGTACATACTCTTACCTAATTTCTGAAAATTGAATCTATATTCCCAATTAGTATATTAAAAAGGGGCGAGGGATTGATAGCAGGAACCCACTCAGCGGCTGCTTGGGAGAAAGCAGATTATACTCTACACAATCCTACGGGGACACACATCCTACTCTGGTAAATGGGGTCACTATAAGTCAAGATGATTCAATGTCCCCTAACAAAAACAACACATTTTGCTATAATATTTAAATTTTAATAGTTACACATCTACCATTATAAATCTTTACTGTAATTAAATACATTTGAGAAAATATTTCTTGTAGAAATCTTAATTTTTTAATTTAAAATTGCAAACTGTTCATCATGGGAGGTTCCGTATGCTCACAAATCCTTTGATAATTAATAAGCTAAAACCTCACTGATTTTCCTTTAATCAACCCAACCAGTACCTAAACTGTCTATATCTCTCACTTAGCATGCTGAAACACGTGAGGTACTGTTCCCAGTTAAAAGTCATTTTACAAGCAAAAGCGATGTCTCCAACATTGAAATGCAAGTAGAATACTTCTATTTTTTTACAGCTGTTGATAAAATAGCTCACAGTCTTCTTAACCTCTTGTTGAAAAGTAGGAAACCTTAGCATTCTTTTATTCTCTTCCTTTTCTTGTTTTCTTTTATACAAGTCTAACTCCCAGAATATCTTTAATTAATTTGTTGTATTTCTTGGCAAAGTTGTTATGTTTGGCTTATAATAATTCAAAGCACCTGATAAATATTTATGAATTGAACCTCTTTCCTCATCACACAAACTCTGGGAGAAAAATATTATGGCCTTTGAGTCAAGGGGAGGAGTGTCAGTCTCCTCATCCTCTCTTCGCACTATCCCAACAGCTGCTGGTTGTGATCTTCTGACCCACACCTTGCAGAAGAAGGGCTTTGAGTGTATTGGAGAGAGTGCCTGGTTTGGTTCTCATACTAGCACATGCCCTCTGGCTGTCCTAGACTGCTAGTTCACCTCCAGCTGATTAACACCAAACTCACTGCCATCAGTCAATGCCGGCTCATAGTGACCCTATAGGTAGGGTAAAACTGCCGAGTGAGTTTCTGAGAATGTAACTGTTTACAAGAGTTGTAAGCCCTGTCTGTTTCCTGAGGAGCAGCTAGTGGTTTTGCACTACTGACATTTCGAATTGTAGCCCAACACCCATAACTACTTGACTCCATGACAGAGTGAAATTAGTAAACAAGTTTTCATAGACTTCCAACTCAAACCCATTCTGTTGAAACTGAGAAGATTATATAATGTTAACTTCTAGTAATATATTTCAGTCTAACGCCAGCATACACAAGATATTAAGAGGAAGTTGCTGTAGTCAGATTACATTTGTTAGGAATGACAAAATTCCATATAGCTTAAGCAAAATGGGACTATATTTAAAATAATAAAGAAGTATTTTAGCCATGGTATTTTCCATTACCTTATATGCGTGTGAAAGTTGGGCACTGAATAAGAAAAACCAAAGAATAATTGGTGTATTTGAATTGTTGTTCTGGCAAAGAATATTGAAAGCACTATGGGTGGCTAAAAGTATAAATTGATCTGTCTTGTAATAAGTGGCTAGAGTGCTTGTTAGAAGCAAGGATGGTGAGACCTTACCATAGCTTACCTACTATGGGCACGTTGTCCAAAGAGACCAGTCCCTGGAGAAGGACATCATGTTTGGTAAAGTGGAGGGGTGGTGACCAAGAAGAGGTCCCTCAACAAGTTGGACTGACGCAGTGGCAGCCTCAATGGGCTCAGGCTTTGGAGCAATGGTGAGGCTACCCCAGGGTGAGACAGTATTTCATTCTGTGTGCACAGGGTCACTGTAGGGTGGAACCAAGTCGATAGCAACTAACAATAACAATGAATATTTTATAAATTAATTAAATAGTAAAGCCATAATGGGGTTAGATTATACAAACATGTCTCAGGAAGAGCTGGAATCTGAGACTTAGAAGAGTCCCCATGATGCCCTCTGCTTTTCTTCTCAGCTGCAATCTATGAATGGCTTCATTCTCTTCTTATCTCTCTACAATAAGGCTGTCAACCACAATAATGATGTCAACCACTATAATGCTTTGCAGGCTAACCTGTTAGGTTCCAGTGATCCACCAACCCTATTTTCTCCCGCCCCCCCGCTACCAATCCTATTTTCTTTCTTTTTTTTTTTTCAATCCTATTTTCAACCATAGCATTTAAAAAGCAAAACAAAAATTCTCCTGAGAGTAAGTAGATTATGACCTGGCATGGGTGAAGTATTCCCATTTTTGAACCAAACATTTGTGGTCAATGGTGGGGTCATATGGCACCAAAGCAGTGATTCTTTTGATAAGCAGGAAAAGGGCACTTACAGAAAAGGGGCGTCAGCAGACGTCTCTGATATTTCCTCTCCAACAATTAAGTTTTGGATTGCATGTGCTCAAACTCCATTGGTATTTGTAATCCAGGATAAAATACCATTGCTAATTACCGGCACTTATTCCGGGAGAGTTTGTAATAATTGTAAGATAACGATGAGCATGAAATTATGCTTCAATGGTAAAATCAATGTCCAATTGGTAGATCAATTCGAAGCATATTTTTGTTTATATTTTACATTGTCAATATAGTCTTGAGATTGCCACTAATTTTACCTTTTCTAAATAAAGAGTTTTAACCCATTTTGTTGGTATAACTATTATACAGTGAACATATTTTTCATTTATAATGATTGACAATGGCGGGAAAAGATAATTTGTTTTATGTAACTTAATATAATTTGTTTTATGTAACTTTCTCTTGAACACTTTTGGTTTCATGTAAAGTGACAAAGACCTGTATATATTGCCCAAAGATGGTTGATGATAGTTGGTGCCAACACATGGCGATCTATGCAGAGCAGTGGAACCCCTGCCTGGTCCTGCACCTCGTGATCGTTGCTATGTTTAGGGTCTCTGATGTGGCCCTGGAGCCAATCAATCTCACTGTGAGTTTGCCTGGAGAGTGATGTTCTTTTCTAGCATTGCGCTTCCTTGATTATGCGTCCAAAGTAGCCACCCAGAGTCTCTCCATCCTTACTTCTAAGGACAGTTCAAAGAAAAAAATATTACTAGCCACAGATTCCCTTAGAGTTTTCCTAAATTTTCTCCTACTTCTTTCCAGCTTCCTTTTTGAGTCAGAATCTACCTGGGGCATAAGCACCGGGGCTTCTTATTCCTACTCATCGTGATCCTATAAGAGACAGTAGCACTGCCTATTTTTAGGAAAATCTTTACGGAGCAGAAATCCTTATTTTTCTCCTCAGAGTTGCTGGTGGGTTCCCACAGCTGGCCTTGTGGTTGACAGCCCAGCTTGTAGCCCACCATGACCCCACAGTCCCCCATTTACAAATAATCCCCCACTTATCAGCCATTTCATAATTTGAATATTGAGTTAACTTAGAATAGTGGATATGAGTATTCAAACATAGAGAAAGGAAGTGAAAGTGAGTCTATCTGAGAAACAGCCCTATCCCTTTAGTGGTTGTTAAGTTGATTACAAACACATGAGGACCCTAGGCATTTGAAGTAGCATGATTCTCTCTCTTTTTAAAAATTTTATTTTATTGGGGGCTCTTACAGCTCTTACAACAATTTATATGTCAAATAGCTCTAGCATATTTGCACATATGTGGCCATCATAATTTTCTAAACATTTACTTTCTATTTGAGCCCTTGGTATCATCTCCTCTTTTCCCCTCCCTCCTCACACTCCATCCTCGTGACCCTTTGATAAGAATATAATTAATTTCACACCGACTGCTGTCTCCCTTCACCCACATTTCTGTTGTTCGTCAGCCTGGGGTGTGGGTGTGGTGGTAATGTGTTGATCTTTGTAATCAATTCCCCCTTACTCTATCCTCCTCTCATCTTCCTCCCAACCCTCCTGGTGTCACTTCTCCCATTTCTGTTCCTCAGAGGCTTATCTGACCTGGGTTCCCATGTATCGAGAGCCCTTATCTGCACCAGTGCACATGCTCCAGTCTAGCCAGAACTTAAAGGCAGGACTGGGGTCATGATAGTGGGAGGGGTGAGGAAGCCTCAAAGAACCAGAGTAATATTGTGTGTTTCATCGGTGCTATACTGCACCCTAGTTGACTCATCCCTTCCCTGTGACTCTTCTGTGAGGGGATGTCCTATTGTCTACAGATGGGTTTGGGATCTCTGCTCAGACCCACCTCATTCTCAACAATATATATTTTTTGGTTTGTTTTGGGTCTTCTAATGCCTGTTACCTGACCTGTCAATACCTCATGATCACACAGGCTGGTGTGCTTCTTCCAAGTGGACTTGTTGCTTCTCTGCTAGATGGCTGCTTGTTTAACTTCAAACTTTTAAGACCCCCAGATATGGGAATGTGAGTGCAGACCCCACCATGGTGCACCAAACTTTGAGGACAACATAACCACATGGTGCAACTCATGAACAGAGAGGTCTACAAGGCCGGCCCCAATCAGAGTCAAACTGACCTCCTTCCTAGAAGTATGTACTGCAGAGGACAACACTAAACCTACAGGTTTGGGGGAGGGGCTGGCCTGTCATGCCCACATGGAAGCAAACCAAGAAGGAAAAAGAGAGAGTGAGGGACTAAACCCCACACTAGCACACCAAGCCCTGAGCATGATGTCCCTACACTGAGATGCAAAGGCACAGAGAGGACTGTAGGGCTGACAAAAGTTCAAGACATGATACCCCCTCACTGGAGCAGACCTCAACAGAGGACAATACTAGGGACACACAGCAGGGAGTAAGTCCAGTATGATACCCCCACCTCCACCCCACCCAGTGGGGTGAACCAAAAAGGGAACATAACAGATTAGCAACAGGAGCAAAACAAAGCCATAAACCCCCTGAGGAGTCCCCCAAATAGACTTCAGGCTAGGAGGGCCAGTTCCTGGACCACTCAGGACTGGCGGGGAGATAGTCATAAAGGTCAACAGACAGACCTGGAATTATGTATGCTCTTTTGTTTTTCTCTTTTTATTTAATCTTTTTTTTCTTTTTGTAGTTTATGCTATTGTTGGTTTGCCTTCCTACATAAGATGGACATGGGAAGCAAGCCTGAGGAGAAAGCAGTGGACCAATGGTTTTGGAGGAAATTGAGGGGAGGAGGAGTCAGGGGAAAGGAGCAGTTAGAGACAGAGGAACAACTAGGGAATTAAAATCAACAATGAGTAGGATGTGGAGATCATGGTAGTGTTGGAACAACAGCAATCTAGCTGAGAGGAATTGCTAAGAGGCAAAAGAAGGGTGAGCTTGATGGTAAGGCAGGAGGAAGGTGAAAAGAGACAGATGAAAGATCTAGAAAGCAAAGCTTTGGATAAAGGTATAAACATAGGTGCATGCTTATGTAAAAATATTAATTCATAAAAATACAGTATTGGCCTATGTAAATATATTTATATGGCAATACACTGAGTAAGTAGACTGACTTTGGGCCGCTGTTCAAGCTCTTCCTCAACACAAGAACACTTTGTTCTAACAACCTGACATTCTGTGATGGTCACCCTCCTGACACAATTGCAGAAGACCAAAATGGGTGCATAAGCAAATGTGGCAAAGAAAGCTGATGGTGCCCAGCTATCAAAAGATGTAGCATCTTGAGTAGAATGGTTCTATACGGGTTTTGAGGCTGTGACCTTTCAGAAACAGATCACTTCAAAGTGCCTCCTGGTTGGTTTGAACCACTAACCTTGCACAAAGTAGTCAAGCACTTAGCCATTTGTGCCACTAGGGGGAAAAAATTAAATTAGAGCAGAGATGAAAATGCCCATAGAAATTACTTTATGCATCTGTTTCGTTATTTTTCTCAGCTGGGTAAATTGAGGAAAACTTGGGAGCTGGCTTACAGGGATCAGTAGCAGTGTTATCCTGGTTTCTTCTAGACCGGCATGCATTCCTCTGGAAACGGAAGAATACTTACTTCCTGTTTGACCTTCTCTCTAGGTCTTCTGTGTGTGCTCTGTGAGCTGAGTGGATTATGATAGAGAATCACTAAGATCCACTCTGGCTCTAATATTCCATGAGTCAGTGATTTTTATGATGCATAAAATTATTTTACGGGAGTTGAGTGGGGGAAGGGAGGGAAAAATTATTTTACAATGTTTGTATAATGTCAGAGGATTTTTACTTTGTCTGAAAATCAATCTGAATCTAAATTCTCCTAAAAAAGAAAAAATAAAAGACTGAGAGAAGGAACAAAATCTAGACTAAAGCATAAAAAACCCCAAAGAGGCAGAAATTAAGACCAAAAATGTAATTAATTGATTGATTTGTTGGTAATTAGCACTTTGAATCCTTGGGGGCTTTCTGGGAGTCATTCTGCTGGTTACAACTGGCTTACAAACAGAATTTGCTACTTTTTTTTTTCTTGGCATTTTCTCAAGCGTAATGTTTTTCAATTAGAAGTACATCAGAATTGACTTTGGGAAGTAATTTAGTGAAGAATACAGCTTCAGCCTTGAGGATGAACTGCATTATACTGTGAAAGGCCTTAGCTATAATAATACTATTCAATTAGCAATAGCTTAAAATGAGTTAAAAGGAGTCTGGTTAATAATGTATTTCTAGATGATGTTGAAATTCCTATGGTATTTTAATAAAGAAAAATTCAAATGGGCTTACCTAGAGTATCTCTTGAACCTAGGTGTGACTACTTATTATCTATGTGTCCTTAGGTAAATTATCCAACCTCCCTACACCTCAACTTCCTTTTTCTCAATGAAACAGAGTGGGGTGCTATTCATATTTGATCCCAAAGATTGCTGGGTGGTAGACAATGTTGTGTGTAAAGAGCTTGGCACAGTGCTTGACATGCAGTAAGTACTAAGAGATACTCTGCTGAGGATCTATTGAAGTATGGCATTTAAGTGTGCATAATTTTAATACAAGAGAAAATAATTTATGAAGAAGGATTCATGTTTCTGTTTACTTTACCTTAAATACATTAATTATATCAAGCACACAAGTCTTTAACAACGAGTGGGAAGGTTTCAATCCTAACATGTATTTTAGATAATTGAAAATAGTGCTGAATATTTATAGAGTCATTTGTGTTTTACAACTGCTGTTTTATATATAGATCTGTGTGTATGATTTTGAATGCTATCTGTCTACCAAATAAACATATTATTACTTCCACTCTTTAGATAAAGAAATTGATCTAGAGGTTTGATGTTTAATAGCTAGTTGATGATGGTCCTTGCACTTGAAAATTGTTTCTCTGACTTCTGCTCTATTTAATGAATGTCTAGTGAATATTTTTTGGAAATGAAGTATCATGATGCTTTATGTAAAAGAGCTATTTGGTAATGAATTGGATTGTTATCACTTCTCACCAAACTCTAACCATAACATGATGAGTAGTGCTTCCCTCATCTGGTCAAAGTATCTTCTTTCACATTGCAAACGCAGCCCTTCCTGCTGTGCTTAGGACGATTTGCAGTTAGGTAAGATCTCACAAGTTAAAGGACACAGTATTCCAGACTTTTCAAGTCTGCCCAGCTCTTCTGATGCCAGCCACAGTTCAGGAGTCCTCAGTGCCATCTGATTTTGACCTGCTGCCTACTAATTTGGAGGTTCCCATTACCTCCTCTGGTTCAACATACCATTTTACTATGTATTACAAATGTCTTCATTAGTCTTTATAGGTATTCTGGGGAGCCCAGGTGGCATAGTGGTTATGTACTGGACTGCTACGGCAAGGTCAGCAGTTTGAAATCACCAGCCATGCCTTGGAAGAAAAGAGTTACAATCTTGTGAATGCACGGGGAAGTTTTACCCTGTCCTATAGGGTCACTAAAAGCAGGCCTGGACTCAAAGCCATGAGTGTAGTTTTAGTTTTTATCGGTATTCTTGCATCATTCTCCCATTTCCCTCCATTTCTGGATGTGTTGGAATTGTCATTCACTTAAAGATAGAGCCCCCTTGAAGGTAAAGACTGAATCATTTTCTAGAACAATTCGGTGAACCCACCGAATCTCTATACTTATTACAAAGAGTGCAATCAAGTCCATCCTAAAGGAGCTACTCATAAGGTGAGGTCTGGTAGCATCGCAAATGCAGAGCTTCGGTGCCCCAAGGATGCACTCCTCTCCCAGCAGCAATAGTTTCCACCTGAGCTTCTGTGTCCAGAGTTCATTAGGTAGGTATAATTAATTGAATAATTTTCCAAGTCCCTGATCTCAGCCTCTAAGCCACACTCCTTTCTCCACAGTTCAGGTGGACATCCTGTAGTTAGTCTTCCTGGTGTGGTCATCCCCACCCAAAGGTTACCTACTTAGCATATCAAAGATACCCCAGACAGGGGAAAGCCCAAGCATTAGACATGCCTCTCAGCAACCCCAAACAAAGGTTAAAGAGGGAATTCTTGACCCACCCCAAGAGAAAGATTCAGAACTCCTTTAATAGCTTCTGCATTTCTTGCATTAGAAAGGAGCTCTGGTGACACAGCGAGTTAAGCATTGGGTTGGTAAAGGTTAGGGGTTCGACCCACGAGCAACTCTGAGGGAGACAGCCGAGACAGTGTGCTTCGGTCCAGATTTACCGCTGTGGAAACTATGGAGCAGTTCCATTCTGTTCTCTTTTAGAGTCAAACTAGTTGTATAATTAATACCAAATTCAAGATTAAAACTATGAAATTTCTACTGCTGTGAGCAAGAAATTCACTTCATTTCTTAAGTGATTAAGAATAGGCTGCTTGCCTACAAAGTACAGGGGCGGTGTTACAATGAGGGGTCTAGGGAACCTCATCCCCGAGGTTGGGTTTGTAGGTGCTTTCACGTGGGGTTGACTCATCTCGACCCTTTGCACAACTGAGCAAACCCTGCCTGGTCCTGGGCAGGCCTCAACATGTTTTTCCCTTTGAGCTCATGGTTGCAGCCCCTGTGTCAATCCATCTTCTTGACAAATTATTGTGGGAAACAGAAAGATTTTTCCCAAGTTGTCTCCCCCAAATATATGCCAAACTTAGGTACTTGCTACACATGGTAAATGACTATACATTTGGAGGTCAAGGAAAGTAGGTCAGAGGTTATTCTCCCTAAGGACTATCAGCCACCTCAAGCAATCACACTGTATAGTCTGTCCCACCTAAGTAGGGCCAACTCCCTTCTGATAAAGATAATTGTAGATTGTTTCCCTGAAGGAGAGCCCAGGGAGGTCAAGCCTACTCAAGGGTGACCAAGGTTAGGCCGCATCATGAATCTAAGGTCTGCCCATCTTATCGCACCTTGCCCATCTAGTCCCTCCCCTTCCTAACATGTGTACACCCCTAGCTCATCTCCTTCCTGTTACGCTTCTGTCCATTGTATATCCCCCTCCTATTCCTTATATTGCCTATTGTACAACCCCTTCCTGTGATGTATGTCTTTACCTGTAATTAGGAGGCATGCAAACCCCCAAAGATATATAAGCCTTAGTTAGCAATAAATCACTCTCCCTCCTGCCCTGTACCACCAAGAGGAGCTGAGGTGAGCATGCTACCATGAAATGTGTCTGACTTCTTCGTTTCACTCTCTCTTCTATCTCTATTATTCTCTATGACTTGATATAATCTTTACTTATTATCACTGTACAATTGCACCTAATAGACCCGTGATGATTTGTTAGGGGCTGGCTCCCCGGACAAGTTGTAATTCACTAAATCAGGATGTCTGAAATTTGACTTGGAAATCTGTTTTCTAATAAGCTTTCCAAGTGATTCTGATGCACAGCCAGATTGAAGATTTGTGTAGGCTGGGTAGACTAGACAAACAAATCCAGTGACACTCACATGTGTGTAAGAGAGAAGCTTTATCTCAAAGAGCAATTGTATATTAAGAAAGCATCCCAGCCCAGTCCAGATCAAGTCCATAAGTCCGATATTAGCCCATAAGTCTGATACTAGTCCATAAATCCCTCTTTAGACTCATGCAGCACATGCAATAATGCCGAATGCAGGAAGGTCACAGGCCAGTAGTGGATCCAGTGGTGATGGAAGCATCTCAGCCCTGGTGCGGGTCTCCATGTGGCTCCTCCAGCTACAGGGCTCTGACTGCCATCAGCGTGGCTCCATGTGGCTTGTCAACAGGAATGTCTAGCAGCAAGAGAGAGTTTGTCCCACCTCCCACAGAGGGGGGAGGGAGACAGGAGTTCCCAGAATTCTCAGGGGAAGGCCATGCCCACACAGAGGCATTATTGGCTATGACCCGATGATAGGCTGGACTCCACCCTTTTGCTCAAGTTGACAGGAGATTATGTAACTGCCACAAGATTTGGGGCAGGAATATTTTTTGTTAATATTTTAGAACCATCACCATGTGACTTACAGATGATACCGGTCATACCAATTCCAGTAGCTCTCTTGTAGCTTGAGTGATGATTCTATGGTGACGTCAAACATTTCCTTTAGTGGAATTATTATCCTTTGGATGTGTTATGAAGAGGAAAAGAGAGAGGGCAGTGTAGTTAGGATGGAATGGGAATAGTGTGAAGGAAACAAGTGTTCCTCTGCCGGACTCATAGGAGCGATCACAACATGAAGCATTTATACCCAGAAGCAAGGAGAAAAACAAAAGCAGAACGAAAATGTTTGTGATGAAAGAATCCAAGTCTTTATATGTCCCCTTCCCTGACCTGGCCTACGCTGGGAAAGGCGGTCATAGATGTAGAAGGTGATATTTACCTGTTCTTTGCCTTCTAATCTCATGAACTATTGCAAAATGGGTGTCGTGGGAGGAGATACTCCATAGCCTCAAATTGGCCTGACTGTAATCTACATTTACTTCACTCAGCATCTTCCAGAAATTCATCCAATAAGCAAGGCATACAGCAGCTCTAGCCACAATCAAGAGGCAAGAACACTGTGAGTAGCCTTCCCTCTGAGCATCACAATCAGCCCTATTGATTTTACCAATACCCAGAGGTAAGTGGGAGAACAATAAAAAGTGCCTTGGGTGTGGAGTGGGGGAAGTTAGGGCATAATGATTCTTCCTTCTTGGCTTTGACAAAAAGCATTACTGGGAACTGGGTGTGGTTACATTCGCAGCATCTTAGAATGTAAGTGGAGGATGGAAAGAGTTATCTAGTTTATAACTTTGTTTTTATGGCTGAGAAACTGAGCATAAGAGAAAGGAAGTTATAGGTACAGATTCCCACAGGTAGTTGGTGGCAATCAAGCCTAGAATTTAGATTTCCCAACACCCAGGTTCTTGTTATGTGATGTCAAGTTGATCTAAACTCATAGAGACCCTGAAGGACGGAATAGAACTACCAGAGATAATTCCCTGGGCAGAAAATTATAGGGCTACATTTCTTGGTCTTTTTCTCCTGCAGGGATGATGGTGGATTTGAACTGCTAACCTTTTGGTTGGCAGCCGAACACATTAACCCTTGAGTCCTTAGGGGTCCTTTCATTTTAGTGTTCAGTAAATATTCCCCAACAAACAAATCATTTTATTATGTATTTAAAACAAAATTACTATCCATAAGAACAGAGACTAAGGCATGAGATGAAAGCTAGTCTGATAAGTAGAATTATAACAACAATCATGTTAAGACTAGACTTGAGCCTTCCATCCTCCTCATTCCAACACATGGCTACACTGAGACTTCAGATGGCAGCAAGAATTTTCTCCCACTGTCAACAACAAAGGAAGAAAAGAGGAAGCAAAAGTGCCTATCATTTGCAGCCCCTTACATCTATTTAATTTTCTCTGATGTTTCTTATGAAGACAGAAAAAGTCCACAGGAAAAATCAACTCAAGTGATGTCAACTAGCACTGATGACTGTCTTAGATAAATGAGGCTATTATTTAGGTTGATTTGAACTGAGTAGTTGATACAAATGGAGACATTGCTTAAGTCCACATGCCTTATTTGCAATTTCCAAATCCCCAAAGTTCTGAAATCTAACCATTTTTCTTTAAGTTTGAAAAAAAAAAAACCGGCTGACGGCAAACCCTACTCTAGCTGGATGTAAACCTATTTATAGCCTTTAGTTGTTCTGCTTAGTGACAACATTCATAGTGTTGCTGAAGAGATAGCAGAGAATTTGGCTATCGGAAGGGTTGTTATGCAACATACCTTTTAAAGTGCTCAGTTATCATTCTTATAGCCAAATAAATCTTAAATCTTAAATATGACTGGCCCTAAAGGTTTCAGGTAAGGAAATTTGGGTCTGTCCTATAGAGTGATTATTTTGTGCCAAAGACAAATTACATGTGACAAGTCACCCTGCAAAACAAACCCAGTGCCATTGAGTTGACTCCAACCCTCACAAGGAGGCCCTCTAGAATAGCGCTTTAAATGTTTAAATGCTTTTAAATGTTCACAGGAGCAGAGAGCCTCATCTTTCGCCCCAGGGAAGGCTCACGGATATGAACTGCTGACCTTTGGGTTAGCAGCTCATGTCGTTGCCCATTGGGCTCCTTACATGTGAACTGGTTGGGAAAAGAAACCCATCCATGCAGAAGTGGTTGTTTCCCCAGGTTCAGCATGACTAGGGTTGGATGAAGATGCATAAATGACAATCAGTGGTATACCCAGCTCCTTTTACACATGTGCTGGGGAAGGGGCTAAGTACGTTATATACATGTGTCTGTGCATGTGCCATACGTAGCTCTCCATGATACACCTTTTAAAACATGCTTTCAAATTGTGGCTATACTATTAGCAATTGAAGGAAAAAGGGTAATATGCTATTTTAATGGGATAAAATGAAAGTGAATGATAGAACTTTTAGCAAATGCAAATTCTTAATATTTTTACTATAGATCACATTTCTAAAAAAAGGCATGACATATATTCTAGAACAAAGAAAAGGAGACATGGAACTTAGTTAGTTAGCAATCAATGTACAATTCTGTTGATCTGTCATGACGAAAAATTGTGCTTTTACCAATTTAACTTTACATGGCTCATACTTTGAATTTGGTACATGTTTCATAGTAACTTCTATAATTCTAAGTGAAGAAATGAAAAGCTATCATTAAAAAGAATATTTAATGACTAGCAAACAAATACTATAACAAATTATCATATTTTATTTTTAGATAGGCCTTTCATCTCTAACATACTATAATTAAATTTACTTTCCCCAATTATTTGATAATTTCCTTATAATTAAGCTCCCAAGCCATATCTACTTCTATACCTAACAAGGATCATGAATTAAGTCTCTCTTGAATCCTTGTTATATAGTGAGGGTGTTTTCATTTCTCTGGAGACAAAGATGAACATTTTCTTATGTACTCTCTGATCAGTTATGTTAGAAATATGCATAAAGCAAGTTTTCACGTAGGCAAATGCTGCATTTTCTCTTCTATCATAGAATCATACAGGCACACAAGAGTGAAATTTGTCTTTCCTGAATATGTAGATGTAGTTTTTTAAAATTATTATTAAATACTGTTATTGGGGGCTCTTACATCTCTTATCACAATCCGTACATTCATCTATTGTGTCAAGCACATTTACACATATGCTGCCATCATCATTCTCTTCCTTTTTTTCTGTAGATGCAGTTCTTATATAAGAATAGAATTTCTGCACTTTATTCAGGTGATATGGATAAGCTTGAGCCTATTTCTTGGTTCATTCTTTATCAGTGTATTCACATTGTTTAAGAAGGGAAAATATTTGTAAGAGCCCCCCCCAATAAAATGATTAATAAACACACACACACAGTAGGGAAATCTTTTTAAAAGAATGTCACTCACATGCACTCTTCTCTCCATGCAAGGTTCAAGTGTGTTGATGATGATGTAGGGTGTGGCTACGCAAGACTGACCTCTGGCACTCAGTGACACTTTTGGAGCACTTCGGTCACTTGCTTCTTTCTAAAGCTTCTGCAAAGTGAATAAATTGATAAGCAGTATTTGGTGGCACCAGTTTTGTCTAACTACCTAAAAGTAGAGTGTTCCTGTTCAACTTTTACATGCCCTATGGCAAAACCCAATTCTCATTCATTCATATGGGGAAAAAAACAACTTTGAGCACTTCAGGACCTCCCCCAAATGACCTATCAAACATACCAACAACATATAAAACCTAAAAATAGCATTCACGTTTAATGTTTATGGACACGGTTCAAAACTACGGAGGTTTGATGCTGAGCTACTGATTGTAATTCTGCAGAGGTGCAGTGGGTGCACGCTGGCTCTTTAATAACTCATAGAACTCTGAAGCCTAATTCCAGTTTTCACCTTTCTTTGTAATAGCAAAATTCCTTTTTGGGTTCTTTTGCTTAGAGAAAAACAGGTACTATATTTTTAAAAACAGGCATTTCATAAAAGCACAGTGGTGCAAAGGAAACAGCAAACATGGGGGTAACTGCATTTTTTGTTGTCTTTTCAAAATTTTCTCTTAAAAAATGCAATTACCCTGTAATGACGGTCAGATCTGTGCGTCTTTCAATTCACTTCTGAATCTTGGAGAGGTTGTCTTGTCTAATAAGAATGATACAATACGTGATTCCACATATCCAACATCCATACATTTTCTAGTCTTTGTTGGTCATTGTTTTCGCCATCTTATTTCGTATCTCCCTTTTGTGTCCGGCATTCCGCTATATCTGGAATACATCTGGAATCTGAGTGAATGATTCCAGGATTGTGCTCATTTCTACAACAGGCACCGCCCCACCCCGCCAACATGCTAGAAAATGCTTCCAAACTTGGTCATTGCCTAAATGTGTTTTCAGCTCTGAACATTGTTGAGTACGGACCATAAAACGTGTGTAGACTAACTGAACAGTTAAAAAAAGCAGATGAGTCTGGACAAGAATCTACTGTGCTACATCCCACACAATTAGGTGAATGTACAACTGGTACGAAAATGGCATACTCAGCACATTCTAAAATATGATGTTCTATGCGTAGCATGCTAGAAAACTTGATTTCATAAACTACACGTAAATAGTCAAGTCTTTGATTCTCAGTTTCTTCACTTAGATGATTTTTGAGCTAGTAAACATGACAAATTACTTCACAGATTTTTCGTCTTTTCGGATAACATATCTTCAAACAGGACTTAGCTGATCTGAATGAAAAAAGATCATGCGTAGAATATACGGACAAAAGGAAATATTTAGTTATACTTATTTCATAGAAAGTGATTGGTTGAACTCTATCCTTTATTACATTAATTCATTCTTCACATATTTTAAGATATGTACAATGGCTTTCCTTTGCCTGTGTTACTATATTTTGATAAGTGGCCTGCTAAAATGGGTCAAATTGAACAACAAGTTCAAGTAAACCCACAAAATTTTCCTTTCGTGAGGACCTACATACTTTGTTTCTTTCTTGAAAAAATAGTCCACTTTCACTGAGTGTTATAATGACAGCAACAATGTATAAGAAAACAGCTTTCTAATACTGAGGTTCTACATTAATTTATGTTTCTAGAGTACGAGATAAGCTACAACCATATCTTTGGTTTAAATGTAAGGATAAAATCTCAGTGAATTAAACTGCTTTCATGTTTATCCATCAAATCTGAGCTGTATCAATCACTGAACTCCTCTGTAGGAAATAAAAGAGGGATTTAATATTCTGAATAAAACAATATACACAGCAACTGATGGAGAATATAGTTGCCACTCCTTTTTATAATTCATACCTAGGAATAAATTCTTGCTACAGAACTTTATTTGGTTACCATTGAGAAATTTTCAGTACAAATTTTCAAATGGTCCTCTATGATAATGAAATTCACCTTTCAATCTGATAAATTGCATAATAAGAAGAGAAATTATTCTGTAAAACAGAATCAGTATTTCAGATATTTATAAGGATCTATGATACAACAATTTCAGTATCTAAAGTAGTTGCTAGATGATTATTATTTAATTTAGCACAGCTATGAATGGTTTCATACTGGAAAAAATTCTGTTATATTTGCATTACTATTAGTAATGTATGCCCTAGAAGTACTAGTACAATGATTTTCACTCAATAAACTTGAGGGTTCAACATAAGTCTCTTCTGATTCATTATGTTTTGGGGAGTTTGTTTGTTTTTTAAATCATTGTATTGAGGGCTCATACAATGCTTCTCACAATCCATACATACACCCATTGTGTCCAGCACATTTGCACAATTGTTGCCATCATTCTCAAAGCATTTGCTTTCTACTTGAGCCCTTGGTATCAGCTCCTCATTCTTCCCCTCCTTCCCCGCTCTCCCCTCCCCCATGAACCCTTGATAGTTAATAAATTATTATTATTTTGTCATCTCTTACACTGCCCAATGTCTTGATTCATTATGCTTTAAAAAGAAAATTAATTTTGAAATTTTCCTGGCTGTTGTTGTTAGGTTTTTGTCAACTCAGCTCCAAATCATAACAACCTCGTATACAACATTATAAAACGCTGCCTGATCCTTCCCCATCCTCACAATTACTGTTGTCTGAGCCCATTGTTGCAGCCATGGTGACAATCCATCATCTTGTTGAAGATCTTCCTCTATTTTACCAAGTATGATGTCCTTTTCCAGGGACTGGTCTCTCCTGATAATATGTCAGAGTATGTGAGACAAAATGTTTTCATCTTTGCATCTAAGTAGAATTCTTGTACTTCCTCCAAGGCAGATTAATTTGTTCATCCAGGAGTCCATGATACTCTCAGTAT
>NW_022103914.1:10355494-10365341 GCF_000313985.2 Echinops telfairi
ATACTCTCTCAGTATTCTCCATGGTACTCTCTCAGTATTCTTCATGATACTTTTAGTATTCTTCATGATACTCTCAGTATTCTTCACGATACTGTCAGCATTCTCCATGATACTCTCTCAGTATTCTCCATGATACTCTGTCAGTTTTCTTCATGATACTTTTAGTATTCTTCATGAGCACCATAGTTCAAATACATCAATTCTTCTCCAAGTTTTAGTCAATGTCCAACTTTTACATGCATATGAACTGAGTAAAAACATCATTAACAAGTCAGGAGCATCTTAATCTACTACGTGACATTTTTACTCGTTAGCACTTTAAAGAGGCCTCATACAGAAAATTTGCCCAGTGCAATAGCTGGCTTGATTTCTATTTAAAAATATTCTAATTGGCATATAATTCAAGTATCATATAGGTCAATAGTTTAACCATATTTTTAAAAAATTTTTAAAAGTTTTAAAATATTTTTAAAAGTTGTGTAATCATCATTACAGTTACTTTTAGAACATTTTCTTCTTCCTTGTACTCATTATTATTAGCTTCCCATCAGCACTCTCCCAACGTCCCCTGCCATAACTTCAAGAAAGTATTGATCCCATTAATGTCTCTAGATTCACCTATCCTGCATTTCATACAGAGAAAATCAGGAAGCAAACAATAACAATAAAAACAACACCCCAATAAACAAAATAAAGCAGAAAACATCGTTTGAAAAGATAACAGAAAAGAATAAAAACTAGAACAAATATATAACAGAAATTTTCAAAAGCCATATGGAAGAGACAGACTAAAGCAATATAATGAAATGTGTAAAGGCCTACAAATTAGAACACCCAAAGAGAAGAACACACCCAGCTTATCTCAAGCAGAAATAACTGAAGAAAAACATCAAACCTCGTGTCGCAACATTTTGCCCATAGAATTGCAATATTAAAAGATTCTATGGGCAAGATAATTCCCAATGCAGGAAGCACCAAAAGCAGTTCGAGGGGATCCACAGAATGACTATTCCCAACAGAACTGGCCTTCATTTAACCATTTCCAGAGGTAGCATATGATAGAAAACCGAGGGGGGAAATCCTACGAAAAAATCCTACTTAAAAAAAAAACCTGATAGCATTTCCAAAAAACCAAGACTTCAAGAATTAGTGGATTGGAAATGCAGGGAATCTAGGACAGATGAACCTCACAGGACCAGGGGTGACAGTGGCAATACCAGGAGGGAAGGGGGGTGTAGAAAGGGGGAATTGATCACAGGGAGCTACATATAACCTCCTCTCTGGGGGACGGGCAGCAGAGTGGTGGGTGAAGGGAGATGCCGGGCAGTGTAATATAAGATCCAATAACAATTTATAAATTATCAAGGGTGCATGGGGGAGAGGGGAGGAGGAAGGGAGGGGGAGGGGAAAAAAGGAAAATGAGCTGATTCTGGGAACCCAAGAGGAAAGCGAATTTTGGGAATAATGAGGGCAACAAATGTATAGATGTGCTTTACACAATTGATCTATGTATTGTGATGAATTGTATGAGCCCCAATAAATTGATTAAAAAAAAACAACACATTTCATTAAGTAAAAAAATAAAATAAAATAAAACAACAGATATTCGTGAGGAAAAAAAAGAATTAGTGGAATGCTCATTGAAACGTATCAAACGCTAACATTTTCTTTTGGGACTCTCAGAATCTTTATTTCAATCTCTTATGAGTTTTTACTTTTTCACTCCTCTCCGTTATTGCTATTTCATTTTACTTGGCTTAAAATTTTGTCCCTTTGAAAATTTGGTTCTACCATAGCAACTAAATTTGAATAATAAATAAATAAAATATCTAAAACAGGTAAAATTTACTAAACATTATTTACATTAAACTTTGGAAAATAGTAAGTAAAAATAATTCATATTTCCAACATATCATTTTGGCGTTTTAGGATTTAGATGTTCAAGAGAAATAGTGTTTACAATGCAGTTGGAAATGATTTCATTGGTTTGTCATCCAATGTTCGCTAGTGGGTTTTCCAGCTTCAAATTATACTTACAACTCACACTAGTGCTTTGTTCTGTAACACCTGTCTCCACGGATCATTGGACTACTGCTATTAGGCAACAGGGTGTGAGCCATTTCAGAGTATGATAAAGAAGAAGGGCAGGCTCGGTCCAAAGGTATGCTTTGATTCACTTAGTGCAAGATCAGATATGTCACGAGTTCCATGATTATAGTGCCACTGCAACCCTTTTTAACAGTTTTGTTGGCACATAATTTACAGAGCATACACATCAACAGTTCAATCACTCAATCATATCAAGGAGGTTTGTACAATCATTACCATATCAGTTTTAGAACATTTCCCCCGATGGTTAGATCACCTTTAAAATGAGCTGTGCAATCACAGTCAGTTCTAGTACTCCCTCCCCGCCCCGGTGTCTTCTTCATTTCCCACTCCCTTAACTAATCCCCCTTCCATCCCTGTCACCCACTCACCACCTGTTTGCCCTCTCCACCCCTGTATCAGTAATTATCACTATGCATCCACTCCTCTTGTGGGTGACAAACTGGGAAATCCAATAGAAACCGTGAAAAGCAAATTCAACCTTAGGTGATAAGGATAAAATAATAATAATAGAAAAACCAAAATACAAATAATGAGTAAGTAAGCAAAGACCTTTATCTACATACCAAAAGCCAGGAAGAAATTTCAGTCATGTAATAAGTAAGAGATACTTGCACACACCAACTCAGATCGGATCTATAGGGAGGTCATCTGACCACGTATTGAGTTCGATCCAGCATCATCAAGAGGACAATGGTTTCTGTCTGACAGTAAGGCTGGTCAGGAGTCTTGGCTTTGGCTAGAGCAGATCTGCCAGGGGCTCGGTCTGACGAGCTACTTTGCAGATGGATTTTGGGCTCCCACTGTCCTCCATAACATTCTGCAAATTGGGTTTTTATAATTTAACTCTGATACTTTTCTCTTCAGCATATTCAAATTTTGTAATTGTCATCTTTGGATCACGCAAGCTAGTGGGCTTCTGCTGTGTGAACTTACCTGACTCCTTGCTTAGATGGCTACTTGTTTGAATACAACCCTTTAAGAACTCAGACACTATTCAAATTGATATCTGGGCACCATCTACTTTCTTCACCACCCTTTGCTGTGGCACCCTTATCTTCAGTGATCATTTAATGAAACTGAGTATCAAGCAGGGCCGTGCTATCAGAACTAAGTGTTTTTGAATTGGGGCTAGAGTTAAGTAGGAACCCAGCCTCCATCTGCTTTTCCATGGGGTTTGCACATCTTAGATTTACTTTGGCAGTTGTAATATGACAAAAATCACAAACCTATAATATCAACTGTATCAACAGCAGCCATAAGCCAATCAGCAACCAAACAACCAGAGCACACATACCCAAAGAGAAAAGAAAAGAAAAAACAAAACCAAAATCATGTAAAAGCAAGCTACAGCAGGAAAGCAGAAACTCATATAGACAAAGAAGTACAGCATTGTCAATCACCCCCTGGGGTATATGTTGAATGCACTATTATCATCAATTTTCCCAGTGACCCAGCACTCAGAACACTGTCAGTAGGAGGAGTCTCTGTGAGTACAGTTTTACCTTGAGCTGCACCCCCAAGTTTTTGACCTACATGGTCCGAAGTCTCATTCAATTGGGCTTTGTTGCCCTATGCATGGGACTTGATGCCAAGGGGGGGGGGGTGGTCTTCCTCGGCCAACTCTCCCAAGTGTAGAGTCCTGTTCAATGGGTCCCAACCTGTCGAGTCACTGCAGGCACTACAGGTATGGTGATCCTGGGTCCCCTTCCAAAGAACACCCACCGTGCCAGTGTGGGGGGAGGTTCTCCCCAAGGTTCAATGACTACCACTTCCATAGTCCTGGGGGCAGCCACTCTCTGTTTCCTCTTCCATGAAAATACCCCAACTCTCAGTCCAAGGTGCAGGCAGCTTCGAGGTAGGGCTCAGTTTATTCAGTGGGGCCTCTAGGTTAAGTCCCTCTGGTATAACCCCTGTGTTGTGCCCTGCTGCCTTCAGGTCAGTTTCCGTGATCATCCTGGTGCTTAGTCCATAGTGTGGTTCACCAAAAGTTGGGTAGAAATGAATTTGTAGTGTCTACCCAGGTACCTAAAATCTGGCCCATTGTCCCCCTGGGTTCCCTTTTAGCAGCTCTTCCCGCTAAGTGGTTAGTTATCCCCAGTCCCCCACCATACTCACCAACAGAACTACCAGCATCTCTCCCACAACGCGGGTGGTCTTGACTTGAGTTTCTGGAACGCTTCTCCTTCCATTCCTTTGGAGGGCCCAATGGCTTGCTCCAGTCTTGTGTCGAAGTTTTACAGACTCAAGTGGATGGTCACCCCCAATTCCCCCGTGCATATTCTCATAACTAATCAGTCCAAAACGAAAAGGATAATAAAATTGTTATATAAAAATGTTTTAATGGTGTCAATTTCAGTTAGTGCCCTGACACTTTTGTTTTCTTGTGTCTAATCTGCTTGGCATTTCTAGGTCTTTGATTTGAACACCGGGTGCCCCTGGTTTGTTAATGCCTAAATATGTGTTTAGAGCCTTCGTAGCATGTGTATTAGGCTGCTGACCTCCAGGTAGCAGATTGAAACCACTAGTTGCTTCTCTAGGGGAAAGAGAAGCAAGAGGCTTTTACTCCGGTAACAAGTTGCAGTCTTGGAAACTCACAGGGGAAGTTCTACCCTGTCTTGTAGGGTCCTCGGGAGTCAGGATGCACTCAGTGGCCGCCAGTGTGGTTAGTTTTGGAACACGTGCTTGTCTTGCTTACTGCATAACTCATTCCTGGATGTGAAGAAGGTGACTATATTGTGCTGAAGTGTCCATTTTCTTCTGCCCATCTCTCATTACTGTAAGTGAGGTCATGGAATTCTTCAAATGACCTTTTTAGGTCCAAATTTAAAGGTTGTTATTATATAGGTGTCTGAAGAGGAAATTTGTGATGACTTACTGTAGTAATAGACTGTAGAATAAGGTGACGACCCTGTCTCATCTAGCACGCTGACCTCCAGCGAGAAGTTGCTTGTTGTTTCCTTCTTGCACATCTCCTTTTGTTGGAACTTGGCCAAGCCATTGCATCTAGGAGTCTCCCCTTTTTAATGTTAAGTGTGGTAGTAATAGCTTTCTTTTCTTTCTTCTTTCTTTTTCAAATCTAATGATTTGTTCATTGCATATGTTTTTTTTAAAAATCATTTTATTAGGGGCTCATACAACTCTTATCACATTCCATACATACATCAATTGTGTAAAGCGCATTTGTACATTCATTGCCCTCGTCATTCTCAAAACATTTCCTCTCCACTTAAGCCCCTGACATTAGGTCCTCATTTTTCCCCTCCCTCCCTGCTCCCCCCTCTCTCATGAGCCCTTGATAATTTATAAATTATTATTTTGTCATATCTTGCCCTGTCCGACATCTCCCTTCACCCACTTTTCGGTTGTCCGTCCCCCAGGGAGGAGGTCACATATAGTTCCTTGTAATCGGTTCCCTCTTTCCTACCCACTCTCCCTCTACCCTCCCAGTATCGCCACTCACACCACTGGTCCTGTAGGGATCTTCCGCCCTGGATTCCCTATATTTCAAGTTCCTATCTGTACCAGTGTACCTCCTCTGGTCTAGCCAGACTTGCAAGGTCGAATTCGTGTCATGATAGTGGGAGCGGGGAGGAAACATTTGGGAACTAGAGGAAAGTTGTATTTTTCATCATTGCTACATTGCACGCCGACTGGCTCATCTCCTCGCCGAGACCCCTCTGCAAGGGGATCTCCAGTGGCCTACAAATGGGCTTTGGGTCTCCACTCCACACTCCCCCCATCATTCACTATGGTAAGATTTTTTGTTCTGATGATGCCTTATACCTGATCCCTTCGACACCTCGTGGTTGCATAGGCTGGTGTGCTTCTTCCATGTGGGCTTTGTTGCTTCTGAGCTTGATGGCCGCTTGATTACCTTCAAGCCTTTAAGACCCCAGATGCTTTACTTTTTGATAGCTGGGAATAGCTTTCTTTTCTATTCTGGATAAATATATAAAATATCACTTTTAAAAGATGCAGACTGCCACATAGACCACATTTGGATGGCTAAGTGTAAAGCAACCTTTGGGCAGGTTGTTGGAGCTGTGACTTTTGAATCAGGTTTGGTATTGATTTTCAGTGCTTTGAGCAGGTGTTTCCCTGTGCTCCTGATGCATTGCCCAAGAACTTGGGCCTGATGGTCTCTGAGGTCTTTCTTATGGTTGATTCTGAATCTATAAATAACAAGATTCAATGATGAGAACGATAATAATGCCAGTCACCATTTGTTTAGCAAATTTGTAGTTTATAGAGAAAGTTTATATTAGTAAGTCTTTGAATCCTTACAACAAATCTGTTAGTGTGTGGTAGGCAAGTAGATATTATTCCTTTCTTCCATAGAAATTCAGAAAGTAGGGGCACTACTTGACTAAGATCACAGACAAGCTAATGTCCACTAAAGGTTCAAGACCAAGTCTTCTGCTGCCTTAACCATTCATACTGTGATCTTCACACTCTGCTTCACTGTTTTTATCATTTCAGAGATACTTGTTTAGTAGACAGAAAAATTATGAATGCTTTGAGACTTCACTAGTTGGAGCCAGACACAGAGTGGGATGTTGGGTAATAAAGGAAATGTGAAAGGGGGTGTGGGAGGAAGAAAGGTTGACCTCTGCAATGAAATAGCTCACCACAGGACACTGTGGGGAATAGAAAGAGGTGAGGAAGCTCACCATGAGAAGAGATGCTAGGACCAAAGGGAAACAACTGGGGAATTGCCAAGGAATACACACTTGGGATCTGCCTCCTGTCCGGAAATGTTAAGAATTCTAATGTCAATGGCATGTCCTACCTTTTGGCAGTATTTTGTTTGGGGAGAAAAGAGCTAGGAAATATTTTCATTTCTAAAAAATATTTCTTCTTAACTAGGAAGATACTGATAGGTTCCATTTCACAAGTGTACAAGAAAGAAGGTTGAGAGTGAAAGCTGCAGCGAGAGCAAGACTTATTTCTCTGGGACTCAGTTTCCCCATCTATAAATGAACCTGACATTCAAGGCCCTCTGCCATCTGTTTTCAAGTCCAACTTTGCCCTGTTGCTCATGATGCAATTTGACTCTGCTTCTGCTGCCCTCAGGGCTTTCTTCATTTTTTTTCTCTTCGTATGTTTTAATTATTCTAGCTTACATACCCAGCACAAATACCAGGAAAGTTCTTCTGAACTCCTCAGGTGGAACCTGGCACTTCACTCAACTAAACTAGTCATCGGTTTGATTTTATGATGCTATTCAAGAATTTGAAACTTTTAATATGGTTGTTTATTACATGTCCAACCTATACCATTACTTGACTATGCTTCTTGGTGACCACAGGGAAAGCCTAAACAAATATCAGAATAAATGAAAGACTATCTAATTTCTCCTCCAACACAAAGCCTCTATAAT
Source organism: Echinops telfairi (assembly GCF_000313985.2). Taxonomy (NCBI): domain Eukaryota; kingdom Metazoa; phylum Chordata; class Mammalia; order Afrosoricida; family Tenrecidae; genus Echinops; species Echinops telfairi. Next base: position 10,362,987 of record NW_022103914.1, read on the forward strand.
TTTAGAACAATAGTCTGAAGCAAGGTGAATCAGATTCCATTTAGAAAGATCCTTCTAATGAAGTTATTATTGAGACTTGATCAAGTAAAAGCTAAGTGATTTGGATTGAATTGTTGGCTATTGTTACGCGTCAGCTTGACTAGGCTGTGGTTCTCAGTGATTTTGTAGACACTGTGTAATCACTTTCTCCTGTGCGCTCTGATGTGAGCAGATCACAGAAAGGGGATGTGACTTGTCACTGGCATGTAAATGGATTTTTTTCTGCAAAGTCCTCTCTTTCTCCTGATTCTTGGGAGGCAAGTTTGCAGAAGCTTGCTGAGGAGCTGTAGATTTGGGGGGTTTATCAGCCTCTTCAACTATGTGAGCAGAAAAGGTCTTTAGCCTTGTTCCACAGATTTGGGGTTTGCCAGTTCCCAAGTTGCTTGAATCAGTAATTGCCACACAACTTTGTAAGGCATTTCCTTGAAGTAAATATCTATTTATATATATTCATCACTGTTTTTGCAATGTTAGCAAATTAAATGAAGAGAGCTACCGTTTAGGAATTTTTCTGTTAAGCATTAGTACATAATGCAGTTAAATGCTTGGCTGCTAACCCAAAGGTTGGTAGTTCAAACCCACTCAGGGGCTCCATGGTAAAAAGATCTAGCAATCTGTTTCAGTAAAGATTACCATGTGGGAAGTCTCAAGGCATAGATTCACTATGTCACGTGGGATAGGTGTGAGTTGAAAATGGACTTGACAGTACCTAACAATATTCTGTTTCTTGTTAACTGTGTGACTTTGGACAAGTGGCCTAACTTTTCTGAGCTTAGGTTGTGTCAACCTGACGTTAATGATACCTGTCTCACAGGCTTGTTCAGAGAGTTCATGTGATGATGGAGGTAAAAGCGCTTTACAAAGGGACGAGAACTCTGTACATGAAAGGGCTTATGGCTTAGTCACCTAGTGCTGTCATATTTTCTTACAAGTCAGGAGGTTAGATCAAGATCTCAAGTGTGCTGCCTCTGTCTGTGGGCCACTCTCCTACTTTCTGTAGTGTCCGATAGTCCTTGGCTTTGCCTGTAGTTGGGGACTCCCATGGCATCTCTCTTTCCCTTGTGTGTTTTTATGCATATTCTGCTTGTTTTCCAACTCAGGTGGTTAGGTGTTGGATCCACCTGTCATTGATACCACCTCATCCATATGACAACACAAAACCCTGTTTCCAAACAGTATCCTTTCAACAGAGACTGGGGTTAGTGTTTTCATACATATTTTGCAGGTACTCAAAACAATCCATAATAGGTTATCATCATCATCATCATCATCATCATTTTAGGAATCTGATTATTATTCATTATTTTTATTATTTTACAAATCACTCCCATGAGCTATAAATCTGAGTTCCTTCAAAACTCTAAGTGTACAGACTGTAATTAGAGGTTGATATCATACCCAATAGTGGATTGAACCCTGGCCAATGCAAGCTAATAGCCTTGGGCTCTTATTTACCGACTGCCTTTCCCTGCAGATCAAGTGCTGTTAAAAGCTAGATCCATTATTCCTTAATTATTTCCATTCTATCATCCACCCAACAAATATTTACTGCAGTCCCACTATGTGCCAAGCAGTAATTGAGACTATGGATGGGTAATTGATCGAAGATGAGGGACTTTCACGAAGTCATTGGGCAAGACAGGGTAAGGAACAGAGGGGTGCAGCCCAGGGGTTAGGCTAAGCTGAGCTACATTTTGCTAAGAATAATTGTTTCATGAGCGCAAACTTGGCACCTCTGGTTAGAGTCACACCTCTTGATCCAACGCAAACTGGGCCTTTGCTTTATCTGCCCATAATGAGAAATGATGTCAGTGGCTAACTTCTGCAAGGCACCTTGTGAAGCTCAAGTTACATGGGTTAGATGTTCTGAACTTCTTTGGTCTGTTCCGTTTCAGACCCTTTGGAAAAGAAAGTTTAACTGCAGCTATTGATTGCGAGTTTTGAGTTTGTCCCAGAACGGACTCCCACCGAGCCCAGCACCTGGCTGCAGACACATTTCACAGAGTAGCAGCTTCACTTTTATCCTCCAGAGAGAAGAGGCTCTGTCTTCCAAGTGGAGGGTTTTGACGATGCTGGGATAAAAGCTCCCTTTTCATATTCGGTGACTCAGAGAACAGGGCGTCAGCAGGAATATAGTGAGGTAGCCCAAGGTGGTACTAATAATGCTTTCCATTTTCAGCCTTGCTGTATCTCAAAGACATATTCTACCAAAGGACTAGGAGGGAGCTTCTCTGGCTTGGTAATAGCCCTAGACATTTTATTCAGAACAGGAAAAGAGCACAGAAATTGGCACCATTTTCTTTTCTTTAAAAAAAA
>NW_022103914.1:10368854-10370198 GCF_000313985.2 Echinops telfairi
ATACTCATAACGCCAAACTAGTTACAGTCGGTATAAAAAAGGTTTATTGGCATATACTTCACAAATCATACAGTTTAATTGTTCAATTATATTAAGAGTTGTACAATCATCACCACAACATTTTATTCTCATACTTATTGTTATCTAAACATTTTATTCTCATACTTATTGTTATCTAAACATTTCTCATCAACCTCCCCTGCCATACTTCCAGGTAATAATTAATCCAGTTACCGTCTTTATAGATTTACCTATACTGTATTTCATATGCAGAAAATCACACAAAACACGAATAGGAAGCAAGCAAAAACAAAAAAACCCAACAATGACTTAACAACACAGAAAAAATCCTCAATCAAAAACAAAGCAGAAAATATAAAAAACCAAAACAACTTTAAAATGGATCAAAAGAGAGATCAAATGATAAGGTTTTACAATTTGACCTAACTACATCTGTCATGATCAACTTTACAGTGCTCTGTTTGATGGCAAGGCTACTCACATCCCTGGACTGTGGTCAGAGAGGTTTCACTGGGACTTAATGCAGTGCAGACCCAGTGGATGGATTTTGGGCACTGTCATCCAGAGCCTTAAGCTCCGATACCATTCCCTGCTTTGGATTTGGATTTTATTATGTATAATCCTTGGATCACACAGGTTGATCTATTTCTTCCATGTGGACTTGGTTGATGCCTCACTTTTATGGCTGCTTGTTGGAAGATAAGCATTTAAGACTTCAGACACTATTCTTTCTGATAGCTGGGAGCCATTTGGTTACTTTACCATGTCATAGAACTAATTGTGCTTAGATAGGGGCTAAAATTAAGTGTGAGCCTAAAGTCCATTCGTATATCTATATTTTATATATGTCTCTGGTTCACTCGAGACAAGATACTAATTTTATGAGAGAGAATGTTATAACTCATCCCCCTGGGGCAGAGAATCATTCTACTGATGGTGACATTAATTTAATCAGTGGTGTACAATTTAAAATATTGACCTAGTTTTTATCCAGCCCTTGCTGACCCAGGCTAAGTACTATAGCCACCATGGACTTTAGATGCAGTTGTTTCTTTTTTTTTTTAAATAATCATTTTATTAGGGGCTCATACAACTCATCACAACCCGTACATACATCAATTGTGTCCAGCACATTAGTACTTATGTTGACTTCGTCATTCTCACACCTGCTTTCCACTTGAGCCCTTGGTGTCAGCTCTTTCTTTCTTTCTTTTTTAATCATTTTATTAGGGGCTCATACGACTCTTATCACAATCCACACATACATCAATTGTGTAAAGCACATTTGTACATGCATTGCCCTCATCATTCTCAAAACATTTG
>NW_022103914.1:10371813-10373160 GCF_000313985.2 Echinops telfairi
GATTTGGTATGGATATTATGAATAATTCTCTTGCTCTTGGCAAAATGGCCCTAGAAATTCAATCATCATAGTAGTCATTAGTTTCATTTTGATAACTAGTAGATTGGTTTGGATGAAACAACAAAAAGAAGATTAAAGCTCCCACATCTTCTTTCTGACTATCATTCTTTACATCAGAGAATTATGTTCGTTGAAGGTTTAGAAAAATAGATTTAAATAGTCTTCTTTTTCGGAAGTAGTTTCCTCTTTACCATGACCTGATTGTCAGAATATTCTCAGTGATTTAGGAATTTGTGGATTTACCCTGTTGTCTACTTTTCATGGAAGGAATGCTTTCATTTTTAGATTTACGTGTTTAGGTTTCTAATTTCTCAAGAAATTCATTTTTTATGTGTGTATATATTCCTTTACTCTATTAAAATACTCATAACGCCAAACTAGTTACAGTCGGTATAAGATGGGGGCTGGTACCTGGCTCTGGAGTGTGGGAGAGATAATGGAGTTCACAGTGACTCTGCCACTTAGCTGGGTGATGTTGGACAGCTCACTGGGCTGCTTTGGGTCTCAAGTTTCTTTCAGAAACAGTGTTCCCCTTTCTCAGCTTTCAACTAATAGCTATTGATGGTCTCTTAGATATGCCACCCTGTCGTACATGCTGTACCAACCTTTATGTGGGGTTCTCCCTCATAGGTCTTAAAGTCTAAAGAGATCAAAGGCTACCCAGTGGGTTAAGTCATGAAAGAGGAATGTTTAGCATGCTATGAGAGCCGAGGGTAGGTAGCCTTGAACTTCTCTGGAGGATACAAGAAAGCTTCTTGGAGGAGCTGCCACCTGTGTGCTGCATGTTAAGGGAGCCGGAAAGGGAAAGAGTCATGATGTGACTGGGAGAGAGAGCAGGGCAGGTGAGCAGGGCACACAGTGCACCTGGGAGAGAAAGATGTGTGTGGGGAGAAGTGGGACGTGGGGCTGGAAGTGGAGCAGTGAGGGCCTTTTATGCTAAGCTGGGAATTGCCACTTCTATCAATAATGGCTACCTGTGATTGAATGAACTAAAAATACATAGTAGGTATATTTGTAGATTTAAAACTTGGCTAACTTAGTATTATAGAATGCCCAGTTTTTTAACCAAATAGCCATTTTTAAATGTATAGCATACCATTTCTCCTTGTAATGTTTACATATTCCAAATGTAAAAATGTATTAACCAATTCTGTTGGATAAATTGAGATTAACAATGTCAAAAGACTAGGCAGTATGTAAATAATGATGTCCTACCATGATATAAATTCTATAACTGTTCATTTGAGTATTATTCAAAGTGCTCTAATAAATGAATTCCAATTTAGC
>NW_022103914.1:10375042-10376308 GCF_000313985.2 Echinops telfairi
GATAAAGTCATGCCATCCTAACTTCTAAGGAGACTCTTGGCTACACTTCAAACAGATTTGATAATTTTTGGCAGTCCCTGTATAGTCCATATTCTTCTTCAACATCATAATTCAAAAGTATCTATTGCTCTTCAGTCTTCCTGTTCATCACCCAGATTTCGCATGCATAGGAGGCCATTTAAATACCATGGTTTGGGGCAGGTGCTTCTTAGTTCTAATAGTGACTGCTTTGTTACATTTTGAAGATTTCTTTTGTAACAGATTTGCTCAATGCAATATGCAGTTTGATTTCTTAGGAGCACCATCAGAGTTGATTGTGGATTCAAGTAACATGAAAACCTTGACCACTTCAAATCTCTTCTCTGTGTACCATCATGCTTCGGTTTGATTGTGAAGTATTCTGATTTCTTTAGATTGAGGTATATTCAATATTAAGTATCCATACATTATATTCAGTATCCATACTCAAGTTTGATCTTTGTTAGTAAGTATTTCCAGCCCTGCAAGATTGTATCTTCTACACTTCGCAAATTGTAAGCCTGATGCCATGGTCTTCTTCATATGCTCCATCTTCTCAGATTATTTGCTCAGAACATAGTCTGAATAAATATGGCAAAAGGATACAGCCCTGTCACACACCTTTCCTCTTTTAAACTATGCAGTCTTCCTTGTTTTGTTCAAATAACTGCCTCTTGATCTATGTACAGGTATTGCAGGAGCACAATGAAGTGTTCTGGAAGTCCCATTCTTTGCAATGATAACCATAATTTATTCTAATCCACATAGTCAAATGTCTGTGCACAGTCAGTAAAACACAAGTTACTATCTTTTTGGATGTGTTCTGCTTTCAACCAGATCCATCTGACAGCAGCCATGCAATCGCTTATGTCACATCCTTTACTGAACCATCCTTGAATTCATGGCAAATGCTCGTCAGTGTACTGCTGCACCTGCTTTTTCTATTGTTTTCAGCAAAAATTTACAGGACTGTGATATTGACATTGTTTCATAATGTACACATTCTCTTGAAACCACCTTTCGCTCAAGTGGGCACAGACATGGATTTCTTTAAACTTCTTTCCGTGGATGAATGTTTCCAGCTTTTGATCAGTTCATTGAAGCATCTCAATTGGTGTTCAGTCAAAGCCTGAAGGTTTCATTTTCTCCACTGCCCTCAGTGATGCTGAGCCTTTTCCTTTTGGCATCAGTTCTTGATGAGATGGCACTTCTTTTTTGTTGTTGTTTTTTGGGGGGGTTTCTTAAAAC
>NW_022103914.1:10377811-10379871 GCF_000313985.2 Echinops telfairi
TGCCTCCCCCTGAGCAGCTCCTGCTGCATTCTGTTAGACAACTTCCCACAGCGATTCCTCAGGTCTTCACTTGCCTTTTATTTGTTTGTTTATTTTCAGAAATAGGTTGCGAGGGCTTCCTCTGTAGGCTGTATTAGGAAGCTTTACTGAAACACGTTCACCATGTGAAATACCAGTGACATAATTTCTATGATAAATTGACAGGGGACACATGCAAGATTCAATTTCTATAATCAAGAAACTCCCCAAGTGCCAGGACAAGTAAATATTAACACAGCTCATGCTAATAATCTAAAATTATAATAACTACCAAAAATGGTCAAGGACACTGGGGCAAAATGTGATATCCGTTCAGTAGGCTGTGTTCTGAATGGATTCCTGAGCGTGTTAGGATCTTATAATCCGTCCACATTCAGTATCCCTCTTCTCATCTTCTCTCACTCCAATAGCACCAGATTCATTTCCCCAACTTTAAATCCAGCCTGGAGCCCCTGGACAGCACCACCAAGTAAGCACACCACCACTAGCCCAAAGCCTGGTAGTCTGAGCCTCCCCAGTGGACAGGCCTGCCGGCTGAACCTACACTGGAAGCCAGGCTTGGTGATCTGCTTCCAGAAGGTCACAGCCTGGAGGAGGAGGTCTGTTGAGCATACACGAGGTCCCCAGGGACGAGAATGCGCTCAACAGCCGCTGAACACAATCAACGGAAAGGACAGTCTCTTTCACTGAGCCTTGCCATCCGAAACCGTTACCAGATTTGGTGTGTTTTCTCCATTGGAAAGCTTTCTTCATCCCTCGGGGTTCCATGGGAAAGAATTCACTCCATTTCGGGAGCTCGTGATAACCATTTGCCTTCAAGTCTATTCTGACAAATGGCCATCCCTTGTGGGTCCTACGTTACATAGGCTGCATTTTCAGAGGTAGCTCACCAGGCCTTTCTTCAAAGGAACCTCTGGATAGACTCTCTTGGTAGATTCCAATTGCGAACTTTTGGTTAATAGTCAACCTGGTAACTATTTTGCTAGTAAGGGGCTCCTATAGCACTTGCTTATCTGAACACTAAAGGTGGAAGACATCGCACCTACCCAGTCGTGAAATTTTGTGTAAAAGCCAGTGATCTAAATTACATAAGATTTTGATTGGAATTTTGACTGTACAGCCCCTTGGTCTATGTATTGGTAAAATTACCTGTGCTCTCAAAGTCTTAATACCGTGTCAGTGTTCCTGTGGGGCTTTAGTAAGATAATGCTTATCGAGTGCACATTATCCTGCCAAACAAAGCTTAGAACATTTTGCTTCCTGAGTTCCCAGGAGAAGCCTAGTCAAGTGCTTTATATTGGATTGTAGGGACTACCTTCAGCTCAAGGAGCAAGTTTGATTTTCTAAAATATCACATGCTGCCTTTGATGGATTCTCTGACATCATTGAAGGACAAATTATTCTCTTCTCTTTGAAATTTTACAATAGTGATAAAAGGGAGATGTTTGAAGATTATGAACTATATAATCCACAAAGAAAGATGCTTAAATCAGTTTTATGAGTTGATTTTAATTTTTTATTGTAGATTTACCTTTTCTGAATTCTGATGGCCAGTTTATCATTATAATGGATAATGTATTCCATTTTTGGGGTTTGATTTTCTACCAGCTTAGTTGCATTCAAACTTTCTTGATCCTCCAGAGCCTGGGTGATATTTGCTACACAACCTTCACCCTTTCATATTAAGGGGAAAACCCACAGAGAAGAGAAGACACCATTTCAATTTGCAAAGCTTCCTTCTCTGTCTGTGCTGCCTGAAAATGTTTTCTTTTATGGACTTACATTAGTCGTTTGGCATTATTAACCAGAGCAAATAATACTGAGTGCAATAATAGCAAATGAGCTGGCACTTGCATCAATGTGGAAATAGAGTTTACAAATATGCAGTAATGTATTCTGTAAGCTACATCATCATTTTAAATGTGCTTCTTGAACATACTTACATTCAGTCAAGAAAATACCACATCCATTATTATCTTTGTATTCTGGGACGATACTTGCTAGATGATTGCTATGTTTAG
>NW_022103914.1:10380389-10387132 GCF_000313985.2 Echinops telfairi
TGAACTCAAGGAAACCAAAAATGGAGACTTTTGGATCCTCAACCTGGAGATTTGGGTGGAAAGGAACAAGAATTGATTGAAGCAGATTGACAGAGAGCAGAGAGAGACACCGGCCACTTGTGTAGAAGAAACCCTCTTGCTCAGAGCTCATTTCTATTGACTCGTGGGTGCACACACGAATGAATCGACTGAATTAAAAGGTTCAGGAACAGTCTGGAATGTTTGATTCATTTAGGTATTTGCTGGTTAATCCACAAACCAGTTCAGAATATATTTACTATATGCAATGTGATAAGAATCCCTCAGCCTTCTAGAGAGAGAAATAAATAGTAGCTATGAGCGGTGGTACAGCTGCACCCAGATGGATTCCAACTGGTGGCAAGTCCATGGTGCAGAGTAGGACTGCTCCATGGGGTCGAAAGGATGTGATATTTTTAAAGCAGACCACCAGGTCTGGCTCCTGGGACATTTGGGGATGATGTCAAACCATCCATCTTTAGACTCCTTGCTAAGCGCTGCAGCTAGTAGTTGAGCCTTTAACCATTTTCATCACCAAGAACTTTGAGACATGAATCCAAAGTACTTAAATGCTAACAAAGATTGGGAGAAGATTGCTTATGGTTATAAAGGGTGAGACATTCCCAGGCTGAGAGCGAGCCCAAATTTTCCATCCAATAATGTAGCTGTATGAAACGGAGGTGGCCTTCTCTATTTTATCCCTTCCCACAGCCATGAATCACCTGCCAACTTCATTTGTTGGCATGGCATAAAGGGGGTGGAGGATAAATAAATGAGTGGAAAGATAGGAGTAGAAAGGAAGAGTGAAGCAGATAAAAGAATAACTTCCTAAAAGGTTTTACCTGCCGCACTCCCCCTCTCACCTGTCTTTTCACTCATTTATTTATTTAATTTGGAGAAGTTTACATCTTCTCTTTCAGTGAGTGACATTAATGGGAACCAGCAAACTTGCTTTTATTTGACTTAATTTATATTTTGTACTAAAGTACCTTGAGCCAGAATCAACTGGATGGCAGTGGATTTGGGTTTTGGGTATCTTGTACTTTATCCACATCGGGTGATAGACGCAGTATAAGGTAATAGTTAAGCAAACTGACTCCAGGCTCAAGTGGCTCCAAGTTTAGAGTCAACATTCTTCCTTGAACCTAGGTTTTCTTGTATGGAAATGCAAGGGATTGAGCTGTAGGAGCTCTAATAGGCCTCTCAGCGCTGACATTGATGGTGAAAAGGAAAGGACATTCCTATGTGATAGCCCAGGGCTAGCACACTCTCCAATAAGGAGTGATGTGAGGTCCACAAGAGAAAACTTTCCATTGTCAAGACTGGAAGGGGCCTTACACATGATTTTACCCAAGCTGCTTCATTAACAGAGGAAGAAATCAGAAGTAATGCTTAACTCTTTCTAACTTTCTCGCATCATATTTTATTACTAGGTTTATATTCTTCAGAGAGAAGAAAAATGTTCCTTGAAAGAGTTAAAGTGATCAGATAGATGTAAAGAAGGTTTCTAGTCATAATGTATGGGAACAACTTAAAATCAGATGAAAAAACAAGAGGGTCTTTAATTGAGGCAGATCTTGCAGGGCTGAGAGAATTCCTGAGAGCCGTGGCAGCATTTTGGCCCTCCAGCCTCAGGTCCTATGAACAGTGCACAAGAATCTTTTCTGCAAAGCAAAAGTCTTGGTTCCACCTCTGACTCCAAGCCTTTTTCTTGCTTCTTCGACACCTAGTCCAGTACCATCTTTAAATGGTAGGAGGAGAAAAAAGCTAACATAACAAGTTTGTGGGAAAACATTTAAGATAGAAAGTGAAAAAATATTTAGCTTTTTTTTTTTTTGAGGGCTTTGGGGGTGGGAGTTGAGAGTTCATTGTAGAGTTTCAACATTTCCAGCAATTGGTCACAAACCTCCAAAATTCTGCAAATAATGCCTTTGGGTTAATATACCTGTGCGATCCATTATGCTATTTCATTCTTTTACTGTCATTTGATTTCAGGTGACTGAAATTACTCAATGGTCTTGTCCTCCCTTTTTAAAGGCAGGTTTGTTGGCACCAAAAACATGGCTAGTTGCATAATTTCTGCATTTCGCTTTGTCTCGGTAGCCATAGTCACTGTGTAAACTTGGATTTGCATATAGAGGTAAACCAGAATGATTTCCAACAAATAAGAGCCCTGGCAATGAAAGAAAGCCATGCCACTATTCATCACAAAAACCATGCACTTGTGCCACATCAATCAAGTATCATGCAGCACACATTATAGAGAGACGGGTTATTGCTCTCAACATATTTAGTATAGTTATTATTTTCCAGGCCTTCAACAAGAACTTGCAGTTGTTTTCACCAAGTGAAATGGCTACAATTTGGAAACAACAGATTTCTGTGTAGCAAAGAGAGAATGTCCCTCCAGTGAAAGACTGTGCATGCGTGTTTGCGCTGTCCTGGAGGGGGATGAAAAGATGGCTTCTGGTCTTGTGTGTAATTTTCCACTTACTTGAACATTTTTGTTTTTCCCCTTCTGAGGCTCAACTAATTTCTCACATTTGTCTCCTAAGGGATTGGACTAAAAGATTTATGAAAAAATGTTTCTAGTGTTGAAACTTCAGTGTGAGTCAATGTCTTCTGAAGTGGCTGATAAGGCTCCCTGGGGGTGGGGGTGGGGAGGCACTGGAATGACCCAGCAGGGCTGTACCAACAGGAACCCTCACTTTGCCTTAGATTATGGGCTATATAGTGCAATCGTTTATAATTTCAGGAGGGTGCTGAGTAATGTTCTCTTTCTGGAAAGGGCCAGGAGACCCAATAAGTTTTGGATGGAATCTATGATGTCCATGCCATGAGTTCCCAGACTAGTAATGTAGAATAGTACCTGGCACACAGTGGGTTCATAATAGATATTTACTGAATGCATGAGGGAAAGCCTTTATTAATTTGTTAATGGGTTAGTCTGATTATTCATGTGCTCTTCTTATCAGAAAAATATCAAACTTGTATTTATTTGAGAAAAAATGGGATTGGGGTTGGGGGGATATAGAGTAAGGAAATGACATTTGTTGTAAAGTCTACATTCTTTGACACATTTTTAGTGACATTTTAGACTAAATCTTGATGTATATTTGGACGACTCAGCCCCAGAATTCTAAGATTAGGTTGACCATTCATTGATCCCAATCAGATTCAAAATGATAGTTTTGCATGGCCATTCATTTCTTATCCCCAGAGGGGAAAGGAGTAATCTGCTGAAAGGTTCTATTTCCTAATATTCAACTTGGTCTGATTGTTTCAACTTGTGTCTAATTCAGACCTAAATATTAATGAGAATGGCAACCCTATTTTAAATGGGCATTATGCCAGTGTAACAGATGGGCCTTGAAAATTTCAATGATATCTTATGTATGAATCTCTAATACTGTCAAGTAGACAAAGTCCTTAACAAGAAATGTCAAATATATTTTCCTGTCAGTCCCTAGATACCTCAACTCTGCATTGTTACTCTGTTGCACCATTTTGAATTTCTCTTTACACTTTATAGTCCCTAGAGATATCACTCTTAAAGCATGTGGTTAGAGAACTCCCTGCAAGATACACCCAAATGACCTGCCTCCTCTTCTGTCCTTTGTTCATCTTTTGTAGACTCTTTCTACCTGCATTCTGTGCCTGTAACCTGAATCATTTCTATTGAAACCACATCACTTGCCATTTCTTCAATGGAAAACTGTTCTTTCTCTGTCCCCTATGTAAGAGAATGAACACCTCACAAATCGCATGCAATCAAAATCAAAATAGGCTTAATCTTTGAGGGATGCTGTACATTCTCTACAGCATTGTGACACCTCTGTGACATTGTATGTTGATCCATCCACTTCTTGCCCTTTGAAATTTTTGTCATCTGTCCTATACTACAACTAATTTCTTCTATCAATATGAGGGTTTATTTATTTATTTATTTTTTGGTAAAGGAATATGTGGCAGTTAGATTTTATGTCAACTTGCACATGTATAAATGTGTAGGCATGGAGTCTAACCTATCAATAAGGTCACAGCCTCCTTTGTGGTGTGTCCTCTTAATAAGAGAAATAATGAGAATTTCTCTCCTCTCTCTATGCCCTTCACCATTCCTGATTAGTAGGAGTTTTATCTGCCTCCAGGGGCAGCCTCATGTGGACTGCTGACCCTGGGATCAAACCAGGGAACTATTGGCACCCTGTCATGTTTCCACAGAACTTGAATCCATGGGACTCTGCACCAATTGGATTGTGATCGCCCTGCTTTCTACTTTACCTCCCTCTGCTTCATCGGCCTGCAGCTATGTGAGTCTGAAGAGGGCTCCATCTACCATTGAACCAATGTGCTTGAGTGGGACTGGGCCGAGATGCCTTCTTGATATAAAGTTCTTTCTCATACAAATGTGAGTGTCACTGATTTTGTTTCTCTAGGCAATCCAGGCCAACACAGCATGGGACACCTATTAGACACAAAAGAAATACTTGAGCCTAGGTCTGATGATGATCAGTGCTCAAGAATAAACTCTGAGTATATTTGTTGCTGACTTTTGGCTTCATGGTGATTTTCTGTATCTTATAGGTCACTTGTTGATGGCATGAGGCTGAGTTGCCAGATGAACTCACTTTATGAACATGAAGAAAGCCTTATCTCATGAAGGCCATGCGATTACTCATATACTAAATAAAAGCTTCTAATGATCACATACTATCCTAGATATTGGATATGGTCTTTGTCCATGTGGAGTTTACATCCTGGTGACAATGTAGAACTGACACCCTCACAGCAGACTGTGAGATGACCACCTGCACCCTCTGAAGCCACTGAGTTATGAAGATTCTCATTTCATGAACTGATCTCAGTATCACCACCAGAAAGAGTTTGAAGTGGCCAACTATTATTTTTATAGTAGATTATCAAGCTATAAGATATACATAGTGGGAAGCTAATGACCTACAAAAAAAGGTCTTAATTTATTTCAGCATGTTTGGAAGAGCTGGGTGACTATGTGAGAGCAAAACTTCATGGGGGATAATTGATTTGACATATTAACAAGGCTCTTCAAATTGTTAATTATAATGCAATGCATTGCTCTTAATGAATTCTCATCATGAATATTGATCTGTCCAAAGTGATAAGAATCTCTATACAGCCAATCAGTTGAAGGGAACAACCAGTAATATAATTATTGGTGTTGCTACTCCCATTTGGTTTGATGGGATGAGCACTATGACCATATAAGTATTGTTCAACCTATAATAGCTTTGGAAACTAACAAGGGGAACTCCTGAAGATTATACTGTGACAATGGGTGTGTAAGGGACATGTCGAGCAAAGTAGCATGTAAGTTCAAGTAAATACTAGGTACTTAAAAAAAAAGTTGCCATCAATCTGATTCGGACTCCCGAAAACAATCTGTGTTTTAAAGGATTTCCAGTGGTTGAGCTTTTGGAAATAGACTGTCAAGGCTTTTTAAAGAACTTCTGGGTAGACACGTCAGTCTTCTAGTTAGTAGTGAACAATTTAACTGTTTGAGCCACTCCAGGAGTTCTACAAAAAACCTCTCCTTATACCATGTGCCTAGTTCTTTTGAGCTCTTTCATAGTTTCTTGTGGTCTTGTCCTCCAATCATCTAGAACTGAGATTTCAGGAATACGCTTAGCGTGTTTCTCCCAGATACTTTTGTTGAACTGACAGCCTTGGTAACTCTCGCCTCTCCACCTGTGATGACCTCTAGCCTTTACCTTACCATATGTCTTGAAATGATAGGTCTCTCTCATCTTTAATAAGCTTTATGCTTCAGTAGGGTAGGTATCCTGTTTTATTCATATGTTAACTGTCTATTTCATGTCTCAGATCGCTCATCCTTAAAATAGACATAACAATGGTACTAACCTCACAAAGTTTTATGAAGATAAAATCAATGTAAAGATTTGGGATTCTTGTACTAGTTCCTTACTATGTAGTAAGCTCTTAATAGTGTTAGCTCAATGTTACCATTATCATCATTATTTGGTATCCCTGCTGTCTGTAGTCAAGGTTCCCCTATGAAAATACACACACACACACACACACACACACACACACACACCAAACAGATAAATTAAATATGATTCACTCATCAAACATTTTTTCTTGTTTTTATTACCAAACAAGGTCTCACTCAGCGGAGATTAATAAACAAAGACTGATGAAACTGAAAGGGGAAAGCTGTATACTTTGGTGGATTTAGCAAGGAGCTAGCCGGAACATGAGCTGCCAGGCAAACTCCCAAGAAAGGGAGATTTGCATTTTCATACATATACACAAAATGTTGTATATTGCCCATAATCTACCTGTTCTTCTCTTCCAGATAAGCTATATATTTTGAGCCCTTTCAAAAGAAAAACCCTTTAAGTCTCAGGTTATAATATTGAAAGACTCAATGGGCAAACTATTGAATGATGCAGGAAGCATCAAAAGAAGATGGAAAGAACGTGGAGAATCACTTTATTAAAAAGAACTAGTTGACACTCAACCAGTGGTGGGATTCAGCTGGTTGGGCAGAAATAATATTTAATTTTTTGTTGAGTTTGGCAAACCAGTAGTTAAAATGGCACTTTTAAATCAGGACTATCTTTAATATTTAATAATATTAAATATTTTATAATGTCAACTATTATTTAATATTTTTCACAATATTTTAGAACTTTCTTACAACAATCTATTTTTTGGTTAATATT
>NW_022103914.1:10388805-10399408 GCF_000313985.2 Echinops telfairi
TAGGATTGAGAGAAGCAGCGAAAACCACAGTAGTAGGACAAAATTTTAGATGGGTCTTGAAGTGAAGATAGTCCAGAGATAGCTATATGTATATATAGTTATACATAAATGATTATAGTTGAATGCTGTCAAGTCAATTCCATTGTCTGGTAATCTTATGTATCATAGAAAAGAACTACCCCCATTGGGTTTTCTTGACTGTAATCTTTAGGTATTTCTCCCATGGTAGATTTGAACAAGGTAGGGACAAGGAAAATCTTGATGTTCAAGACCATGGCAACTATAAATTAGGAGATCAGCTTGGAGAAGACTTGAAAGGTGGGATGCATCCAGGCTATTGAAGGGTCTTGAATGTCAGACAATAGATTATACTTTAAATTAAACTCATTTCTATTTAACAGAACACACACCATTTTAAAATTATGAACAAAAATCATCAAAATTCATAAACAAGGAGACTCCCCATGTTTCTTTTTTCTCTGTAGATAATTGGGAGGGGGCTAAGTAAGAAATCATCATGGACTAGACAAGACTTCTGGGTCTGAGCCTGATTCTATGTGACTCTTAGATTAGCAGTTGAAATATACCCAACAAGTCCCAGGAGGATGTAACTTAAGTTACATCCAAGGAAATTTTATGGAGAAATTCTACTCTGTACTAAATAAACGGGCTTGCTACGAGTTGAAATTGATTCAATAGCAATGGGCATGTGACTTGCATCAGGTCAAATACCCTCCATACAACATTATTTTTTATAAAATAATTAATAGTAATTAATAGTGACCCTTTGTACAGATGTACTCTAAAGGCTGCAACAATGGGCTCAAGCATAGGAACAATTGTGAGCATGGTGCAGGACCAGGCAGTGTCTCATTCTGTTCTGCAAAGGGTCACCATGGTTTATTCTGTTGTGCCGAGGGTCACTATGGGTTGGAAGCAACTCTGTAGCAGCTAACAAGAATAACAACAACAATAACAACAACAAAGGTATCTATTCTAAAAACAAAATTGAGCATGCAAAAGTAGGTAGTGTGGTGCAGTATGAAGAGCGGAGATTATTTAATGAGATAGGTGTTTGTTCCGAAAGAGCAATCCTACTCCCACCTTTAGCCAGCAACAGTAGAAAGAAACTCTAAGTGTTGTGCTTCTTCCAGTCATGCAATTGGAGAGCCCAGAGGTTAGTTGTGCAGACTGTGTTACCCCAGTCTTTAATTCCTTGATGCTGAATGGACACTGGCTCTGTGGAGCCACAGGAGTGCATCACTGGGAGTTCTCCACTAATAAATGTCCACGTCTGGCTGACCCAGCATGATGAATATTTGTAATCATGGCCCTAAGGCATTGGAAAATCCCAGGATGCCTTCTGAATCACCAGAAGAATATTAAATTATAGTCAGCCAGGTTTCTGGTTAGGAGTCCATTTTACTGTAATTAAATGGTTTGAAAAATGAGATAAGATGTCAAGTTTACAGGAATCGTTTTGTAACCTGGAGTGTGTGATTAATTTGTGCCTCTCTCTACTTAGCCTTTGCGGACAAGAATCATCTGGATTCATGTCCATGCCTCTTTGGACAGTTTGCACTATTCAGGGTTGGGGCAGGGGATGAAGTGGTGGATTTTTTTTCTCTATTAAAGATTTTTCAAATAAACCAACTACAGTGTGGGTTTTAAAAATACTCTAAAAGGAAAGTACCACATCAAGGGATTTTTAGCTTTGCATATCCTAACACAAGACAAACATTCCACTTTCAAACGCAGGTGATCAAGAAGGTGCCTCCCACTTCAACTTCCCAGTAAATTTCTGGAAAGAATCTACAACTCCGGTTACTGGTTACTGGTGACGAGTGGACATATGCAGTGCTGCAGAACGAACTGTTCACGCAAAGGTCCTCGACACGGCAAACGTTTTGCTCCCTACATGTTTACCACAATCGAAAGAAAGTAGTCTGGTGTCATTGCTTAGGAAAGTTTAGCTGCCTGCTTCCAGGATAGCTGAGAGGGGAGAGGGCAAAGGGGTCTTTTGGAGGCTGACTTTGAGTGGAAAAGCCAGAGGATGTCAGCCTTTAGAAGTTCCAGAACGTTTCCCATTCTGGGTGGGTGGCTGGGTGGGTGGAGATAAAAGATAAACAACAACGCATACCGGAATACAACGTGAACTCTGAAGTCGGGGGAGGTGATGGGGAGAGGAAGAGACGCAGGTACCTGGAAAGTTACTGCGGTAGCTAGAAAGAGAACCAGTAGATAGAAATTGAGGTCTCAACTCTAGGCTGGGAAATAGGAATCTAACTTCCCTCCTGCTTCTCTGCTCTGCCTTTGGAATAAAACCCTCCCCCGCTCGGAGACCCTCTCCTGGAAAGCTTCCGTAAGCCACCCTGGAAAATCGAATGGGACTGATGCCCAGTCCCAGTCCAATCCAGTTTTCAGTTTTCAGAGGAAAATCCGGTCCGGCGTTTATTTTTAGCAGCGCTTCCCTGTGACCGAATGCTACCGTTCCTTAGCCGCGACAACCAAGGACCGTATTGGGGAGAAAAAGCCAGGAGGGGCGGAGGAGAGGAGGCGGGAAAAGGGGCGGGGGGAACGCCCGGCGCATGCGTGCCAGCGCTCATGCAAATCTGCTGTACATCCAGGGAGCAAAGTGGGATGATCTGTCACTACACCTGCAGCACCACGCTCGGAGGACAGCGCCTGCTTGCTGCTGCCAGACCAAGGTAAAAAAAAAAAATCCGAGCGAACGCCGTGCATGCATTTCTATACCAGATGCGCATCGCAACCTATCCCCGCGTAGAGGCAATCTGCTGTTGCCGCTAAGTGTCCTCTGGTGGCTGATTGCAGCTCAAGGTTTAAGAAATCCCATCTTTCAGGAAGCCTGAGGGGAAGGAAGGAAGTACGGGCGAAATCACCAGATTGGCTTCCCAGATTTGGGAATCTGAAGCGGGCCCACATCTTCCGGCCAACTTCCATTGAACTTCCCAGCACTCCAAAGGGACCGAAATGGAGAGCAAAGGTATGTGACTGTCCCCATCGGGGGACTTCTCACTGCATGTGCGTGTGGCCAGGGCAGTGCTCAGCGAGGGGACTGCAGTGCTTGGTGAAGGAGCATTAGACTAGGTCGATAGGAGGAGGACATGGTATGTTCGTTGCAGCACTGGGCAAGTGTGGCAGGAAGGCGACTTCTTTTTAAATCCCACAGCTTGGAAGACAGTGTCGAATACTCCATCAGCTGCGTAGTGTAGTGGAATGAGTTTTGTGTTTGTGTGTGTGTGTCTGGGGTGGGGTGGGGGAAGGTGTAGGTAAGTCTTTAAATGGTGGGGGAGGAGAGATGTGTTGTTAAAGCAAATTCTCTTCTGTCCAAGGATGGGGTCCCGCAAATCTATTCCATTTGCTTCAGGTTTGCTGACTGGCACGTTTGTATCTGATATCCAATAATGCATTGCTGAAAGAATGGGTGTATCCATCCCTTCCCCATGAAGATGGTATTTCGGGATGTGTATGGCTACATCCTATTGTGTTTTGAATAAATGTCATCAGGGAAATTGGGTCTATTTGCAACTGTGTGCCTTTAGAACTGACCTCCAAGGAGAACAGTGTCTCAGAGCACTGCTTGGTTCCCAAACACGATGCATTTACGAGTGCTGGACATGCATCTATTAATATTCTCCACACAAATTTACATACAGTTTACAGACTAACTGTTCAATGAACTGTAAAGATCAACTTCTGATAGCATATGTAATACACGCAAAAACATGATTAATAAAGATTGGATATCCTTTGGATTTACCCCATGTAGGTTTCTCTGGGCTCCTCTTCTGTCTTCTTAAAACACCCCCAGGGTGCAAGAGCCTTGAGTGATGTGGTCAGATACCCAGTAGGAATGTTCGATGTATTTAATTCTGGTGAAATCAGAAGAAATGATGTCAACTTTTATGAAACTATAAGTATTACTCAGAACTCGAGAAGCTATATTTGAAACAAGGTTTTATTTTTAAACCAGGAATGTCAGTCACTGTGGTAATGTGCTTAGGATCAGAGAGTGGTTACCTATTTCTGGGCCAATTACTTAAACTGGAGGGTTGAAGATAGCAGATCTATGTTTAATAAAGTCTTTAATCAGTAGATTTAAAGTATTTAAGCCTAGGTAAGCATTGATAGTATGAAAATTGTGGATTTAGGAAAGCTGGCAATTTTCACTTTAGGCAAATTATTTTTATGCTATGTTGGTGGGCACTTCCATGTCTGATTCTGATGTGCATATATGAGAAAAATCCATTTCTATAAATATAAATGAGGCATATAGCTCTATTGTAGAATCCATTTTCAAATGAGAAGCCATTCTTTCTTAACTCATGGAGGTCTGAAACATTCGCTTAGTAATAATTGATTAAGTCTCTCTGCAACATAAGGTCAGCATCAAAAAGAAAGACCATCATTTTACTATAAAGTGGTTTTGTGGTTGTTGTTTTCCTCTCTGCATAGACTAAACTTATTATTTGGTTACTACATTTAATTTATATAGCTAAGATTCTTGTTAACATTTTGGCCTCTGGTTTACACACAAATCACTGCACCATCATAAAAAGAGGTTGCAATAATCTTTTCTTTTCCGTTTGCCTATAAAATATGCTAGCTGTCACTCAACGCTCCAAGTGGTTTATATCTCAGGTTGAGACCAGGAGAGTTCAAGCTCTTCTGTCAAACCCGGGAGTTCAGAGGGAGACAGACTCTTGGGAATTTATTTGAGAAGAATCAGGCCAGAAGTTGCATGGCAATTTACACAGCAGGGGTGCAGGCCAAGTCACAGCACTGACCCAGTGACAATGGAGAATGTTGTCCCAAGCCAATAATATGGTCATTTTGCAGAAGTCCCATAATTGCCTCCCATAAAGGCTATGCTAAGCATCCTTATATGTATTAGTCCCTGGATCATCTTTACGAAATCAAGTTAGCTAATTAGAGGTCATCCTAAGCATAGAAAACTGTCTACACATTTGTCTCACTTTCCAAGTTGACACAAATGTCCCAGCTAACATGGTAGTTAACATGACATTTTTATTATCAGTAAAGAGTCTGCTCAGAGAAGTGTTCCATCCTCACATAAAAACTTCTTCCCCCAAGATTAACATCTAACTCTAGGGAAGAGGGCTCAAATACGGATACATGTATATATATTTTTTCTACTGGAAACACATTTCAGAGAGATTCAAAGCTTAAATTAGTCATTTTACTTACTGAGTTGAAGGTTCAAGGATTTTCCATCACAGAAAAAATATCTAATGGTCCATTTAATCTTGAATCCTGTCTCTAGTATTTGACTACCTTCACATTACTTTCAGTATTTAAAATCCTTAGAACATTTGTCTAGACTCTTTAGAGAGCTGGACTTCGGTTATTTACAAATATAATTGATATGATTCTACCCGCCCCTGCTTTCTTCATCCGTAGTAGGGAAGCGATTAACATAAATCAATTGGTTCAGTAATCATTTCCTGATGTAATTTTAGTGATATTTATATGCCATAGTAATTAATGTTGCCTTTAATATTTGGAGGGGTGCACAGTCTGAACAATTTGAACAGAATGTGGGCCTTGAAAACTAGATGTACTTAAAGATAAAATGTATTTCGTTTTTAGACCAGTGGCCCACAAACTTTGCTGCACCTTGGAATCACCTGGCATGCTTTCTAAACATCCTCACACAAGGGTCTAATCTTATGTCAATTAAATCAGAATGTTGTGGGTACACTTGTTGGTGGATTTAATTCCCCCGATGACTCCATTCTGCAGCAATGTTTTGGAGCTGCTGACTAGGATTCGATCTATCGCCTGTCCTTTCTTTTCTGTCTCCTGCATGGCATCTTTCTTTGTGTAGGTAGGTGCTCCGTTTCATGCTGCCAGAATATAAGAAATACTTGTGGAACTTTCAAAAAGTAAAGATGGTAGGGACACACCCTTAGCCATAATGGGCTGATTGATTCAGAAGTATGATTCAAAAATAAGCATTTATATAAAACTCCCCAAACTATGATAGTGGTTAGCCAGTCGCCTCTTTTCTAGGCCTCGCAATGTCATCGTAAGACCAACAGCATCATCTGGAATAATGGTATTGCTAGAAATGTAACAGCAGTCCTCGATATTGCAGGCCTACTCCAAGCTTGCTGAATTAAAATCTGCATTTCAACAAAATCAGCTGGTGATTTGTATACATGTTAAAGTTTCTGAAATACACAGGTCTAAATCTTACAGAACTGTTCCTACCTCTGAATGCCACTTCTCTAGGCACCTCCGTATAAAAGATTTTATATTATCCAACAAATCAATATGGAGGCTGATATGATCATATGTGTTCACATGCAAGGGCTTCTGGTTGCTTTTTGAAAAGAACAGATATGAAACGGAAAAGACATTGCTCATCTTATGGTTAGATTAGCCAGTGGACTGACTTTTAAATACCTTCACCCCCTTTCTCAAGCCAAGTATTTTCAACTCCTGATTGTTTATTTAACATTTATTCTCTAGGCTTACTTTAAACTCTTGAAAACATCTTACTACTAACCCACTGTAGTAAGACGATGAAGTAAGAAGCTTAAATCTAGGTACTTCTTATCTGAGGGCAATATAGCTCCTGTGCATGCTCAAGTCCCTGAAGAGTTATTGAGTAGGCCACTTGATCCATAGAATCTCCCTGAACTCTCCACTTCTAATTGATTTTTTTTCTAGGGAGTGCGTTCTTTAGATGACCAAAGTCATGTTCTCCCTACATATGCAATATTTATGATAATTGGGATTGCATTTTTTGTTGTTACTTCTTGATGCTATCGAGTTCATTTGACTTATTGTAATTTGCATGTGACAGAGCAAAACCCCAGTCCTTTGCTATCCCCACAATGGTTGCTGTGTTTGAGCCCATGGTTGATGCCACTCCATGTAAACCCAGCTCATTGAGGGTCTCCCACTTTAGTACTGACCCTTTGTTTTACAAGGGATGATGCTCTTTTCTAGAGCTGGGTCTTTCCTGGTAATATGTTCAAGAAAATGACCATCCTTGCTTCTTCTTGTTCTTCTTTTTAAAAAAATCAGTTTTCGGGGGCTCATAAGGAGCATCCTGGCTGTACTTCTGTCAAGAGAGACTTGACCATTCTGGCAGCCCCTGATATATTTAGTATTACTTGCTGCTACCACAATTCAAAGGCATCACTTCTTCTCTGGAGTTCCTTATTCATTCTCCAACTTTCACCTGCATATAAGGCTATTGAAAAGACCACTTGGGATATAAGCCACATAGTATTCCAAGTGAAATATCTATTAATACTTAAATCTTTTGCAGCAGATTTGCTAAATGCAACACGTGCTTTGATTTCTTGATAGCTACTTCCATGGACATTGGATGTGAATCCAAGTAAAATGAAATCTTTGACAGCTTCAATCATTTTTCTTTTTATCGTGCCGCTGCTTTTTTTCTTTGGTTTTATGTTCAGATGGAATATACTGAAAGCTGTATTCTTTGTTCTTCATCAGCAAATGCTTCAAATCCTCTATGCTTTCAGCAAACAAGGTTGTGTTATCTGCATATTGTATGCTTCCTAATGCTACACTTTTCTACATATAGATGGGTTATTTGCTGAACATACAAATTGAACAAGTATGGCAAATGGTATAGCCCAGTGCACACCTTTCCTGATTTTAAATAATGAAGGATCCTGTTCCTCTATTTGAATGCCTGCCTCTTGGTGTA
Source organism: Echinops telfairi (assembly GCF_000313985.2). Classification (NCBI taxonomy): domain Eukaryota; kingdom Metazoa; phylum Chordata; class Mammalia; order Afrosoricida; family Tenrecidae; genus Echinops; species Echinops telfairi. The sequence goes on from NW_022103914.1 coordinate 10,396,538, forward strand.
TGTACAGGTTCCACATGAACACAGTTAAGTGTTCTGGAATTTCTGTTCTTCACTGTGCTATCCATAGTTTGTTATGATCTGAACTGTTTACTGTCTTTTGGACAGGGGATGTCTTTTTGTATAGTTAATAAAATACAAGTAAACATCTTTCTGGCATTTTCTGATGTCAGATAGATCTAGCTGACATCAGGAGTAATAATCCCAAGTCTCTGCATTCTTCAGAATCCAGCTTGAATTTCAAGCTGTTTCCTATCAAAATGCTGCTATATATCAATGACATTTAAATGATATTGTTTAATAAATTCAGAATTATTTTGGATCACAGCTTTTGAAATGGACATAAATATGGATTTCTTCAAATTGGTTGGCCAGGTGCTATTTTCAAAATATCTTGGTACAGGTGAGTGAGAATTTCCTGTGTTTCAGCCATTTGCTGGAATATTTAATTGGTATTCTGTCAATTCCTGGAGCCCTATTATTCTCCAGCGCCTTTAGCCTTCAGTGCCACTTGGATTTCTTCCTTCACTATGATAATTTTTTGTTCATTTGTTCACAACTGAATTAGTTGAACATCAATCAGTTATTTTTGTACAATGACTCTGTATTCCTTCGCTCTTCTTTTGATGCTTCCTGTGTCATTCAATATTTTGCCTATAGAATCCTTCAATATTGCACATTCAGGCCTGATGCCATGTTCATGCCTCTAGGAGATTCTAACTTGGGAGTGGTGAAAGAAGTTTGATTACCATGAAGGCTACCCCAAACATTAGCTTGGTTTGGGAACTCAGACAGCAGAAATATGACCTACTCTATCTCTAGAGATCTGCACATACATTCCCAGTGAAGGCTCAACTCTGTTCTGGGTTCTATACAGCACTCAGAGTCTCACCAGGGCACGGGTCAATAATGAAGGTCTATCAGTCACAGTTAAGTTTTTGAAAATAGGATGATTTAACCTGCCAGTAAAAAAAAAGGATTGTCTATGCATTTTCTAGTTTAGCAGAACCTGAATGTGGTTTCAAGAAAAGCTACTTTGTGCTTTAAAAAAAAAAAAAAGGAAAACCACAAATCTTAAGGCTGTTTTGCTGGGCTAGGTGAAAACTAATGCTGTGAAAACATAATGTCATTGCATACACAGTGGGAATAGGAGATGAGTTCTCCCGCCACGCTAACTGGTTAACCTTGAACCAAACAAGATTCTAAATATTAAAGGATGGAATTCATTTCAGTACAAAATATGTGAGATGACATATGATTCCAGGCATCTTGATATAGGTGGGGATACAGACATAAATAGCTCATTGCCTTGCCCTCCCGGAGCAAACAGTCTAGGGCAGCGGTTCTCAACCTTCCTAATGCTGCGACCCTTTCATATAGTTCCTCATGCTGTGGTGACCCCCCCCACCATAACATTAGTTTCGTTGCTAGGTTATAACTGTAATTTTTCTACTGTTATGAATTGGGCAACCCCTGGGTAAGGGTAGTTCGACTCCCAAAGGGGTCACGACCCACAGGTTGAGAACCGCCGATCTAGGGCTACATGAACCGGCTAGATACTCAGGACCTGTTTCCCTTTCCATGTGTGTTTTGCTTTCATCTTTGAGAGCACTTGTAGGTTACCTAGGTGGCTAGAACATAAACTCTGGCAGAGACCTCTGTGCAGACACTTAACACTCTACAGCAATAATGCTTCCCTTTTGTTTTAGTTTACCTTTTGACAAAATCATTGCATGGGAGGACATTTTCACTCAAGGTGTAACTGCTCTCAAAGCTATTGCAATTGACTAGCTAACTAGCTACTCACGCATTGTCTGATTAGGTGGTTATTCTGACTTGTTAGCACCAGTTATGAGTTTGTGATGACAATTAAATTATCTCCTATAATTCCCTTATCCTTTCCTCTTATGTCTTTAAGTATTGGAAGTACTGAGTACTTACTCTATTGGCCCCCATAACCTCGGATTTACAGTGTTTTAGAGTTATGACAAACCCCAATATCTTTGTGTACTACGTAACCATATTGTGACCTGGAAGTTTTCATGTTTCATTCTCAGATGTTCACTTGCAGATGGTCAATGCTGTGATTTATAAAGGTCATTTATAATAAAACAGCAATATTGAAAACTAAAAATAACCTCAAGTATTCCACTTAAGTTGGTATGTCTTAACCCTGTCAGCAATTTGTGCCTCTTTATGTGACCAATTACAGTTTACTAGTTTTTGTCCTTAGGTTCCTAATTTGTCACATATTAGCCATCAAAAGGAATATTCATGAGATGCTTTGTACCATTGCAAAGGGCTTTGAAAACCCCATGTTTAACTTCACTTGACTTAATGTGTAAGAAAGCAGAGATCCAGAAAGTGATTAGGTCACTACTTTTTACCTTTGTTTTTCTACAAATTAGTAAGATTATTCCGCTCATCCCAAGTCCCATGCCAGAATATCATGATCATGAAATTAAAAAATCACCCAATGAAAATTTGCAGTTTTTTAGGATCGTAGCCTGTCTTGATTCACAATGAGCTGTTCTTGTCTCCTCACTACACTGGGGGTCATGAGGGCAGAAACTGGACTCCTGTCCTTGTAGTTTTAAAAGCAAGTTCACTGCTTAGGCACTGTGTCAATCTGGGTACTTTAGAAAAACAAATCCACACAAACTCATGTATAAGAGAGAGTTTGATATAATAAAAGTTAAGTGCACATCAAGAAAACATCCTAACCCAGTGCTGCCCAAGCCCACAAGTCCAATATTAACCATTAATCCATATGTCCAACAACAGTCCACAAAGTCCTCCTCCGCCTCACAAAACAGACACAATGATGCCAACTGCAGGAGGAAAGCTGAATCAGTGAATGTGTAAGCATCTCAG
>NW_022103914.1:10399508-10405099 GCF_000313985.2 Echinops telfairi
TGCCAGTTGAATCAGGGAACTAGAAGGTGAGGCTCACTGAGCCATTTATCCCTCCGCCCTTCAATTAACCCCACATGTGTTTATCGGCCAGGTTGACACAATAAACTAACTACCTCAGGCACTCAACAAATCATCCTCACTGATTTCCAAAAAGGCTTGAAATCAACAAAAGATATTCATTTGGGCTTACTTTATATTTTTTAATATTAACTCGTCTACTACTTAAAATTCTCTCGTGGTGGGACTTGTTCTGAGGCAGTTATATAAAATCTTATAGGCATAGGCATGGAAATACAATGGATCAAGTAGTACATCTTGGATGGTTTTAAAATATTGATTATATATATTTTGGTTACCAAGGTAATTATCACTTAGGATGCCCATCAGAATCAGTGGGCATCCATATTGAATGGGACACAGGTGGCTGAGAAGCATCTCGGATGGTTGGGATTTATATGTAGAACTCTAATTATAAATCAATAGATAAACAATAGGGTGGTTATTATGAAGTTAGGATGAGGTCTGGTGTACCTTACAAGGAAGTCCTACTGGCTGGGCCTTGTCTCTTATTACCACCCTCTTCTGGAGCTCTGGTGACATAGTGATTATGTATTGAGCTGCTAACTGCAAGATCAGCAGTTCAAAACCACTAACTGCTCCTTGGGAGAAAGATGAAACTTTCTACTCCTGTAAAGAGTTAGCGTCTCAGATACTCACAGGAGCAGTTTTCCCCTGTCCTGTAGAGCTGCTAGGAGTCAGCATTGATTCAGTGGGAGTTTGTTTTTGTTTGTTTTCTGTGTTAAAAGGGAGTGTATGTATAGAAAAGAGACCTAATTTCTCTTTTAAAGGCTAGGGATAGAAAATAGATATGTAAAATAGGTGGTGATTTTTCCCAACATCGTCTTTCTCATCTCCATATTAGTATCTTTACATGCAAAGCATGATGGGGCATTTTCCACGATTCATGTTTATACTTCTAATTTTAGTGTATTTTTTTTTCTCCACGTTATTTCTTGAAACAGTCTCTGTCTCCTTGTCTTCGGTGATGTGGGCCTCCTCCACAAGGAGCCCCTGGTTGTTCGCTGCTGTGATGTCCCTGATGGTACCTTGACTGCTGACACAGCATCACTGAGTACCAGGAAACCTGCTCTCCCTCCACGGAGCTTTGCATTTCTTTTAGCATCTATGGTGCCTGACTTTTTACTTGAAACAAACTCCCACTATCAATAATTCAAAAAGTGCAGATAATTGAAAGTGGGCTTTTGGACTCTGGAAAGGAAGCACAGGGAAGCTGCTATTCCGTGGTTTGCTTTCTGTTTCTCTCCTGCTTGTACACTGGCCAGTAGCTGCGGAGGCAGCCCAATGGGATTCCATTGAAAACAAAACAAAAACAAAGGCATCCAGAAGCTTTCTGAGGCCATTCAAGAAGACCAGTCAATGTATCAAGAATTACATTAATAAGCAGACAGGAGCCCTAATCTTCCCATGATGGGATCCCTCTTTCCCTGCCCGAAATCACCCTCACAATGATCACCTGTGTGGAATAACCAGGTTTCGCTCAGATGCTGAAATGCTGAAAACATCTAAACAAGTTGCTCCAACTTTAACACCGGGCAAATTGGGAAATTCCATTTCAGCTATTTGGAAACGGAGAATCTAGCCATATTTCTGGCTCCTAAAAATGCTGGAGTGGCTTAATCTCATTCAAATACTAAATTGTGTTTTGATGCACTACAAATAAGATAATTACACAAGATTTATTACATGATCATTCCGATTGTTAAAATCTGGAAAGTTTCGAATAGGATTATTTAAGCTGTTTTCTCCAATGGCTCTGCTCTCATTTCAAAATATTTTTAACATTTCCAGCACTAGTTAAGATTGAATTTGGTTCACTCCTTTCTCTCTTCTGGGATTTAAAGGAGAAAGCTTGCCATGAAAATTATGCTTTATTTGCAAGCCTACAAATAACTCAAAATCAGATGATATGTGTCCTTTTTTATGTATAGAGTTGCATCAGCATAAAAAGAAACCCGGTGACGCAAACATAAATCTGAGGAAAAGGGACCAAAGAAATGCATGCAATGATTTTAACAGTAGTCATTTTTTAAAGCTGATTGGTTTATTGGTCTAATAAGTACTACATTTCTTGAGTACCTATTATGTGTGAGATGCTTGATAGCAAATTGGGGGAGGAGAGTCTATGCTTGGGAGATAAGACTGTAATTTAGCACACACTTGAGCATGTTCTGATTGTGCCACACTAACGTTAGTTTTATTGTTAGTAAAATCTGGGTTCAATGTTCTATTTATTCCATGAAGGAAATTTGGGGGAAAATCTCTTCCTTCTCCTCTTTGGAGCTCAAAGATGTGCATCCTACATGATTGTTTAAAAGTCTATTTGACTATTTCTACTTTGATATCCTAAAGACATTTCTTTTCGAACTTCTTGCTTTTCTTTCTTCCCTTTAAGTTTAATTTCTATGGTAAAGCATTTGCTTATAATGACAACATCATCACCAGTGGATTTGAGCTAGTTGTTCAGGCTGTGAGTTATGTGCCTGAGGTTGGTGGGGATACTCTGCAACCTGGGTAGAGCCGTCGACTCTGGTTCAGAGTAAAGCACGAAGTCCAGAGGAAAACAACTGCTTGGTGGGCATTTGTAGGTGGCATGTGTGTGACCACATGGGTTGTTGCTGTTGATGGTAGCTGCCCTTGAGTTGATTCCAAATTGCAGTGACCCCTTATGTGAAGAAGAGAACTACTCCACAGGGTTTTAAAGACTGGGATCTTTCAGAAACAGATCACCAGGCCTGTCTTCTGCGGAGCCTCTGGGTGGGTTCAATTCTCCCGGTATGCTCATCTGTGATGTAAAGGTGGATTAGAGGCAAGTCTCTTTCCATCTCTGGCATGGTGAAAACCACCTGTGTGACATGTATGTAGGGCCGCAGCCGGTGCGCCCTGTTTAATGGTTGGTGATTCGCTGCTGAGTTCCAGTCCCTTCAGGCAACTTGGTGGCATTTTTGTTCAGCAGATTGTGCATTATGGGTTTGCTGTTGTTGTTTTTTTAAATATCCTTTTCCGTCCTCACATGCCTCTTCTTTACAAGCAAGTTTAGTGTTTTTATACATCAGTCATATGTAAAGTTGATTTGATGCATATGGTTTTCTCCTATCTCTTGCCTCTAACCAGCACATCCCCCGAAATCCTCCACACCCCCCACAAAGAAAAGACAAAGAACCATATCAAATCGTCAAAAATGCTGAGTGTTTTACTGACATTCTAGGAAGGGGATTTTATTTTTTATTTCTCAGTTATTCATAATATATTATTCAGAATAATTACCCTTAGTCTTTCCTTGTCTTGAAACAATTTAAAAATTCAAAGCCAACAACAATCTCTGATGTTTGATTGGCTATTGATTGTTTTATTTATTTATTTGTTTTTGCTTACAGATAAAGGTTGTCTGAAGTTAGTCATGAGGTCCATAAACTGATTATGCAAATACTAATGGAGAGTGACAGGAGGAAATATTAAACAACCACTCACATGATCAGAAATATTTGTGGTGTGATGATTATTAAAAAAGATGTACTGATTACAATAATGTATAATTTGTCAGTCCATGAACAAGGAATATATGATAATATGCTAAAATGGCAATGTCTAGGCAACTATGAGTGGACGTTTTTCAAGCTTTTTGCCAATATGTTATCACAGTTTAAAAAACAAAGTATACTACTAAAGCATAAGTAAAGTAGGTGTTGAATTCAATTACAAACTAAGAAACAGCTCAACTTGAATTGAATTCAGGTAAGCCTCTTTGTGCTTCATGATTTCATGTTTTATTCATGTCAGATATTGAAAAAACATTATAGGACATGGTAGCTTTCTGAAATAATGCTTATGTAGCTTTTAATAAGTATCAGACATGGTGCTTTAGCTATCTGTATATTAACTCAATGAATCTGCATAACAACACAAAAGGATTACTCCTATCTTAGGAATCGGGACACCCAGTCACAGACATTAAGTAACTAATTCTAGGTCAAGTGTCCATGTCCGGCTTTAGCATCCATCATCAGGTATTTCTTGCTATATAGCCTAGTCAATCAACTTTCCTTTGCGATGACAACCTACTCTAATTGCACATCTACAGATTTTATTAACTGCAGGATCTGATCTCTGCAGACTCAGGCTTACTCACCGTGGCTAATGAGAGTGGAACAGTGAACCATTATGAATGCCTTCGTCTTCCTGCAATTATGTTGCTTTCAGAAAATCTGCTCTTCCCTGGTGTCTTAGGTTGACTTCCAACCCCAGGGTTTCAGTTAGCATCTGACTGGAGTTTCATTTCATAATTTTTGCCTTGAATAACCATCCTGCTTGTATGTGAAGCTTGTCTGTGAAGCTCAACACTGTGGTCGAATGATTAAACTCAAAGCACATACCAAAACAAAAATCTCCTCCTGTCAGATCATTTCTGACTCATGGCAGCCCATGTGTACCAGAGGAGAACTGCTCTGTAGGGTTTCCCTTGTAATATTCACAGGCTGCACTATATACAGAAGCAGATATCCAGAACTTTTGTTTTTCTGCAGAGCCATTGGGTGGGTTTGAACCACCAACCTTTAGACTAGCAGTTGAGTACAAACCATCTATAACACCAGGGTATCTTGGTCGAACCAGTTATAAGACTTGAAATTAGACATACAACTAGCAGCTTGTTAACCCTGTAAATGAGGTAAACCATAACATCTTTCCCTCTGTTTCTTCATTTGTTTAGTAGCTCTTTTTCAAAATGAATGGGACAAAGCAGGAAGCTATGTGTAAAGCACCATGTATAAGAAAGCTGCCCAATAAATAATGGCTGCTGCTGTTGTTATTACAGATTGTTAACACCAACTCTTAGATTGACAAGCCCTCTATGTTACTGTGGGGCTGGATTAGAACCAGATGCAGCGTTGGGCAATCTTTCGACCACCCGTGTGAACCTTCTTGACACCTGAATGAATTTCTACTCATGTTGAACAATATTGCCTTTTTAAACATGTTTACACTTTCTATGTAAGACTGTATCTTATAGAAAAACACCACCAGTGACCTTTGCATATGTAGAAGAAAGTGATTTATATCAAGTTAAATTTATATGAAGAAAGTGATTTATATCAAGAAATAAATTTATATCAAGGAAGTGGCCCAGCCCAATACAGCTCAAGTCCGTAGGTCAGATAATAGCTGGAGACCCCTAAAAGTGGCCATTTTTAGTGACTATTAGTGGATATTTTTCAAGCCTTTGCCATATTTTACCATGGATTTTATAATCAATTATAATATTGAATTTTTGATAATAAAGCATAATCAGCTGGTGGTTGATGAAGCAGAAAGGTGATGTGGGAAGCTAGGCTTTCACTGGCCATTGAATGCAGAGTTGAGTGGATCAAAGGTTGGCAGGGACACAGCTGGGCTGCTGGCCACCCCAGAATCCAGACAAAGGATCCAAGCAAGCATGAGCGAGCTGAGAGGGGCAAGAGAGAGAGGGGCAAAACCAAACTCACTGCCATTAAGTAGATTCCGACTCAGGGCAACCC
>NW_022103914.1:10409048-10410368 GCF_000313985.2 Echinops telfairi
TCTTACAGACTAGCTTTGAAAATCAATCTAACGGAAATCTGGAAAGAACTGACATCTGTCAATACATGTGAACATTTAGACAAACTTAAGTGTACTTTACCAACCATAGTTCCTCTGTGATTATCTCTGATTAGGCAAGGCACTGATAAACAAGACCAGGTTTATACTTTTACTATTACATTAGCTGTAGGACCGAATCTATGGAACACCGAGAAAGGACCGGGAAACTGGAAAAGACTTCGCCTTTGTGTTAGGTCCAGCAAGAAGAAACAGATTTCAGGTGGTGGAAAGGCGCTCGGATTTACAGAATAGTAAAAGCAATGGTAGGCAAGATACGGTTTTCTATATAGTAACTGAGAAAAGACCACTGGGTTGATCAATTCACTCACCTAACAAATGCTTTCTAAATCAGACATTGTTCTAGGTGCCAAGTATAACAGAGACAACGACAAAGCCCCTGCCCTCATGAAGCAGGTTAGGGATGGTAACGGTATAGTGGATGATGAATTATGAGGGAAAGGCTGGGCACAAAGTGTGGTGACCTGTTACAATTTAGGTGACTATAAATTAGATTTCAAAAAGATTCATTAATACTATCATCCTTGAAAAAGTAAGACTCCTGGGGCTTCTAGACTATGAGTCAACTTGCATAGCTCCAAGTATTGCCTACCTTTTCAAGAACATGTTTACTGTGCAAAGCAAGGCGCACCTGTAAGTGCAGCGGCCAGGCCAGGAGAAGTACTGTAATCCAGCGTTTCACTCGATGACTTTACTGCTGCCGACACACTTCTCTCACTCAGTGCTACAGTGAGTTTTATTTCTGTTCACTTTTGGCTCTGAATCTCCTGGACTTCTAGCATTGTGTCTGCCTCATTAAAGGGTACAGATTTATGTTTGGAGGGAAATGCCAGGTTCAAAAAATATCATGCTGAGGATCTATACTTCATTTTTAAGTTTCAAAATGGAATGATAAGGCAAATACTATACCCAGTATGATCCTTCATGCAATTGTCCAACTGTTACATAAAATTCTGAAAACTCTTCTATCCTGAAATATATGAAAACTCATGTGAGAAACATCTTTGTTTTCTCGCTCACTCATTCGGTGGTATATGGATCTCCAGGTTACTATTCTTGTAGAGTAGATTGAGAAGTTAAATAGCAGTCCTGAGCCTCGGTTCTGGTCTTGATCTTTGTCCACTTTCCAGGTGAGGGTATTGGGCAAGGTCATTAATCACTCAAATGGTGGCCACTGAGAGTTAGCATCAACTCCATGGCACTAAAAAGAGCAATAGCGTGTCATGGAGATGATAATAAAAC
>NW_022103914.1:10411463-10413400 GCF_000313985.2 Echinops telfairi
CTAGAACACTGTCATGTATAAAGAAGTCTACTATCTAGCTGATGAAAGATTTATGAACCACTTTTTAAAAATGAAGGTCAGCAGAGGATTTTCATTAATAAGTATAAGGAAGGGTTAGCCAGATGGCAAGGGCAGCCTGGTCTCTTTTCTGAGCAACCTTTCTTGATCTTGACCGAGCAGTTGAATTGTGTCTCAGAAAAGGTGTCCATAGCCCTCCCAGGCAGGCATGTTTAAGACACCTTTCTGGAACAGGACAATATAAAGCACAAAATTGGAAGTGATCTCCTCCTTCCTTTTTTCTTTCTCTTACATGCTTTCAACATCAAAGAGGAACACTGGTGGTGCAGTGGGTAAGCCTTGGGCTTCTAAAGGAAAGGTCAGTGGGTTCAAACCCACCAGCTGCTTCCAGGGAGAGTCACTATGCACCAGAATAGACTTTAAGGCCCTGGACTTATCCTCACAGGGACGTATGATCTGAATCTCATCGGTTCCAGTTATTTTGCCCTCTCCTGTGGTTTTAAATCCTTCTGCTGTTTACCTCTGAATCCTACTATTCTTCTCTTTGTAGCCCCTTATCATGTCTCCGCTCTCTTTTGCTGTCCCATCGCAGAAGTACCATTTTCATCTCTCTGCCACTCTCATCCCAGCATGCATCTTTTCCATCGTGCCGTCTTTCAAGTTCTGAACCGTTGTTATTTTTGTTAGATCCGCATCAAATGAACAAACAGGCAGACAGACTAAGAAAACAAACACAGTCGCCATTGCATCAACTCTGACTCCCGGAGCACTTGTGTGTCAAAGTAGAGTCATGCTTCACACAAGTCCTAGGACTGGAGCACTTGTATGTCAAAGTAGAGTTATGGTTCACACAAGTCCTAGGACTGATTTTTGCAGAAGTGGATCCCCAGTCCTTTCTTCTGAGGAAAACTCTGGGTAAGCGTGAGCTTCCATCTATTTGGTCGGCACCAGTGCACATTTATTATTTGTGTACCACCTACAGACTTGCGATAAGGAGCACTGATGGCATAGTGGTTATATATTGGACTGCTAACCTCAAAGTCAGCAGTTTGAAACTACCAGCTACTCCGAAGCAGCAAAATGAGCCTTCTACTGCTGTAAGAGTTACAATCTCAGAAACCCACAGGGCAGGCCTACCCTGTCTGATGGGCTCTCTCTGAGTCAAAATGGAATTGATGGCAGGGAGTTAGGTTTTGGTTTGAGGGACTCCAGATCAATATTTAGCAATTAAATTGTTTTGATTATGTGAATATATTTTACAACCAAGCCAAATTAAACTATATTTACTCTTCCTTTTGACACCAGATTTTGTTTTTGATTTTTTGGTTAACATTGGGTTTACATTGAAAAAAATCATTGTTTGGGGGCTGTTACAGCTCTTATCATAATCCATACATCCATACATCGTGTCAAGCACATTTGTACATATGCTACCATCCTCATTTTCAAAACAGTTTCATTCTACTTGAGCCTTTGGTATCAGCTCATTTCTCCCATCCCCAACTCTCCCTCCCTCATGAACCCTTGATAATTTATAAGTTTTTTTTTCATGTCTTACATCAACTGCTCTTTACCTTCACCCACTTTTCTGTTGTCCGTCCTCTGGGAGGGGGTTATCTGTAGATCATTGTGATCAGTTTCCCCTTTGTTTGCTACACATTTTTCACAATTTATCTTTAACTTCCTGCTAGTGTCCTGGATGTCATCTCAAGACCTTCAGGTGCATAGTTCAAGTTCATCTTCTTGAGGCATTATCTCTGGGAGCCTTCCAACTTGGTACTAGGTGTCTGACCTGCCCGCCAGTTTGATTCCGGGATACGTCTTTCCATTATGCTGGGAAATGTCTGCTAGTCTCTGACTGAGAGGTTACATTACTTTCCTGGATCCTCCTTCTTTTTCTTATTCTTTTAGAACGTTTT
>NW_022103914.1:10414308-10415370 GCF_000313985.2 Echinops telfairi
GCTTAAGGGTGTTCGATCTATCAGGACCATTCAAGTCATCTTTCCCGAGGAAATATTGTGTGCAAAGCTTAGAGGAGATAGCAATTTCAGAGAATTACCAAGAGCACCTATAGACACTTTTTATAAGTTATCTTTGATATACTCATTCATTCGTTCCTTGACTCACTGGGCATTTATAGGACACTTATCTTGAGCCATGCACACTAGTGGGCATTGGAAAAATAGAGACAGGAATAAGAGACACTTCTGGATCTCATGAACCATCCACACTAGCATGGAAGACAGACAGCACTGATCTCCAAGATGTAACATGACAAATACCGTCGTTAGGTTATTACCAAGTGCTATAGACCGTAGGAGTGGGAGTGATGAAGTTTGCCTTCAGAACTGACAATTGTATATGTCTTAGCTCTCACTATCTAAGCAGTCATTTCCCAGAAAATCCTCTTGACAATCTTGAACTTGAAATTTACTGATTTTCCCTCAGTGCTATCATCAAAGCTTTAGGTCAGAAAAAGACTTTGGAAGTCATTTTTATCCCTTCCATTTTACCTGGAAAAACTCCGGAAGAGGAGGTGGGCAGGTGGGCTGGCGGGATCAGGACTGAAACTCAGGTTTCTTGATTCTCACACCAATGTTTGTCCCACTCAATCATATTGAGCTTGCACCCTAGATCCCTGCTATCTATTAATATGATGAACATGTTTTTAATCAGTGGCTCTGAATCTCAGAGATCTGCAAGTATCCATTTTTAACTCCTGAGAATTTCCATTAGAATAGTAACATATATGTATTTTGCTTTTGTTTTTATTTATTTCTCATTTTATTGGGAGCTCTTGCAGGTACTATAACAACCCATAATTCAATGGGATCAAACATAGTTGTATAATTGCTGCCTCCTTCGACACATTTACTTTCTTCTTGAGCTCCTTGATCTCAGCTCCTGTTTATCCCCTTCCTCCCCCTCCCTATCCCCAGGAACCCTTTCTATTTTGTTATATTTATTTATATAATCTGTACCTTACACCATGTAATGGATCCATTCACCTACAATTCTGAGTC
>NW_022103914.1:10416374-10418241 GCF_000313985.2 Echinops telfairi
ACACAACCAGGAATGCTACACCTTCCTCACCGTTAATTTTAGAGCTGTTGCTATTCCCCTGTCCCTGTTGTTGCTGGCTCACTACTCCCCCCTCTGCCTCCTCCCCTCCCATACCCTCCTGCTTGTCTTATATAGATAGACACCAGAAAAGAAAAACAAAACAAAAGAACAAAACAACAACAACAAAAAGAAGAAAGACCCTCTAAATAGTCCCATATCTGTTATCCTGACCCAAAGTAGATGAGTATCCCTCTGTTCAAAAGCTAGCAGGCCCCTTTCTTCCAGGGTTCCCTATCCTGTGAGCCGCTTAGCTAACAGCAGTTGTATCCTCTAAGTTCTCAGTGTTCCTGACCCAGAGGCACACCTCCTACAAGCCCCCATGGCTCTTCCTGCTTTCAGGGATGGAGAGGCCTGGTGCTATCCCCCCTCCCCCCATTTAGACTTTCAGTGTGGCTTTCTTGTGAATAACCCCCATCCATTCAGAAGAGGTGCCCAGCACTGCCTCCTGAGTCAGAAGTCCACAATCGGGCTTCTTCAGGGACTTTGTGGCTGTGCACCCCTTGCTGGTCTGCTGCACTCCTGGAGTTTCCATGCTTTAGACATTGGAGCAGGCCTCAACCCCCCGCGTGTGAAGTTCCAAAGACAGAATGGCTTGGAATTCTCATGAACTGCAGGACAACAGTTTTAAACAAAATGAGCTGGGCTCTTTCTTTCTACTGGCACAGGGTGATATAGATTGACTGTAAATTTACTCAGACGCTTCAGGGATAGCCTCTCAAATCAAGCTCTGGCTATGAATTTCTGTAGTATAGTTTTGAGATATTTCCATGTTTATATCCTCCTAAAAGCACACACAGATGTAAAAACATAGAATTTAAACATTTTGGAGAGGCGGAGAATGTTGTCTTTGGTGAGCACTTAAGAATGCAATGTCTTCTGTTAAATGTATGGTTTCTTGACTTAATTAAGTATTAGCAAGTGGTAGATTATGGGGGAGCTAAGAACTCAAAAACAACATATTGTTCAATTGTCAGTTCTTTATTGGTCATATAATACTTATAATAATTACATTACTCATGGAAAACAAAACAACTTTGAAGAGCTCTTACGATCACTTCCCAAAGTACCTATAACTTGTTTTTCTATCCACAAAGCCTTAGATCGCCATTTTCTCCATGAAGTTGTTCTTGATATTCCTCTGCTGAGAAAACTTTTACCCTCCTTTGGTCCTCTGAACCTCTCTAGTAGGGTTGCGTTCTTTCTACAAGGTTGTTGTTTTTACCAAATCGTGTCAGCTCTGACTCATAGCGACCTTGTCTACGATAGAACGAACATTGCCTGGTCCTGTGTCACAGCTGTTGGTGTGCTTGGGCTGGTTGGGTGGCCATTCCCTTGTACAGTGTTCAGCAGGAGACCACGAAGTCTTGTCTGGAAGCTCTGCTGAAACGTCTCCATCATGGCTGACACTGCTTTTTGAAACATCCGTGACATCTCTTCCAGCATCATCGCAATACAAAAATTCTCATGTAACTCAAATACACAGAAGAGTGGTGGTCTTTCCTGGGGTACATAGCGTAGCTTCTCCCCTAGGCTGTGAGGTTCAGGAGAGGAAGACCCGAGTCATGTTCCTTTGTCATTTCTGTGACTTGGCACATACGAAGTACATTGTATCAAGCTAATGAAGTGGTTGAAAATAGAAAGCCTTGATGTTCAGTACTTAGCGGCTCTCCTATCATTTTTCATTTTACCCTGGGCATCCAGACTCAGGGCTGACCCACATGCAGCGGGCGGGTCGACTGCTTTTTCCATCTTCTCTAGAAACATCACTCTTTTTCCTCCCTGCCTTCCTCAGAACTCAAATACAGCC
>NW_022103914.1:10419282-10420519 GCF_000313985.2 Echinops telfairi
AAGCACAGCCTTGTCATTACAGAGGTCCTTGACCTTAGTGCCATCGGGGCACAGACTGTAATTCTCAGGGGCTTTTGTAAGTGACCACAAGGAGATTTCTGTGTCAGCCCCATTTCTGAAGCCATAACTGTCAGACCCTCGTTTTTCAGTAGGTCCTGTTTTCTGCTTTCTGGTTCAGGGTAGAGAGGTGTTTCAGTTCTCTTAGTTCAAAGGGGGGAGCTGAAATGACGTAGAGCAACTTTTATTTTCTTGATGTCTAAATCACAAATTCTATGAACATGCTTTCTTTGTGACGATTGCACCCTTTCAATCAACAAGTCATCTTTTGCCTGGACAAATCATCTGTTCAGCATTGCACTTTTCAATGACTATTTGTAAACCCTGGGCAAAGTTGCTGGGGCAGGCCCCTTAGCACCTTGGCTTAATGGGCGGCAAGTGAGGACTACAGTGGGATTTTTTTTCTTTGCATTTCCTGATTGCATCTCCTGGACAGAGACTGCTATGGATTTGTGTACGGGGAACTTGCTTGGTAGTTCAAGATTAGCCTTGTGCCCCAAACCAATATTTTACCTTTCTAGACCTTTGCTTATTATAAGTGGAGGTATAGTTTCTGCCTCTGGAATGCTGGGAAGGATTCAGGGAGAAAAAGCATACGGGAAGTGTTTTTTGAACTATATACATTTAAAAAAACAAACTAAGTTCATTGCCATCGAGTAACTACTCTCTCATATAAGTCCTATAGGACAGGGTAAAATGGTCCTTGTGGATTTCTGAGACTGTAACTCTTTCCAGGAGCAGAGAACCTCATCTTTCTCCCCACACTATACATATCATGCTAGATAAAAGCATATCGTTGTTCATAAAGATCCAAGTACTTCCGGTAGTTTCTGCTTGGTCCGTTGGTTCTGGATGAATACACGTGAGAGGACAGGAAGGAAGGAAACAGCGCTGGGCTAGGAGTCAGGTGATCTGGGATCCATCCTGGTGCTTGCTGCTCAGCAGGCAGTCTCTTGCTGGACAATGCGACCTTGGCAAAGGCACCTCACCCCGTGCACACTTCGATTCCATCATTAGTAACATTCATTGGGCTAAGGAAGAAACAGTCTTTACTTTCAGCTTAAAATCCAGGTGCTTCTCGGTGTCTACTGGATTATTATTTACCTAAGGTTACCGTTAAGTTCATTATTTACTTAGAAGTCTTACCATTTGTCAACCCAAGTAATATATTCTTAAAGTG
>NW_022103914.1:10420760-10421544 GCF_000313985.2 Echinops telfairi
GTTAAAAGAGGTGAAACAAAGTTTTGAGATTACAGTTATAGAGAGATTACTTTTGCTCAAAAAATAGGAGAGGAAGAAAAACAAATCTTGAAAATGCTTAAAAAATGCCAAGTGTTTAAGTTCATAGCAACCCCTACAATGGAGAACAAAGTGAAATAAATGAATTGAACTTTTCACCGGTTTAAGGACTGCTAGCATCTCTTTTTGTTTACATTTTCTTTGGCCTATTTTCCCATAAAGATGTCTTGCTTTTAACAACTGATAGGAGCCTCTTATATACTTGCCCTTTGTAATATATATTACAAAGAATTTTGTTTACAAAAAAAATGCCAAGTGTTTTTCTATATCTTCTCTTGTTTAAATATTTCTCAGATTTTGACAGGCATTAAGTGAGATTCTGCCTTTTAAAAGTCTGTTTGAAATAGTCTAAACCTTTTAAAGCCTGAGGAACATAGAGAAAATGCCAATAAGACATATTGTTTGCTGTTTTCTTTAATTAACATGACTTGCTATAATTAGCTCATTCAAATTTTTCTGAAAGTATTTTGCTGGCTTGGGTTGATATCTTTGAAAGTGTGAATACCATACTACTAAGGAAGCTGGGTTGCTCAGCTGTT
Source organism: Echinops telfairi (assembly GCF_000313985.2). NCBI lineage: Eukaryota > Metazoa > Chordata > Mammalia > Afrosoricida > Tenrecidae > Echinops > Echinops telfairi. Next base: position 10,421,378 of record NW_022103914.1, read on the forward strand.
AGCAGGTTAGTGGTTCTAGCCCACCAGCCTTTCCACAGTAGGAAGATGAGGCCATCTGCTTCGATAATATCTACAGCCTTGGAAATCCTCTGAGGCAGTTCTTGTCTGTCCTATAGATGTTTCTGTGAGTCAGACTTGACTCAATGGCAACCCCTTTTAAAATGAGA
>NW_022103914.1:10422251-10424059 GCF_000313985.2 Echinops telfairi
CTTTGTTTTGCTCTCCAGACAGTATTTTTCATAAAAGGCTTTGAAAATAATTAACACTGGGTCCAAAGTTATTACAGCTGTGAAAGGCTAACATTTTGAGAAAGTGATTACCTTGAAGCACCAAATACTTTTAATAACATAACTACTCAAACAAGTTGCATGACCTTCCACTCATCAAAAGTTACTGCCTCTTCTCCATCACATTCCTAGGCATAAATCTTTATAAAATGGAAATCAAACATATCATCGTCTGATGATGCTTACAAACCTTTATTTGGCCTTCTTGCTGTTGAAGTAAAACTCTTCATTTCATTTTACGTGAGCACATTCGGTATAGCAAATGTTGCATTTCAGTAACTGGACATACAGGTCACTTTTGTTTAAAGAAGTAGGACTTGCTGGACTTGTGAATGTGGTCTCAGGTAATAGCCTATAGTCTTCAGATGCTTTAAAAGCATCGTGTCCATTTCGGGACTCTGCACTTTAGAAGAGCCTAGTAAAAATAGAGACAGCATGCGGACGAAACCAGCATCTTAATGACACGTTAAAGGAATCGGAGTTGCTAAACTTGAAAACAGAGAGAGCTCAGGAAATGTGCTAATTACCACCCTCAGACATCTCCAGTGATTTTCTGAGAATGGTAGACTCTTTTTTTGTTTGGAAAGACGTTTTGAACCTCTCTGGTAAAGGACTTCTGTGTTACTGGGGACACAGCATAGCAGGTGTCCAGAGAAGGGGGCTCGTTTCCCTGCTGTAAATTGATGACCATCAGGTTTTTAACTTATCTTTTTTTCTCCCTCCTCTTTGGTCTGAATAAAATGAACTGCCAAGCGACCTTCCAGTTCTTTGGTTGTCTTTGAGACGAGAGAAGTTCAGGGCTATTTTTGTTGTAATGAAAAGAATGAGTTATAGAACAGCAGTTTTTGGTAACGTGCTGGCTTAAGTATGGTTATGGAAGCTGTACCACTGGTAATTGAAACACCAGCAGGGCCAGCCATGGTGGACCAGTTGCAGCAGAGCGACACTAAGTCAGACTAGCAAGAACTGATGAGCTGCTTCTGAAAACGAGTCACTGAAAACTGCCTGCTGGAAGCTTTGGAAGATGCGCCCCAGGTTAGGAAGAACAACCACGCTAGGGATATGGATTAAGTTCTACCCACTATGACTGCAAATTAGCTTTGTTTAAAGAAGGATTTTTTCTGAATTCATGAGTGTGATCTTTGGTGGTTTTTTGTGCCGTCCTAAAAAACATTGCAATGCCCATTGACTTATAGACACGAGCACATCGTCTATACGACTCGGGTATTTTTAAAGCATTGTGTCCATTTGCTCATAGACATGTGCACCACATGGAGGGTGAAGATGGCATAGGGCTAGGCATGTTCCTCTTTGTACATGGGGCCATCATGAGTTGGAGACAAGAGGGTGGCAATGAAACCATGATGAAATAAACATTGTGACTCAAAAGCCAACCTCACTGCTGTGAGTTGGTTCCAAATCATAGCAGTCCTCTAGGACCGAGGAGAACTGTTCTACAGGGCTGCCAAGGTTGTCAATCTTTATGGAACTTGATTGCCACCTGGTTCTTCAGTGGAGCAGCCGGTGTTTTCCTGCTGCTGACCTTCCTGTTAGTGGTCAAGTGAACCATCGAATCACCAGAGCTTCTTAACCATTAAGAAGATCCTAGGAATGTTCTAGTCAACCGCTCACCTCATCTGAAAGTCCAGAGAGAGTGGTGGAGAGAAAATTTACACAAAGAACTACTGACTCTGAAGTCAGGGCTTTCTCTTTCCTCTGTTCTACTTCTC
>NW_022103914.1:10424920-10428981 GCF_000313985.2 Echinops telfairi
CCCTGAGACCTAGTTGGTTCATTCTCTAATGTAGGGCCTTTCCACAGTACTCAGCCTCTTCAGACAGCTGACATCTGAGGATCCTGCTGAGGTAAGCCTTGGAAATACTGAGCCGGGCTGGGAGTTGACCTTCTGCGAATGCCCTTGTACACCAGAAATTTGGGACCATACCAAGAGTCTCCCCTTGGAAAGTGTGAACACGTCTTCTGATGTTTCAAGAACGTCAGCTTACTGGAGGGAGAGAGAGAAACACAGACTTGTTTGCAGGATGTGAAACTCTCTCTAAATTGCTTCTGAAAGCACTGTGGGATCACTGGGTACCTTTAAAGCGCTGTTATAGGGAGAGATCCTGTTCCATTTTCCAGCAGCTGTGTGTTTTTCCACAGGGTCCCTCAGAGCCCCCTGGTAACCTTGGGGAATTCATTGCATTGCTAACTCATCACATTAGCCTGCTGCCTCTGGAAAAAGTGATTCCTATCGCCCTGTCAGCGGGAAGGATCAGCCTCTGAGCAGGAGCGAAGCCAACTGCATTGAGGAGAACAAACTAAGGGGGGTGGGGAGGGCAGCTGGGGAAGGAAGCCCTTTTAAAAAGTTGAGATCTTCAGGGCTGTGGGGCAAGTATTCCGAGGAAATGTGTACTGAGGTAGACCAGGAGAAAGCACCTGTTTCTATTACTGTTCACCTTAACAGTTTATGTTTTAAAAACACATTATGGTTTATAAGGCATTTCCTAGCCTTGTCTTAGCCTGTTTCTTTGCAGTCCCACATGGTCTTGTTATCAAAATGAGGTTTACAAGGCAGCAAATTGCTACACCTAGCGCCTTGTTAGAAATACTCACCACAGTCTACTGAGCCAGAATCTGCAGTTTTAATATGCCCCCTAGTTCTTCAGTTTTAAGAAACCTTGCCAAAAGGTCCACAGCACAGCCATTTCTCCAGATTACAGCAAGGATACCCAGGCTCTGCATGGCTGGGTGACTGACCCAAGGTCACCCACTCAGTAAATAATGCAACCGGTCTTGCGGCTGCAGTCACCTCTTCCCTCTGCACAGTCCCTTTGTGGCACACTGGTAAGAGAAGTAGCCACACTTCTGTGGGCCTGGACTATCATCTCCCCCCATCCCTTCCACCAGCTGCCCCGATTTTCTCCCCCTTCCTGGTTACAGCTTTGCAGACACACTTTGCCAATCGTGAGCCGATCTGATAAGAATTGCTAGCCTTCGGTCTCTCTCTGGGGGCTTCCCTGCAGAAAGTTTGCACCTTCCATGAAAGTAGAGGTGTAGACTGAGAACCAGACCACTGAGGAAGCACAGCTGAGGCACACTCACAGGCACCAATGGGCTTTGCACTCGTGCTCCTAAACGACATATGTGGCCTGCCCTGTAAAAGCACGAGTGCAAAGTTCTCTCACATTGCAGACAGCTGTCCAGCCAACCATTCCTTCTGGCTGATTGCAGCCATGAGGGTAGAATGCTCCTACCCTTTGTGGTCGTTACAGAATCTTGTGTCAACCTGAGGGTATTAAGAGTGAAGGGGTGGAGTTTAGTCTGCAAGTCAGGTCACAGCTGGATCGGAGGGCAACCAAGACAAATGACTCTCTGGAGACCATCCTCTCTCTGCCTCCACCTTCCTGTTGAGAAGGCACACTCAGAGAGCTGCAGAAGCCACATGGAGACCTGCACCAGCACTCAGATTGCTTTCGCCACCACTGGGTCCACAAGATTGCAGTCACAGGCCTGTGATCTCCCTGTACTTTGAATCATTGCATGTGACTGTGTGATTCTGAAGAGGGATTTATAGACTAGTATTAGACTTATGGGCTAATATCAGACTTGTGAACTTGATCTGAACTGGGCTGGGGTGTTTTCTCAATATGCAATTGCTCTTTGATATAAAGCTCCCTCTTACACATACATGAGTGTTATTGGATTTGTTTTTCTAGTCAACCTGGATTAACACAACTTTATTGACTAACCAACTGACTGGAAGGTAGATACACCCTCATTCGCTGCCTCCACATAGCCCCTCATCCATATGTTCATGCTTTCGGTGACAAAACCAAAACCAAAAACACTCAATCAGAAAATTTTAGATGTGATCCATGGATCCTGAGCTATAGAATTCTTTAAGTAGCTGAAGCCCATTAATCTCAGGTCCCATTGTCATATTTTATTAATGAGTTTACTCAGTGAAGGATGGTGGGAGACTTTTACTGTGAACCTGCCATGTGCAAGAAGGTTGTCAGAGTGGGTGGTAGGAAAAAGTCAGTATTGGATGACACTTGATCGAAGAGCCTGTAGTTTCCTTGAACACACACATACACACTTGTATTGTGGTTGTTAGTTTCTGTTGATTCTGCTGTAACATGGTGACCTATGTGTGCATAGTTCTGACCTTCTGGAAGAAGTTGTTGGACTTACTAAGAGCTTGTATAGAGGTTTTAGTAAGAAGCACAGGTACTCAAATACCCTGGACTAAAGGTAGTCATCCTCTACTGGGGAAGATTGTCCTCATCAATGGAGCATACCTCATGGGGAGGAACACACATGGAATGGTGAGAAATGAAGGTGACATAAGTATAGCCAGACAGATCAGCTGAGTCAACGCTGGTGATCAATGCATTGTCAGATATCGCACCCAGATTGCCCTCACACCCACCAGATACTTCTCTGAGGCACTGTTGACTGGGTTTGACTTTCTGGATCATCCTTGAGTGCCAACCATTTGTGCTCACCCACATGAGCAGAACTACCGATAATAGGAAGTAAAAGGGATAGTCCCCTTTCCTCCGAGGAACGAAGGCTCACCCTAGGGGATGGCATTTGTGCTCTTTCCAGGCAGAAAGGTCTGTTTCGGACATTCAGAGTCCAGGGAATGGGAAACATTGGAGAATAGGGAGCAAGAAGCAGCGAGAGCAAAGCTATAAAACGACAAATGCCGGATTTGCATCTGGTCCAGCAAATGCACACTATCTGAAGAATAATTCAGACTCTATCTGCTCAGAGGCAAAAAAGTATATATACTTTTATCTTCTCTAAAATGAAATGAGCCCAAATATTCCTTTAGCCTCCCATTCCAGGGGTTTCCCCGGTCATTCATGATTGGGTCTTATCTACCGAGAAGGCAGAGTTGTGACTCCACCTGGGTCTAAGGAGGCACTCTCTGTCTTTGGCCACAGTAAGAAGCATGTGCCATGCCTGGGATAAATTTTAAAAGCACCACAAGCAGAGCTCCCAGGCCAGGGGGTGGGCTCTGAGGCTGGGTGTTTTACTGGATGAAAGGGAGAAGGGTTAAGTCAGTCTCCCATTGGTGCCACTATCCTTTTCCATAAAGCTCATAGAAGGGCTTACAATTCGATCTGAATCCTAACTTTCTGACCCCTCACCTCATGTGAACCTGCCTCTGTTTCTGCACCGTTTTTCATTCTAAAATACTTTCCACCTCTCCTTGTGTCTTGCGGGATTCTGCCTTGTCTGTGTACTATTCTAAAAAAAAGCAAACCCCAAACCAAACCAAACCAAACAAAAACTCTAAACTCACTGCTGTCGAGCAGATTCTCACTCCTAGTAACCCTACTGGACAGGGTGGAAGGGCCTCTGTGGATTCCTGAGACTGAAACTCTTTACGGGAATAGAAAGCCCCATCTTTTCCCTGAGGAGCTGCTGGTAATTTCAAACTGCTGACCTTGCAGTTAGAAGTTGAGGTAGTCACCTAATCTGGTGTCAATTTAAGGATTAAGAGTGTGGGGGTGGAGTCTGGGCTGTCAGTCTGGGGATAGCCAATGAGACTTCTGTGTGGGCATGGCCTTCTCCTGAGAGTTCTGGGAGGTCTGGTGTTTCCTCCTTGGAGGCCGGAGATGCTCAATCCCTGGGAGACATAGCAGCTGACAAGACACATGGACCAACCCTGATGCAGAGACCCCTGCCAGCGATGAGATGTTTCCAATGCCACTGGATCCAAAGACTTTCTACCCACTGGCCTGTGATCTTCTACATTCGGCGTCCTTGCTTGTGGTTCGTGAGTCTGAAGAGGACTTTATAGATTGGTATCAGACATAGTGG
>NW_022103914.1:10429081-10430143 GCF_000313985.2 Echinops telfairi
CAGACTAGCACAGCAGCCCAGTGCCTCCCCACCGGAGCTCCCCCTGCAATCCCAAGGCTCTGGTGATTTTCATCCTCGCTCTCCCCTGCCTTCCCCACGTCTCAACACATGCCCCTCCACGCTGCTGACAACAAAGCCAACGCATTGAAAAGACCTTTCCCTCTACCTTACGGCCCTTTCCCTTTTCTCTCTCCTTTCTTCACAAGAGTCTCCATTGTGCCACACTCCCTTCTGCCTCCACAACTGAGGAGTGAGTGAAAAGCAGACCACGGGGGCCTCGGCCACCCACCAGTCCTGTTTGACCTGAGAAAATGCCTGCCAGCCTTTCTAAGTCTCAGGTTTCTTATTTCTAAAGGGAGGCCAACCTTGAAGTACACGTGTGGTCAGGATTCAACAAGACACAGGTCAATTATTTAGCATAGTCTTTGTAGATTATAGATAGGAACACTCTGACTGTGTTGTTGTTACACCTATTACACTCTTGGCCTGGTAACCTCTCCCTTTCCCATCCCTTATTTTCCCTTGCCCAATTCTTGCTCATCCTTTAATGCTCTGCTTTGAGCCACCACGTGCTTGCCTCGCCTTCTTTTCATTTCTTCCAGTCCAATAGGCTCCGGCTACTCTCTCATGGCACCTAAGAAATTGTTTGATGTTTGCTTAATCTTCCATCCTCCCTCTCAATCCTCTGGGAGCCCCCTGGGATCAGGAATGGAGACTTATATCTCTTGATATAGAGATGCCCTTGGTTTCAGACTTGGCATATTTTGAACACTTCAATGCTTACTGAATCTCATTTTACTTCACACACTTCTCAGTAGTGCTTACTAAGTGTCCGAAACTTTAGAAATATTAACTTGATAATTGTGTTCGTTTGGGTTGACTAGAGAAACAAATCCAGAGACACTCTATGTGTCATAGAGAACCTTATATCAAAGTATAATGGTATATTAAGAAAACATCCCAGCCCAATCCAGATCAAGTCCCTAAGTCCGATATTGGCCCATATGTCTGATACTAATCTATAAATTCCTCTTCATACTCCCACAATACATGCAATGATGC
>NW_022103914.1:10431510-10433200 GCF_000313985.2 Echinops telfairi
CCAAGTTGGGATGTTATTATTAGCTATGATTCAATGCTATTGCCCTTCAGTAATGTCATCTGTCTAGTTTGTCTAAAATGAGCTTTGTCAGATGAGATGTTGGGCTGCTAAATTTGAAGTTAGGGGTTCAAATCCACCAGAAGCTTTGTGGGAGAAAATCAGTCTTGGGAAACCAATACAGGATCACTCTGAGTTGGAAATGATGTGATGGGGGTGGGTATTGCTCATCTAAGGGTTATATAAAGGCTATGGTTATATGAAGACTAAGAAATTTAAATGTACTTTTAAAGTTGCAAAATATGGAGATAAGAAGGAAGGTGAGTTCTTAGAGTCACTCCAAAAGCATTATCTAAATGTCATGAAAATGACTAAAAAGAGATTATTATAAACAAATCCCTTCATAGACATTTTATAATTATTACCCAAATAATTGTTTCTACCCTCATTTTAAGTTACCAAAAGGCAAGATTGTTCTTCATAGTTTCTTTTTCACCAAGAAGCAGCAAAAAGGAGAGAACAGTTTAACAGATGTCGCCTTGTGAGTGTGGCCCCACAGTCATTTCTCTGCAAGGATCAATCTTACTTGTGAGCAGCTGTTTGGAGCAGATGGATTTCCTAAAATGGCCCTGGAGATAAAAAAGCAAACGGGCAGCTGCTTGACCTTTTTCTAAATGAAAAACAAAACAACAAACCCTGATCAGTTGGTCTTGATTGGCATGGTCAGTGTTAAGGAGCCTTTGATCAATTTTTCTTACAAATCACCCTTGATGATTACAGATTGCTTCCTAACATTTGAGCTCAGATCTTCTAGTGGGTCTGATGTGTGTTTCCATTTTAGCTTCAGAAACACAGTCAGCTGTGGGTAGGGTTGCTGGTGCTATGCCAATGTTGACCAGTGGAAAGAAGCAGCTGAAAGTGTGTCTTCATCTACCGGCAGACAGAATTATTGGAAGAGCTTACTAATGCAGGTGAGTGATGCAAATGGTTACTTTGACTACCAATCAAAGATGGGTGATTTGAACCCCCTCAGCAGTGCCTTGGAAAAAGGTCTGGCCCTGTGTTTTGGAAAGCCCTTGAAAGCCCTGTGGAGCGCATGGTTCTACTCTATAACATACGGGGTGGCCATGAGTTGGAATCTATTTTGTAGCAACTGTTTTTTGCTTTTGGTTTTGGGGGACCCAGCGTAGACCAAATGAATCTCCATCTCTGGGGGAGCATTCCAAGATGTTTCACTGTGAGTGAACACCCCCACGGTGACGCTTAGGAACATGGCGTCTGAGTATCAGTGACATGGACCTGTGGGTGGCCTTTCCCAATGTCATGGAGGGTAGGGATCTTCTAGAACTTAATTTGGCCTTTTCCAAAAGAAGACCAGGTTCTCTTGCTTCTGTGGTAATCATCCATTAATTGATGTTCATAACTGACTGAGGCTGGGGGATTGGCTTCACATCAGAACAACGATCCTCTGAAATCTAATTTGGTGTGGCTTTTGCCAGTGAGTTCAGTTCTGCTCCCTGTGCCCGTAGGAAGGAAAGGAAGGAATACATTTTCTGGATGACCAACATTTGAATTGCTTGAGAATGATAAAAAATAAGTACCACAGAACAGTGGTTAAAGAGATGATATATTAGACAGGCCTTTAGTCAACACCTGAATGATAGCAGATTCCTCCCCCCCTTAGAGAAAAAGG
>NW_022103914.1:10434438-10436092 GCF_000313985.2 Echinops telfairi
TTCAGTTAGCTGATTTTCCCCTCAATATTTTTTATGTATCCCTCTCTATTTTAGAGGAGCAACTCTTTAAATAAGTGCCCTCAGCTGTTTCGCTCTATCATTGTTAGTCAACGGAAGAGGGGAGACATAGGCCTCAGTGGAGCCTCTCTCTTCTGAAGATATCCACCCCTTGCCTTCAACTGGCTCTCAGAGCCATATGACCTCTTTATTTCCAGCCCAGAACTTTCTTCTGCACTTCAAACCCAGAGCTCCTCAAACTCTACTGGGGCCAAACAAGCTTTTTCACTTCCTTCTAATCACGTATGGCTCTTTGCTTTTTCAATTGTGCAAAGGCACCACAACTTACCCGCTTCCCAAGCAGAAACAGAGTCGATCTTAAGGCTGCCCTTTCCTTGACGTGTCTCACCTAGTTTGGAATCAAACCTTGTCCATTCCACAGCTGTCATCTCTTTAGTTTAAACTGGTGTGTCCCTCTGATTGCACGCTCCTATTCATGCGCTCACCTCCTCTCATCTGGCCTTTTGGGTTGGACACTGAGGTGGACTGTTGTTTTCTGGTGTTGCCCTTCCTCCGTGCTATCCTTTAGAATCCAGCACGAAATCTTGTGCTTTGGACTATGTCCAGCTAGATGACTTGCATTTAGGATAGTATCGAACAGACGAAATGTTGGCAAGTGCGTTCTAGACGACTACACGCAGCTTCAAGCCCTGAATAAGTAGCTTTATGACAGGGAATTACGGAGCCTAACTTATAACAAGCACCAACTCTTCCCACTTTGTGATCTTCCAGTTCTTCGGGCTGGTACTTAAGGCTAGGAATACTTTGATCTTAAAAAGCATTTTATTGTGCGTTATATGGAGATTTACAGTTCAGATAATCGTTTTTATATTCAGAAGTTTAAACAACTTGTCAAAGCTTCTAATACTGGCCCTGTCCCACTTACCACCTCCATCCCCCATTTTTCTTTCTCTTCTCCCTCGTCGAGGATACTGTCTTCCCTCAAGTTGACCTCTGTCTACCCTCTAGTCTAACCTATTGCTTCTCCATTCCTTCCTAGGCCCTTGACCCCTGTTATTGTGGTTGTTATGTGCTGTTGACTCATAGTGACTCTATCCTAGTTCAACAGAACAAAACACTGCCAAATCCTGCGCCATTGTTACAGCCACTGTGTTAGTTAATCTTGTTGTGAATCTTCCTCTTTTTATCTGCCCCTCTACGTTCCTCAGCATAATGCCCTTTTCCAGGGACTGATGTTTCCTGATAACTTGTCCAAAGTACTTGAGATGAAGCCTCGCCATCCTGGCTTCTAAGGTGCATTCTGCCTGTGCTTCTTCTAAGACAGATTTGTATGGTCTCTTGTCAGTCCATGACTTTCATTATTCTGCCCCAGCGCCGCGATTCAAGTGCATTGATTCCTCTTCCGTCTTGCATATGAAGTGATGGAAACGGCCAAGACTTGGGTCAGGCGCACCTTAGTCCTCCAAGTAACAGTCCTGCTTTTCAACACTTTAAAGGGGCCTTGTTCATCGGATTTACCCAATGCAATGGGTTGTTTGATATCTTGACTGCTATATACATGAGCATTGATTGTGGATCCAAACAAGATAAACTCCTTGACAATTTCAAAAGTTTTTAAAATCTTTCTGTAGTTTTG
>NW_022103914.1:10436896-10446233 GCF_000313985.2 Echinops telfairi
CCCTGCCTCTGCTATATCTGTTTCAGTCTTTTAAAAATAGCTTCTTTAGCATTGAGGGAATGGGGCACATCAGGAAAGATCTTTTTCTAGTGAAGAAAGAAGCCCCATTCCAGAAATCTATGCTAACATGGGAGCCAGAGAAATGGTTTGTTTTTGTTATTTCCCTCATCCAGGATCTGGTGTCTTACTAGGGTGCATGCACCAGGGGACCAGGGAAAGAGAGGGTGTTTGACGCTTCTCCAGCCTCCTGCCATCTCTATTCTGAAGTGGAACTCCTCAGCTTGCAAGTGTGAAGGCCCACTGCCTGTTCAGCACCCATCTCTCCTCCCTGCAACATTGCTCAGCTGTATGGAGAAGCCACATACACCCGTCATGTGGGTTGGAAGCTTTACGATGTTGCAGCTTCCCTGAATGAGAAGGTGAATCCTAATCCCGTTATGGTTTGAAAGACGCAGTTGCTTATCTTCTGGCTCAAGTCCAAAGTTTCTGCTTATCTTCTCATGTCCCGCTTTGCACCTCTCACACTCTCGTCTTAGCAGCTGCGCACATCCCCCCTGCGCACCCGACCACTTCTGCTCCCTTTACGTACTGATCTTTACTCTCCCAGAGAGCTTATTCCTCACCCAATGTTTTCTTTCATACTGAAAATCCCAGTTTCTAAAACTGAGATCAAGAACTGTGATGCTCAAAGTGTGGTCCCCAATCTTACAGCATGAATCTCACCTGGGAAACTGGTTGAAAATGCAAATTCTCAGGAAATGCTGAATTAGACTCTCTAGATAAGGGACTGAAAGTATGTGGTCTTGCAAGCGTCCCAAGTGATTCTTGTGTACATTACAGGAATCAAGTGTAAGAAACTCGGCTTGGGAGTGATGTTTGGGTCTTCCACAATTCCAGCTAAGGAAAACAATGGGTCCTATTACAGTGGATATTAAGTATAATGGGCCCAGGCTGCCTTTCAGGGGGGCCTTGAATCCTATGCCATGATGTGATACTCCCTTTGTTTTCATTTATTTCATATATGTTATGGAGAAAACCTTGCTAAATGCAAGGGAATGCAGTGGACTTTCATACAGGACTTATCCACGAATTGCCCATATACAGTCTCTGGGGGAGGAACCCTGCTGACACAGTGGTTAAGCATTGAGTGACTAACAGAAAAGTGCATAAAGTTCTAACCAACTAGTGGCTCTTCAGCCAAACAGACTTAGTGGTCTGATCTGAACTACTTAGCCCTTCCAGGTTTAGGCCTAGGACACCTTATGGAACATCAACCTAAACTCACTCCCCCAAAATCAATTCCAAAAGTCAATTCCAACTCATAACGACCTTTATCAGACAGGGTTAAACTTCCCTTGTGGGTTTCTGAGACTGTAACTCTTTATGGGAGCAGAAAGCCTTATTTTCTCTCTCAGAGCTGCTGGTGGCTTTGAACTACTGATCTTATGGTTATCAGTCCAGTTGCTAACCACTACATCACCAGGGTTCCTTATCCCTATGAGGTAATTCTATATATACCAGGGGGTACAAAACAAAACAAAACGAAACAAAAACATGGAAAAAAGCTCTGTTGGATGGAGCTTTTATAGCACACATTGTTTTTCCCGGCTAGGCAAGCATCAAGAACTCACTCTGAGTTAGTGCACCCAGTGGCCTCACTTGGAAAGGTTCTCTCTGGTCACAGTTAATTTTTTCGTAAAACCAATTTTGCTCCAACCTCATTTTTGTGATGGCCGATTGACTGTGAAATTTTGTTTTCTGCTCAAGAAAAATGCCACAGATATTGTGATACTGAACTCAGCTTACAAGGACAGTGCTATGTAAGGGTATAAGGGTGGTTTTCTCATTTAAAAAAAAGTGAAATGTCAATTGATGACAACCCTCATTCTGGACGTCCTACAACTTCCTGAACGGATGAAAATATTAACTTGTAGTGCATCTGGAGTTCATCCGACCAGGTCAGATTGTTAATTAAGCTTTCTATTTAGAGGTTCTGAAAAGATTGTGTAACTGTTCAGCCAAAAAAGAACTGATTTATAGCCAGTAGGTGACTGTTTTTGCTACCACGACATGTAGCCATCTCAGTGAACCAGTTTTTGGCAAAAAACAGCATGTCTCTCTTGCCCCAAGCACCTTACTCACCAGACCTTGTCTGTGAGACTGTTTTTTGTTTCCTTGAACGAAAAGACAGCGATTTGATGACATAGAAGAGGTGAAGAAAAAAATGGGGAGGTGTGCTGTCAGCCATCCAAACTGACGAGCATTAAAGATGTTTCCCAGAATGGAATCACAGATTTGACAAATGTATTAAGTGTAATGGAGAGTACTTTGAAGGTAATAAGGTTGTTTTGTAAACATAAACAAACAAACAAACAAATAAATTAAATACATAGCTTTGAAAAATAACCCAATCCATTTGTTTTTGTTTTCAGTATCCCCTTGTATGGTCACAGAATGGATTTGACAGCATGAACCAAAAACAATAATAGCATTTTCTATGTGGAAGGGAGAAGCTTAAGATATTTAAATAACTAAAGGCAGAATTTGGTAAATGGTCTAATAGAGGAACTGAGAAAATTGAGAGAAGGGAGGGAATGTTTCTCAGTTGGGGAATGGGGACACAAATGAGTTTCCATCATTCAACAATCATTAATGCAGGTGCTGCAAGTGCAAGGCTGAGAGTGGAAGGGTTTCTGAACTTCAAGATCCACACTGGGTGGACAGATGCACTAACAATGGTGGCTCTCAGTGAAAGAAGCAAGCTAATGTGGGGGCTACAAGTATGAGCTCTACTTTTGCCAGTTACTCTCTATGTGAATTTTAGTACTTCACCTTTTTTGTATTTCTGTTACCTTGCTGATAAAGTGGGAATAATTAAAACCCCTACTTCACAATGTTATGGTCACTATTAGCATAGGTGGAAAGCATCCAGAGCAGTGTCTGGCACGTAGTCGGGCTTCAGTGTTAGCTGATATCAATTGATTCCTCTCAACCAACCCCATGTGTGCAGAGCAGAACTGCTCCCTAGAGTGTCCAGGGCTGTCATGTTTTGGAAGTAGGTTACCAGGCAGTCTTCCAAGGCAGGTGTAGGTGGTTCAAAGCACCAGCCTTTTACTTTGAAGTCAAGGGTCAACCATTGGTGCCACTAGTGACTTCAAGGCCTCAATAAATGCCAGTCATTCTTTTGTTATTAAGTATTATGATAACTCCATATTATAAACTGGAAATCTGAGGAGTTGATTTTATATACTTGTATTTCTTGTGATGTTCTACCAATGATAGTGTGAGCATTACAATATAGATTCTCTAGAATTTATTACAATTTTCCAGAAATAATGTTTGAATTTGGTGTTCATTTGCTGACCTCATGCATTCCCCACCCACCACTCCCTAGGTATTTTTATGTGTGTTCTGTGCTCATTTTAATTTTTACCCTAACATGTAAAAATTGTAGCACAGTGTCCTTATGGAAATACTTGGGGTGGGAGAGTCTGTTGACAGAAAACAAACATAATATGGCTGAGTTTGTGTAAAAATATGGTAAACAGTAGGCTCAGCTGGGTAGAGTGCACTTCCTTTGATTTGGTCAAGAACATGGTGCCAGAACTTAATCTAGACACATCTCCGGAGTTTCCGCCTTTGGTGAATGGATTCTCAGTCATGGGTGGGATAATACTGCCCAATTTAGACCTTGCAGTGCCAGGCAGTTCACTTAGGGGACAGCTTCGAAGTGAGAGGGAAAACCTGCCAGGAGCTGTCTTTTGCATCATACACGAGCCTCTGTATGGAGCAGCTTGCATGGAAAATATTCAAGAGTGTCAGGTCACATTGCATCCACTGAGGCCCAGGCATTCTGCTATGGCATGACCCAAGTGGTTTCTTTTCCATTTCCAATTTTAAGGTTTCTTATTCCTTGCAGTCAGGTTATGTTTTCTTATTAGGAGAAAATAAAGAATAGATTGAACTAGCTAGTGAAATGATGTGAAATATTCCTCATGTTGAAGCAATTGGAAATGCAATTTCCCCAGGACGAGAATGTTCTCTTTGTGTATATATCACAATACCTTAGGCCAGCGCTCAAAGAGGATCACTGCAGGACCTGGAGTTGGACGGATGCCTCTAGTTTCCCCGTGGCCCAGCCTTCTGCAGAGGTGAGATAAGGAATGGAGGAGGTAGGAAGGTATCACGGCCCTGAAGTTCACAACTTATTAGAAATGCTGGCTCAGACTTGCCAAAGACATACACTCAGTTAACTCACTCAGGGTGGGAATTGAGGAGGCTTTGTGCTGATGGTCTAAGGCAGCGGTTCTCAACCTGTGAATCGCAACCCTTTCACAGGGGTCGCCTGATTCATAACAGTAGCAAAATGACAGTTATGAAGTAGCGATGAAAATACTTGTATGGTTGGGGGGGTCACTACAACATGAGGAACTGTATTAAAGGGTCTCGTCATTAGGAAGTTGAGAACCACTAGGGGGATATTGTTTGGAAGGTGGCTTCATGTCAATACCCTTATCCTCCACTGAACTCTTCATACAGATGGGCCTGGTCAGTAGCTTATTCTCTCCAGCCTGATGCTACCCTGGCTTAGATTGGCCTGAACAATATGGACCATTTGTGGTGATGCCTTATCTTTAGGACCCTATTGGAGCATGCACACTGTGACTCTCACAAACCCTTCACAACCAATGCAAATGGTGAGACATCTTTAAGTTGTTTTTCCTGGTTTGCTCAACCAAATTTGAGGGCTTTCTGAAGCACAAGGAGCCCCATTGGTGCAGGGAGTTAACCCTTAGTAGCTCAACCATTTACATTGGAGGTTTGCATTGAACCTTTCAGTGCAGCTTGAATTCCTTCCCGCAGTACCATTGGTTCTTGCTCATATGCTACCTCTTGTAATGAGTGAATGTAGACCAGTTATTTTTGGTACAGTGACTGTATTTTTGACTTCATTTCTTCCACTTGCCTTTCCTACTCTACAATTAAGAGAAAGTTTCAGAGCCTCGTCTCACATCCACTTTGATTTCTTTCTTTCCTGTCTGTTTAATGACTTCTTTGTCTTCTTCATGTACGATGTTCTTGATGTCACCCCCAGTTTATCAGGTCTTCTGTCATTAGCGTATCAAATCTGTTCTTAAGATGTTCTAGAAATTCAGATGGGATAGACTTAGTGTCATATTTCGGCTCCCATGGACTTGTTTTAATTTCCTTTACCTTCAACCTGAACTTGCATGTGAGCAAGTGATAGGCTCTTTCAAAGCTGACCCAGGGCCTGGTTTTAGCTGCTGATATTGAGCTTCTTCATCATCTGTTCCCACAAATGTCGTCAATTTGATTTATGTGTGTCCCATCTTAAGAAGTCCACATGTGTAGTCACTCCTTGTGTTCATGAAAAAAGATATTTGCTGTGAAAAAGTCATTGATCTTGCAGAATTTCTATCATGTGATCTCCAGCTTTATTTCTGCCACCAAGACCATATTTCCCGCTACTATTTCTTTCTCTCTGTTTACAACATTTGAATAACAATAATAACAATGCATCTTGATCAATTTCAGACTGAAGACATTGGTACAATTCTTCAGTTTCTGCATCACCAACGTTAATAGTTGGTGCATACTTTTAATAGTAATTGCATTGATGGGATTTAATTGTATGTGGATAGACATTATCTTATCCTATACAATATTGTACTTCAAGATAGGTCTTGAAATGTTCATTTTGAAGATGAATACAATGCCATCCCTTTTGATTGTGGCATTGCTAGCACAGTAAGCCATATGACTTTCTGATTCCCAATGGCCAATATCAATCCATTTCAGCTCACTAATGCCTAGAATATCAATGTTTATATATTCTATTTAGAGGTTATGCATTGGGCTGCTAACCACAAGGTCAGCAGTTCAAAACCACTGTACACTTTACAAAGGAAAGACCAAGATTTCTACTGCCTTAAAGAGTTACAGCCTCTGAAACCCACAGGGGCAGTTCTACCCTTCCCTGCTATGAGTCATAATGGACTCAGTGGCAATGAGTTCTGTGTGTGTGTTTGTGTTCTAGTTTCCTAGATGCATTATTTACTTTATGCATTCAAACTTTCTATTATCAATTGATGCTTGTGTCTGTTAATTCTCATTTAGAGTTATGTTCCATCGGTACATGATCCTCTGCTCTTGTAGGCTTGACTCCATCCACATCATTATGATTGAGTCTATTTTGAGAAGGCAACTCATCCTTAGCCGTGTTTTGAGTGCCTTCTGATGTGAGTGTCTCAGCTTCTGGCAATATCTCTGACAATGTTGTGCTTCATTAGGTGTTTCAGTAAATGTAAATATTTTGATGCTATGCATAGGATTTTCAGTGGCTTATGAGGGGTTACCCCCACCCCAAACCAAAATGCCAAACAAACAAAAAACAGAATTGAGCTGGATGAAGCGGAGCTTTCATAGTATGCATTTTTCCTCCTATGTGAGCATTGAGCAGCTCACTCTGAGTTAGTGCACCCAGTGACCTCACATGGGAAGGTTCTCTCTGGTGATAGTGACAGAGTTGACAAATGCATTAAGTGTAATGGAGAGTACTTTGAAGGTGATACAGTTGTTTTGTAAAAAATAAATGTAAATATATAGCTTTGGAAAAAATCCTTTAGGGAGGGCTACCCCCTCTTATTCCTCTGAAATAGACAGCCTATTTATTCCTCTTAGATTGTTTTTATTCTGGATGCTCTGATGAAACCTGTGTACTTTGGGTGACCCTACTCATATTTGAAATACTAGTGACAGTGGTGGTATTTTCTCATTGGAAATTTTAACCCTTAAATTACTTTTTTAGTGGTTCATATATGAAATTTATCAGATCCTTATATTTTCAAGTGCTATAAGATTACTATCTGTGAATCTTGGATAAGGCAATTATTTTCTCTGATCACCAATTTCTTCATCTCTAAAATGAGGTCAAAACCCTCCATCCTTCTTCCTCTTCTTGTGGTCCTTTTTCAGATTGTCAACATGGAACAGGTGAAATGGAGGATAATGAATAAAGGCCTTTCTGGATAGACAGCTTAACCCTAACCAAACCCATAGTCATTATGTTGATTGCACTTCACAGTGACTAAGACTGAAAATATCAACAGGAGTGCACAGCCTCATCTTTCTTCCCTGGAGCATTAATAACATTCCCTTGTACCTTCAACACTGTCTGAGATTTAATAATAAATTTTATAATCACCTCATATAAGAATGAATATATGGACTAGTGGATTTTAATCATTGGTTTTGATCTTATGATACAGATATTCTTGAAGTCTGGTTTTCTAAATGCTATCATCTTTAAGAAAATGTATTTCTAAAAAAATTTTTTAAAAGATTTTTTTCCCTGTGGGGCTCCCTTTGGAGGACAGACCAGCACATTTCATATGAGCTGTGTCTATCCAAACTCGTCCATACTCACAGTCAGAGTCATGGGCTCCATGCTGCCATTAGGCTGTGACTCTAAGAGACCTGGCTGTGATCAGCACCCTGCTTTCTTTTCATTCACACACTCAGTCCCTCCACTGGTTTCCCCCTGCCAAATCGCCCTATGTATCCAGAACTGACTGTGGGAGTGATACTGATGGCTACAATTCCCCCTTCCTTCCTGCTCCTGACTAACAGGGCCCAGACCTGTCCACCTTGAAGAGAAAAATACTCATCACAGTAGTTGACAGATGGTGATAAAAAGAGAAGTCATGGGAAAGCTGTAAAACACAAGGAAGGAGACAGTGTCCTTATAAAGGCCTGGCCTATATTTTTCTCCTCCTTTTCTGTGACAGAACTTGCTCATCCTGATGGGCTTCTACCCTCTGAATTTGTGCTCAAGACTCCAATTCACCTCTTCCTTAGGCTTCATTTGGTTCTCTGGGAAAGCCATGGCATGTCTCCATCAATGGAAACTGAATAATATGTTCTGTCCTTTTCTTGAATAGGCAAAATCTCATTCAAGGATCTCCAGACTGGGAAATATTCATTTGAATACTCATCTGACAGGGACCTTTACATATATATATATGTCTGTTTTAAAATACTTTCCGGTATATATATATATGTGTGTGTTTTAAAATACTTTCCGGAGTCTACACACATGCACACACACACATAGTGAGGCACTCAAGCTGCTAACAACATGGTCAGTGGTTTGAACCCACCAGCTGCTCCAGAAGAGAAAGATGAGGTTATCTACTGTGAAGGTTTAACGTCTCAGAAACCCAAAGGCCAAGTTGATTCTGTCCTATAGGATCACTTTATGTTACAATCAACTTGCTGATAGTGTGGAGTTTGGGGGGTTTTGGGGTGGTCGGGTGGGAGGGTTGTTGCTATTTTCATAACATTTTACCCAAGGGGAATCAACTCTGGGATCAAGCATCCACTGTCCCTCCCCTTTAAGCTGAAGACGCAGATGCTCAAAGTCATCAGTGACATCGCAAAGTAGGGGGGTCACACTGGAACCCCTGTGAGGACGGAACCTCTGGAATTCTTCCTAACACATTAGTCACTGGTCTAAGACGTCCTGGTGGTGCTGTTGGGTAAGCAGTGCACTGCTAATCACAAGGGTGGAGGTTCAAGCTCACCAGCAACTCCAAGGGAGAACGCTGAGGCTCTGTATTCCTACAGCAATTTTCAGCCCAAGAAATCCTTATAGGAGCACTATGCTCATGGAAGCAGCAGTCAAAAGATCACATGACACATGATAGTGGGTAAATCTGCTGCACGCGACTTCTTTAAAGTATTGAAAAGCAAGGATGCCACTTTGAAGATGAAGGTGTGCCTGGCCCATGCCATAGTCTTTCCAATTGCCTCAGATGCATGTGAAATTTGGCCATTGCATAAGGAAGACTGAAGAAGAGATGATATATTTGAATTATGGTGCAGGTGAAGAACATCGAAAATACCACAGGCTGCTAAGAGAACAAAGAAGTCTGTCTGAGAAGAAGTACAGGCAGAATGCTCCTTAGAGGCAAGGATGGTGAGATTTCAAAATACACGCGTTGGCCATGTTGTCGGGAGAGACCAGTTCCAGGGAAAGGCAATCATGCTGGGTAAAGTGGACGGGTTGTGGAAAAGAGGGAGACTTTCAATGAGACGAATTGACTCAGGGGCCGCCACAATGGGCTTAAACGTAAGACCAGTTGTGAAGATGGCACCATCAAGGGCAATGTTTTCTTCTGTTGCCCAGGGGCTGCTTTGAGTCAGAACCGACTTAAAGACATTGAACAAAAACACAAGTCCAATTGGGCCTCCACTCAAGTACTCCCTCAACACAAGAATACTTTCTTCTATTAAATTGGCATTCTATGATGCTCAC
>NW_022103914.1:10449928-10451790 GCF_000313985.2 Echinops telfairi
GAGATGATTTGCTGATTGCTTCCACTTCACAACAGCCTTCAGATATTCACCTCCTTAAAAGAATTTCCATCCAAAGTCCCACTTATCCTTTATCTTTAATAATATATTTCTCTGGATTCCTTGGAGAATGGAATTGTTTTTCTCGAAAGAGTCTCTCAACAGCTTACCCAGTCTCTCCTGATCTTTATTCCTCTCTTACAATCCATTTGATATTCGATTCTACAGCCAAAGAGAGCTTTACTATTTTCTAATGCACACAAGCACCACATCAATTTCCATTCAGGTGCCACTAATACCGTTCTGGAATCCTTAGAAGACATGGCAGGCTCTTTTACTGGGTGTGCACAGCATTTATAATCATCTGTTTGTCCTCCCAACAGTCCTGTCTTTTTCCATGGCCTTCAGTCCATTTTGTCAAAACCTGTTTTCACACTCAGGGGCTTCCAGTTGTCTGGTGAGGACTGGGTTGAGAGCTGATGTAATGAGATAAAGCTGGATAATATCTTCTCTGACATAACCACCCACCATGCTGCTGAGCCCATGTGTTTGCCTCTGCTCTCTCAGCCCCGCTTGCCTTCCCTTGCCAGGCATCTCCCACACCAGGCAAACTCTGGCCTATCTTCCAGATTTGTCACCTCAATGGATCCTCTCCTTGAGTCTGGAGGAGAATGGAAGCATACTCTCCTTTATTCCCTCCATTAAATTGTATATAACTGTATGATAACAACAAAAACACTGTATCCATATTCACTGGTGTGCTGGGCTGAAGACTCCTCGAAGGTAAGGGACTTAATGAACATTTATTCGGGGTGTTAACGGTTTGTGAGTCAAAGTACTGCACGATCCATTTGCTGTGCGTATATTAGTTTTAGAGAGGGTGATGTGTCTCTAGATCAATTCTGATCTATTATCCTATGGGTTACATCATATCCTGGGTCATTTGCCATTTTGGCAAAGTGTGCAGAGAATTTTGGCTGATGACGTTGACTTGAGGTTAACCTTCAGAGCTCAAACAGGAGCAACTCATGGATGTCTGAGCCAGAACCTCAGACAGGCTGTAGCCGTTTACACTGCACTCAAACTTTCCTATTGCAGACATGTAAATGAATAAATAGCTATGTGTAGGTCATGCTTCAACCCAAATGATGTAATTTTAGATCATTTGCTACTATCTTACTGAAAAAAGAAATAAGCAGTTATACACAATTATAGCTTTTTGAAAATGCAAGGTTTCTTTTTAGAGTATAAATAAAACTTACTGAGTTTGCTGAAAAAATAGCAAGCTAAAATATGTAAGTGGAAGGGATCAAAATGAAGGGATAAAACATGTTAAGCTTCCTTTTGACCAAGATTTGTTTCTGTTATTGTTGTTAATATAGATTACTTAATAAATCTATGTCATCCTGCCTATCTTCCATTCTCCAGTTCACCAGAAAAGTGTGGATGAAGAATGGAAGTGGATGAAGAAATTATTGTGATTCGTTATTGAAATCCAAGCTGTGGACTTCTGCATTTCTAATAGATCATGTACTTTGCATTTAAACCCTATGTAAACCTTATGCATTCAGTTGAGAGGGAACCTTTTCTGTTACCCTCCAGATACAGTTCCAAAATTGCCTTCTTTAAATGTCTGCCCTAATTAATTCCATCCATTTCTGTGGCATCTTTTCGTCAGTGTTCAATAATGGTAGCTGAGCACCGTTCTTCTGGTCTTATGGCAAAGGAGGCCGGTTCTCGTGGAGGCAAATAACCAGACGTTCTGTATCCGCATTCTATTCCTCATTTCCCATTTTGCTCCAGGTAAAGCCAAATGCTTATCTGCTTTTCTGACCCCAGTGAGGTAGAAAAGAAACACTGAAAAT
>NW_022103914.1:10452260-10453450 GCF_000313985.2 Echinops telfairi
AAGCTGATTTTCTTCAATTCTCTCCACTATCTGTTTTAGGAATACCTATTAGATATCCCAGAAGGCGTTGGCCTGGTTTTCACATTTTATACTTTCTGTCATATTAGTGCTAACTCCCAATTCATCAGCATTCAGTTCTGCTCTTACTCTATGCTATTTAGCTTCATTTACTGATGGTTTTATTCCGATAGCTGTATTTCACTTTTGAGGCCCATGGGTTTTCTCCTTTG
Source organism: Echinops telfairi (assembly GCF_000313985.2). Lineage (NCBI taxonomy): Eukaryota > Metazoa > Chordata > Mammalia > Afrosoricida > Tenrecidae > Echinops > Echinops telfairi. The sequence goes on from NW_022103914.1 coordinate 10,452,491, forward strand.
CCTGCTCTATGATCATCCACCCTTCTCTGCGTTTACCTCGGAGGTTCCATCTGACAGGGGTGTTTTCTCAACTATTGTCATAGCGAAAATTTACCTAAAATTCTGTGTAGTTTAGCACTTTCCTGCAAAACCTTTTGTGACCTTTCCAGAGAGTGTGTCTCTTCGTCATGCTATTTTATTTTCTCCATTATCGCCGTTGAAGTGTCTGGTTAGCACAAATGATTTAGGGCTAACTGTAAACAAAAAGTTCAAACCCACCCAGCTTGCATATCAGAAGGAAGACCTGATAGCCTTTCTAAAAGCTCACAACCTTGAAAGCCCTCGTATTTGCAGCTCTACTCTGCATGGATAGATTGCTATACATCTCTTTTTCATATGAGGTCACTTACGAAAATCACTTACATCCCTGGCTCCATCAGTAGGTTGGGTAATTTTCAAGAACCAGTGTTTGACCCTCAGCACTTAGCAGTGTCTAATACATAGCGGATGGTTCCTTCATGCCGTATGAAAAATACTGTATAGCGTAGTGAGTTCTATCGTCTTGAATCACATACTTCTCCTGTGCTTCCCTATGCATGATAAACTTGTCTTAATGTGAGAACTGTATCATAATATGTTACCTGTCGATCTATTGATATAGAATCTGTCATGTCCTCCTTTTATCACTCTCTTATGCAGTCTCAATCATATTGTTTGCTCCACAATATTTGGTAGGAGAGCAGGCAGGATGTTTGTACTGAACCTTCAGCTTGGACAGGGCCTTTTCCTTCCTTAGTTTTCTCCGTCGTAAACGAAGACTTTGGTTAAGAGAACCGTACGGGAGCATTTGCCTTTAGTTATCTATCTTCTCGCTCAACATTTATAATCCTATGTCTGACATTTAGACTCTTGACCCTTATTCTATGAAAAGGATTCCTTTAATAACACTTGTTTGTAGCATATTTTTAGAGTGCTAAAAAA
>NW_022103914.1:10455272-10460943 GCF_000313985.2 Echinops telfairi
TATAAGTATATATATGTAATTTTATTGGGGGCTCTTACAACAATCCATACATCAATTATATCAAGCAAATTTGTACATATGTTGCCATCATCATTTTCAAAACATTTTCTTTATACTTGAGCCCTTGGTATCAGCTCCTCTTTTTTCCCTCCCCCCATAACCCTTCCAGCCTCACGAACCCTTGGTAAATTATAAATTATCATTATTTTCATATCTTCCACCATCCGCTCTCTCCCTTAACCCATGTTTCTGTTGTTCATTCCTCTGAGATAGGGGTTATACATCGATCATTGGAATTGGTTCCCTCTTTTTCCCCCTTCTCCACACACCATCTCCCTACCCTCATGGTATCACTACTCCCATTACTGTTCCTGAGGGTTTTATCTGTCCTGGATTCCATATGTCAAGAGCTCTTATCTGTACCAGTGTACATGCTCCAGTATATCTGGATTTGTAAGGTAGAACTGGAGTCATGATAGTGGGGGCGGGGAGGAAGCATTAAAGAACTAGAGGAATACTGTGTGTTTCCTCTGTGTTATACTGCACCCTGGCTGATTCATCCCTTCCTTATGACCCTTCTGTGAGGGGATGTTCAATTGTCTACAGATGGGCTTTAGGTGTCCACTCTGACCCCCCTTGTTTGCATCAATATGATTGTTTGTTTTGGGTCTTCCGATGCCTGATACCAGATCCTGTTGACACCCCGTAATCATACAGAGTGGTGTCCTTCTCCCATGTGGGCTTTGTTGCTTCCCTGCTAGATGGCCGCTTGTTTAATTTCAAGCCTTTAAGAGCCCAGATACTATATCTTGTAATATCCGGGCACCATCAGCTTTCTTCACCACCTTCGCTTATGCACCCGTTTTGTCTTCAGCCATTGTGCCAGGAAGGTGATCATCACATAATTTCAAGCCTTTAAGAGCCCAGATACTATATCTTGTAATATCCGGGCACCATCAGCTTTCTTCACCACCTTCGCTTATGTACCCGTTTTGTCTTCAGCCATTGTGCCAGGAAGGTGATCATCACAGAATTCCAGGTTATTACAGCAAAGTATTCTTGCATTGAGGGAGGACTTGAGTAGAAGACCAAAGTCCATCAGCTACCTTAATAACTATAGGTACATAGATCTATATCCCTATCATATATTAATGTATTTAAATATATACATGCCCATAGTTATACCTCTATAAATGTCTTTTGCCTCCTACTTCTTTCCTATACTTGCTTTTACTTTCCTCTTGTCCCACTATTTTGTTCGACCTTCATTCGGCTCTTAGTATTTCATCTCAGCTACATTGCACTTGATCAAAACCCACCAGGCATTCTACCTAGGATTTTAGATCTCTTGTTGTTCCCTTGTCCTGGGGTTTCCTCTCCTTTCCCTCACCTCCTTCTCTCCCATGGCCCCCTGGAACCATCTGTCCAATCATTTTCTCCTTGGGATTGTAAACAATCATGCCTATCTTATATAGATAAATATGAGAGAGAGAGAGAAAAAATGTCTATAAGTAGTTCCAGGTCTGTCTGCTAACCTTTATGAATGTTTTCTGATCTGGTCTGATGAGGTGCCAAGCCCTGCCCCACCCCACCAACCTCGAGTCAGAAGTCTGTTTTCGGGATTCTTTGGGAATTGAGGGCTCTCCTCCCCTGGCTGTTCTTTGCGCTCTCTTCTTGTTTTGCCTCCGTGTGGTGGAATATATTTTAGTCTCTATTGTCATAGACCTAAGATCGGTTAAGGAGAAAGATGAGGTTTTCTACTCCCATAAAGAGTTAGTCTAGAAAACTCATGGGGGGTAGGGGCGGCAGTTCTACCCTATCCTATAGGGTCCGCTGAGTAGGAACCAACTTGAAGGCAGTGAGGGAGTGAGGGAGGGAGTGGAGATCAATTAATTCTTGGCTCTCTAACTCACTCATAATAAGAATTTGAGCAGGCTACCTGGTCATTCTGATCGCAAATCAGGCCTAATATTACCCGTCTGTCTACTTAATCTGTTGTGTAGGGGGTCCTATGCATTGGAAACAACTGGAAAGCACCTCAGAATGCAAATACAAATGCAAGGCACAGAACAAATCGACGTGGTCACCATTATTGCGGAGTCTATGTATATGGCTGGGCCCAAGTGAAACCTTGGGAAACAAACTGATTTTCTTTTCTTTTTTCTTTAATATCTCTCCTGCTAAATTACTGATAAATACTGATTGCAGCCGGAAGGAAAGCATTTCCAAGAGGGGAAATCGTGTTGCACAAGAGTCAGAGCCTGTTTAATATTCTGACAGTTGAACATGTTTCTTTATATTTCATGATAATTTAGTTTCTAATTGGCTTTTCTGGCTTAAGATTCAACTAAATCCGGAAGGCTGTGAATTGCTGAATGGCTGCCCTCAGGGAGATGACGAGGAAGGGGCAATTGGGATGGGAATAATTCCTATGCTTTGCTGAGGGGACTCAGCTGCGGGGACTTTACAGACTTCCAAGGAGGTCTCTTCTGTGGCCTGTGGAAGACCTGAGAACCAACCCCTACCAGCCTCGGACTTAATTTCTTGTGTCTTTATTATGGCCTACACTGGGACAAACACGTTGAAAAAAATATTAGGTTTGACCTTCAGAACAGCTCTGTGAGGCAGAGCTTTTTGAACCATGAACACACTTAGGAAAGCGAATGTTTAAAGTGGTAATATTCTTTAAGCCATCATCAAACTTATGTTTCTGAATTCACATTGAGTACATTTCTATGGTACCACCCGCTGTCACTCACACAGACATATTGACTACGTTAGTCATGCATGTACAAAGTATTTATATACCAATGGCTTTACCTGATTGTTTTTTTCCTCCACTCTCAATCTCAATCTTTCCAAACGTGTGTGTGTGTGTGTGTGTGTGTGTGTGTGTGTGTGTGTTTTCTCTTTTTGAGGGCTGATGATGGTGACCTGTCCTGCATGAGAACCATCAACCTGGTCTTATGTCACTCATGGAACGACTCTGTGGCCTCCAGGCCTGCAGGGGCAGGGCTTGCCTCCAGTCAAGGTCGTTGATTCCAGGGCACAGCGTGTTGTTGGGGGACCACAGAGCTGCTTCCAACTCACAGCAGCCTTGTAGAACATGGCTCAATCCGGTGCCATCCCCATCACCGTGCCTAATTTTGAGCCCGTTGTTGCGGCCATCTCATCAAGGGTCTTCTGTTAGGTTGACCCTCTAATTCACTCAGCATGATGCCCCTTTCCTGGCACTGGTCCTGATGATAACACATGAGTGGCTTAAGGCTTTCACTCATTGTGGACACCCCAGCTTTAGACACTGGCCCTGTAACAAGAGTAGGGACAGAGTGAGAACCTCCGAGCAACACATGCTCCTCTTGTTGGAGAAGCCAGGGCAGCCTGGGACGAAGGGGCCTCATAGAAAGTGACTGTGCTGGAGACCTCACCTAAAGTTGTTTCCAAGCAAGCCTAGAGAGTTAATTACTGTGATGGCTCATGTTGTCGCTGAAGTTATTGCAGCTTGTTAATTTGGATTTTGCAATGATTCCGGTTTATGAAAATGAATTTGTAATGGAAGTGAATAACAAAAATAAGCTCACCAGGGAAATGCTTAACATACTTAGGCAAACCTGCCTTTGCCACAAGACAATGATGTCACCTCTGGAGGGTGAAGGAAGAAAGTCTTTTGGAATATTTTATGGAAAATCAGTTGTGATTGTCTTTTGAGGTCAATTGAGGTAGAATAACCTTGAGGCTACTCCCTCTTTGGGCAAATCTCTCCCTAATTTTTTATATCCTCATTCTTTCAGATGCACCCTACTGTATGAAGGCTCACACCTCTAACCTTTTGATTAGCAACTAAGGACATTAACCACGAAGACAATCTAGGGAGGACTTCTAAATGTTGCCCTTCGTGTTTGCATGACTTTGAAGACTAATGAAGTAGATTCCATCTCTCAGGTGATAACCTGGAGGCTAACTTGATGTTCAAAGCCCTTCACCATCTGTAGCAGGTCAATTATACAGTTTTAGATACGTCCGGACATATTTTCTCCTTCTGATGCCTGGTCCTTTGGTTGTGAAAGAATATTTCTCCCGGATGTGATCTGCAACAAAGTCTCGTTCCTTTCTTTTCAAGCAGAATATCCAACTCTCGAACTCTTTGCATTTCCTCCAGTTGACCCTCCTTCACTCTTGGCCTTTCTCTGCCAATGACTACCACAGTGTAGGTTTTTATATAAGGGGAACCCTCAGGAGAGAAGTAAACATAAAAGGGGAGAGGAATCTTAGGAACAATTTCCTTGTAGGGCCTCCGATGTCAGCTTTCTGATTTCCGCATCTCTGTGATTGCGGTGCACAGGGGGGCTTGGGGCTGGAGGTGGCTTCTGGCTTTTCTAGCCCTGCATGTGTGCATCAGTGGAGGTTGAAGCCACACGTGAGTCTCATGTAGATGAGTACTGATTTCCCAGCTACTGAAACATTGAGACTAGAGAGTACTGATTTCTATTGCAATTGTGTTGTCAGGTCAGGTCTTGATTCACTGTATATTTTATTGAGAGCCAGAGAGAGAAAATAAAGTGCCATAAGCTTCCTGTCATCTAAATTTTGGTATACAAGAGAGCTTCTAAAAGCTCAGGAAAAACTCCGTTATCTTTTCATTCCATTTTCCCATGAACTTTCTGAAGCCTTCTCATATCAGCCCTTTACTCTCTATGATGCTACACTCATGTATTGCCACAGACTCATCTTTAGTAGCTAGAATTTCCTGGAATACTTTCAGAAGAGAAAATGCGGTTCCATAAATGACATTGTCTTGTCAGTGGGAGACTCACGTTCGCGCTGGAACCACAGGGTAGTAGTGACTTAGAATCTGAGATTGGCATGGTCCTGTGGTCCACTCTAGACAAAGAGAGAAGCACAGAAACTTCCTGAGTAGTCCACCAATCCCTGGAATAGGCACTAATCATGGTTGTTGTTTGCATCCTACATCCTTTGCAAAGGGATCAAGACTTGGGTTTCTGGAATATATTAAATTATGGTCTCTGTAGGGCAAGTGGGATATTCACTTTTGTTTTTCTCTTTAATAGTCACAATTTTATTGACATATAATTCACATACTCTATAATTGAGGGGTTTAAGTATGTTAAAAAGAGTTGTGGAATTACCACCACAATCAATTTTAGAACATTTTATTCATTCTTGTATCTACTTTTATTAGTTCCCCATTTTCCCTGAACCCCCCCTTCCAGAACACTAAGAAACTCTTAATTCAGTTACTGTTTCTATGGTTTTTCCAATCCTGGATTTCATATAAAGAAAAACATACAAAAGCATAAATAAAAACAAAAAAAATAAAACATAAAAAACTCTGTTAAAAAGATAATGAAAAAGATGAAAAACTAGAACAAATTTCAAATGGATCCAAAGGGAGACTAAATCATAAGGTATTAAATTTTAACCTAACCACATCTGAATGAATCCATCTTCCAATGAACTCTGCCTGAGAGGAAGCCTATTCACAGCAAGTGGGACATTTTTTGAGTGGTAAAATTGGGTAATGCTCTGGGCTGCTAACCAGAAGGTTAGTGGTTTGAGGCTATCCATAGGTATCACGGGAAAGAACCCTGGTGATTTGCTCCCAAAAAACCAGCCGTTAAAAATGTCATGAGTGGCGTGGTGGGTTACAAGT
>NW_022103914.1:10462601-10471149 GCF_000313985.2 Echinops telfairi
TAAATAGCTCATTGGGGGCCAGACACACTCTCTCTGGTACACGTTCCTGTTGACAAGCCACATGGAGCTATGCTAATAGAGCCAGAGCCCTGGAGCTGAAGGAGCCATGTGGAGACCCACCAGTGCTGAGATGTTTCCACCACCACTGGATCCACAAGACTTTCCACCCACTGGCCTGTGATCTTCCAGCATTGCATGTGTTGTGTGGGTCTGAAGAGGAATTTGTAAACTGGCATCAGACATATGGGCTAATATCAGACTTAAGGACTTGATCTGGACTGGGCTGGGATGTTTTCTTAATATGCAATTACTCTTTGATATAAAATTCTCTATTACATGCATATGAGTGTCTCTGGATTTGTTTCTCTAGTTAAACCTGACTAACACAACTAGTTAGCACATTCAAAACCCTGGTTGGCTCTGTTCTCCATGGTGATCTTAGTGCACAGGTGGCAGCTTGCTCAGCTTAACAAAGGCATGGCAAAAATATACGGAAAGTGCTGCTAGCAGCATTCCGGTACCCAAGGGAATGTCTTGGAACCCAGCAGCTGATCTTGAGTCAAAAGAAGCTGTGAGCCTCAGAAACACTGCAGCACTCTGACAAGGCCAAGTTCTAGGCACATAATCGTGGTCGGTTGCAATACCGACTATGAGCTTGCCCATGCCTGGGTTCAGATTACCACCTCTTTTGCATGCATAGAATGATACAGGAAATCTCTTTAAACATGATGGTTTGAAAAACAACCGATTGCTTATTAAGCAGATCTGCATGGTTTTTCTTATGGAAGTACTTCCATGGCCAGTTGTATTTTGTTCTCATTCTACCTACCACACACCCCTGTGGACGCACCCCCCTTTGTGACTGCCACTGGAAAGTGCTGAGGAGGGGCCTGTCTATTCTCCAAAGGAACAGTGATGGAGTGGAGAAACAGCCAAATGCTCTCTTGAGCCTCCTTCGAGAAGCATGAGTTTTCCCCAGAGTAAAACAGCCTTTGAAACCTCATTTCATCTTGCCACATTTAGTTATTTATTGTGGGAGAATTTTATTAGCATTTTTGTCCCTTTGTGATTTAAAAAATGAGGAGTTGCATGTTTAAAAACTAAAGGCCTCGTGTGGAAGTGCCTAGGTAATGAGATTCTATTAATACAGTTCGGCTTAAGTCTTGGTAGATTTACTGATACATCACTTGGTGGAAGTCTAGCATAACACCAGATTACAATTTAGTCCAAATTAAAATTTTCTAAATTATGTTTATTAAAATGTTCATTATTGTAGCACCCTCAAGTCTAAAACTCAGAGCACCCTCAGGCTCAGCTAGCTGTAACTGAACTGTAAACTGGGAAATATGAGACCCCCAGCCCCCACCCCAAAAGTTTGCAACAGATAATACTGATACTCTGTAATTTCTCAGCTCCTTGTTTTCCAGCCATATAATCTTTGGCAAAATTTTCCAGGATCTTATTTTTAGCTATCAGTTTCAACAGTCCTGGTAATCGCTCTTCTTCTTCTTCTTCTTCTTTTTTTAACACCACAGACAATTACAAGGATCTGAAAGCAGGCATAGTGGCTGTCATAAAAAGTGGCAGTTAGGGGTCTTCTGAGCAATGGTAACGAAATAAAAATGAGACAAATGGTAGAGAGAGAAGTCCAAAAGTATCTCGTGAACAGACCGCAAGCCCCGAACATGCATTAGAACCAGAGCGGGTTGCAATGCAGGACAATGTTAATATTCATCCTAACTACCCTGACGTCTTAAGAAAAGATTAAATGGTTTCATGTGGCATGCTCAATAAAGCAAAGAAATGCACAGTGCATTGCAGGGAGCATTCTATGCAAGAAAGCTATTGTTTTATGACGTAGGTGTGGGGGTAGACCAATCATCTCAACTCTAAAAAGCATAGATATCTAGAACAATAACCATTTCAAGATTACACACAACTAACTTCTTATGGTTGGTATGTGCTGGGATCTTCTGTTATTTAAACATTCCATGACCTTGGACTTATCACATAGCCTTAAGGTTCTTGTCTGTAAAATTAATATGGTTACCCCTCCCCATCAGGAGTGGTCTGTAGACTCAACAAAGCTATCTCTGCATGTTCTCTTAGCATTATGCCTGGGAAATATAGGCATCTAAGAGCCGTGGTTATTACTCATTTCAAGCCTTGTGTGAACAAAGAAATGCACTGGAGACTGAGGATTGCCAAAGGTAACAGACTACTCATTCTGATGAGCCTGCATCATTAGCTGTTTTCTTGCTGGATACTCAGAAAGTGTTTCTGTCAATACTGGGGTGGTCGCCCCACAACTTGAATGAGCTAGTACCATTGTGCCATGATTGTTTTCTTGCAGGGACGTTGGTCCTGGATATTGTTAGCAGAATCCTTGCCCTCTACCCGCTAGGTACAAGGAGTTGACCCGCCACCCTCAGCCCAGTTGTAACAACCCCAAACTGCCCCTGAAGATGGCCAAATAGCCCATGGGAGGTGTAGGGGGCGAGGGGTAGCTATAGTCACCCTGACTGAGAACTGTTGTTTCAGAGAGAGAAACCAATATATAAACACAGAATGTAGAGTTTTAAGCAGTAGTCACAAGGTAAAGTTGAGTGGTTTTAAAATGCTTGTTCTCTTCGTGGGATGAGGTTTTGATGGCACCTATTGTGTGTGTGTTCTGTGATAATTTAGATGTCTTTAGTGACAGTTGAAGGGGAGAGAGAGCAGATTGGGATTAAGCTACGTCTCATACAATCTGCTGACAATGAGATTTCTCAGTGAGCTTCAATCAAAGATTTTCTGGATGGCTTTACATTATATTCATCAACACTTATATGATTAGTATTCATTTATTTGTTTTTATGTACTGTGCCATGTATTGTGACGGGTGGGTGGTGGTGAGGTAAACATCTAGATTTAAAAATCCCTCAACATCACTGCCATCGTCAATGCTGACTCATAGCAACCCCCTGTGGGGCTCCAACACTGTACCTGTTTATGGGATTAGAAAACTTAAGTCTTTCTCCTAAAGAGCTGCTGCTCGTTCCAAACTGCTGACTATGTGGATCACACCCCAGTGTGTAAACACGATATCGCCCTGGCTCCCTAGATAGATTTTGTGTTTCTTGTCCATGTGTGTAGGTGACTGGTTATGCAAACCCCTCCTGATCCAAACAGCCTGCTCTCCCCTTGAGCTCCTTTCATCCTCGCTCTAAAATTCTCGTGCCTTTATTTACCACGCAACTCTGACTTCCATAGCCTCACTGTGTAGGCCTCCACATACAGGGAGACTTCTAAGAGTTCTTGGAAAACAAAGGAAAGACAGTCGAATTTCTGGCAAAAACTTCTTGAAGCCCCCTCATACTGTCATCTTCCTGGCGTGACTTAGACTCCTGATAAAGTCCCATTACTGGAAAACCTCGCTTAGGCACACGAATCTGCTTCTTTTAGCTGACATTAGCGTGGGACACTGGCTTCTATTTCAGTTGGTCTCCAGGTCTAAAAGTCATCATTGATTTTTTCTGTCTCTTTATCCTGCCAATATTTGTGAACATTCATTACTTGTGATTAAATTATTTAACTAGTAGTGAAGTTATACAATAAAAGTGACTTAATGAAATAGAAGCAATTTTCCCCAAACAGAAAGAAGTAAAAGAGTCCAAGGCAAATGTGATGATGTTAGGTTTTCTTCCTTTCTTTTCATTAATCACTTTATTGGGGGACTCTTCAAATCTTATGACGATCCCTCGTTCAATTGTATTAAGCACCCTTATACATATGTTGTCATCAGCATTTTCAAGACATTTTCTTTCTACTTGAGCCCTTGGAATCAGCTCTTTTTTCGCCTCCTTCCCTACCCTCCCACACTCATGAATTCTTGACCAATTATATATTATTATTGTTATTTCATGGCTTACACTGTCCCTTGTCTCCATTCACCCACATCTCTGTTATTTATTCCCCAAGGGGGTGGGCTATATATCCAGCCTTGTGATGGGATCCCCTTTCTCTCCACCCCCACCTGCCCCACCATCCCACTACCCTCATGATATTACTACTCCCACTACTGTTCCTGAGTGTTTTCTCTGTCCTGAATTCCAGGTGCTGAGAGCTCTCATCTGTACCAATGTGTGTACTCCAGTCTAGCTGGATTTGTAAGGTAGAACCAGGTCATGGTAGTAGGGGGAGAAAGCATTCAGGAACTAGAGGAATGTTGTGTGTTTTTCCGGTGCTATACTGGACCATGGTTAAATTGTCCCTTCCTTGTAACCTTGTGGTATGCTGTCCAGTTGTTTACAGATGGACTTTGGGTCTCCACTCCAATCCCCCTCTTTCACGTAGATATAATTGTTTTGGCTCTTATGATAACTGATACCTGATCCCGTCGACACCTCATGATATCGCAGGCTGTTGTGCTTCTTCCATGTGGGTTTTGTAGTTTCCCTGCTAGATGGCCACTTATTTAACTTCAAGCCTTTAAGACCCAAGATGCTATATTTTTTTGATAGCTGGGCACCATCAGCTTTCTTCTTCACATTTGCTTCTGCACCCATTTTGTCTTCAGTGATTGTGTCAGGAAGGTGAGTATCAAGGAGTGCCAGGTTCGTAGAACAAAGTGTTCTTGTGTTTAGGGAAGCTTTGAGTAGTGGACCAAAGGCTGTCTGTTATCCTCATACTTAACATATAAATAATTATATGTACATTGGGATATATCCTTTTAATTATGCATTAATATATTTACATATATACATGCCTATAGCTATACCTCTATAAATAGCTTTTGCCTCCTACTTCTTTTCTCTATTTTCTTTCACCTGCCTCTTGTCCCACTATCATGCTCACCCTCCATTCAGCTATCAGTAATTCCTCTCGGATACATTGCACTTGATCAGACCTCACCAGGCATTATATACCCTCCTTACCATCAATTTCAGATCTCTTGTTGTCCCCTTATCCTTGAGTTCGTTGGTTGGCTCCCCACTGCCTCCTCCCCACTCCACCACCCTCCCATGTCCCCCTGGTCCCATTGTTTTCACCTCATGATAGTTTATCCTGCCTATCTTATATAAATAAACATAGGGCAAAAGAAAAAATAGATAGTTCCTGTTCTGTGTGCTGACCCTAATGAGTGTTTTCCAATCAGGTATGATGAGGTGCAATACCCTGTCCCCTGAGTTAGAAGTCTATTTTCAGGATGCTTCAGGGACTTGGTTACTTTGCTCCCCTTGCTGCCCTATTACACTCCTTTCACATTTCACCCCACTATGCGTGGGGCATACTGGGCACACTTTTCACAGTGTCTCCAGTATTGTCCCCCCATAGTGCTATGGGTCAGTGAGACAACGCTGTGTCTCGTGGTGGGGCTGGTCCTGTGGTCCTCTCTGTGCATTGGCTACTCTGAGCAGGGATGTTGTCCCCAGGGCTTGGTGGGCCATGATGAAGTCCACTCCTCTCTTTCCCTCTTAGTTAATACCTGTGTGCACTGTACAGCCCCACCATTCAACCCAGGTTATACCTTTATTGCTGTCTTCTGTATCAAATTCTTCTGGGGAGGGGGTCAACGGTGCTTGCCTTGGGCCCCGCCCTGTTGTCCTCTCTGTTAGTTTGATACTCCCTGCCAGTATGTTGCCCTTAAGGCTTGCTGCTCTGTAATGGGGTCTTGTCCTTCTCTCTCTTCCCTTTGGAGACATGAACAATACCCTCTTCGTGGGTCTAATAGTGCCCTGTTCCCCCATCACCCTCATTTCTCTCTCTCTCTCTCTCTCTCTCACTTCCTCACTTTTTTAGTTGGCTACCATCTTTCCCTCTCCCTCTGTCTTTCCCTTCCCTCCTGAAGGTCATCTAATGGTCAAGAGATGTCTGTCCATTGAAACTCTAACCATCATATCTGACTCTCAGGCAGAGAGATAAACAAAAAATGGACAAAAGGAAGGCTTGTTTGAAGACTAATTTCTCTTCATTCAAATCCTTCTTTCAAGTTTTTTGCTTAAATTTTAACACCTATTTGCAATTATATGGTCAATCGAATAAAGATTGTGTTAATGTAGAGGAAATGGGAATAGATATTGGTCAGTGTGTTAGTCTGGGTAGACTAGGGAAACAAATACATAGAGATTCTCATATGCATATAAGAAAGAGCTTTATATCTTGAGCTCTCATATATATATGTAAGAGCAGTTGAATATTGAGAAAATATCCCAGCCCAGTCCAGATCAAGTCCATAAGTCAAATATTAGCCCAGAAGTCCAATACCAACCTACAAAGTCTGCTTCAGACTCATGAAACACACGCAATGATGCTGAATACAGGAAGTTCACAGGCCATTGGGTGGGAAGTCTTGTGGATCCAGTGGCATTGTAAGTATCTTAGTGTTGGCAGGGCTCTCCATGTGGCTTCTCCGGCTGAGAGGCTCTAGCGTAGTTCCACATGTCTTGTCAATAGAGCATCTCTCAGGGAGTTAGCAGAGAGAAAGTATCTCCCACTTCCAAGGAGGAAATCCAGAAATACCTGGAATCCTCAGGAGAAGGCCATTGCCACACAGAAACCTCATTGACTATATATCCTGATTGAGAGGCTAGACTCCACCCCTATACTCCTAAACCTCAAATTGACAACAGATTATTTTACTACCACAGTCACACAGCAGACAGTTCTTCCAAAGAGAGATCTTGGAGAGGAAGATATACCATTGCTGTTATAAGTACCATACATGAAGTTAGAGCTTCCATATGCTGTTTAATAATCAATGTAGCAATGTAGCAAAATTTCTCAATATAGCAATATTAATTTATAATTATGGGTTCTTGTACTTCAATAAAAACATATACAGGAGATCTGAGAAGATAGCACCAATATTGGATCATCCACATAAACAGCTCATATGGGATCACCAGATTTGTGGGTGAAGTAGCTGTGTTGGGGAACTGGGACATGAGACCAGGTCTCACAGCACCCCAGGGTTCCTTTGTTGGTACTCCCACAGACAGCACAGCTGTCCTCATCACCTGCAGTCCCTTTTTGCAGCACCTGCCTGTGCTCTGCGCCCTTTGTTGATGAGGTGGCAACTCCCAGCTTCTTCCCCTTCCCACCCTGCACCCCATTCAGTGACTCATCAGCTTGGGAAAGTGGTCTGGGAGAGTCTATACTTTAGGGCCATCCTATGGATGTCTGATCAGACTCCTGGAGACCCTGGACGTTGGAAGTCGTGGCGGCTTATGGAGTAGAATTCCCACTGGTGATAATCACTAACCCAGGCCCAACTCCCTCCCTTGGTGGCTCTTCAGGTAAATAGCCTCAGCTAGTTGGAGAGAGATCCAGCAGAGGGGAAACAGGAGATGCTGGAACCCATAATGCAGAGGGTACCAGGAAGTTGGTAGAATTGTTCCCATTATGTTTTGAGAAAGTAAACACAAAACTCATCCCACCAGAGGAAATGGAACCAGGAGTTTCCTGTGACAGGCTAGATCACTCTCTGATCAGAACCATGCACTATACTAGCCCATTTACAACCTAGAACTATGCATAAGGAACAGATAGTTCTGAGCTGTGCTGGAATCCACTGTTATAAGCACAATAACATAGAGACTGCACTCTCCCCACATAAGACACCAGGGACTCTGGTAGATTCACTAAACCCCTCTTTACCCAAGCCATGATAACCTCTGAAACCTGTTCCTGTTCCCTCTACCTCAGCAACACGCGATCTCCTTTAACTTACCAAGTAAAATCGTGTGTCCCATAACCCCCTTCTCCAACTCATTAAAAATTACTGTACCTAAGGGAAGGCTTCCTATGATCAATACCACCACTTAAAACCTACTCCTGAGCACCTGAAACTAATCATTCTACCCACCCAACTAACACTCCCTCCTCATCTACACACAATACATTTACCGGCACTTATCTGATCCTCCCCTAACCTAAAGAGCCAGCCCCTCCCACTCCCAATCCCAGAAGATTATGCTCCACCATCAGCTCACCTGAGATGTGACACAAGCAGAAGCCAACACCAGCAGCTACCTTAAAAAATCTAGAGAGGTAAAAATCAATTACTGATGATGACCCAAACCCAATGGTTTACACAGAAAATGCATCCCTTGAACTGCCGGCGAAAGAATGATTAAGAATATTGCTTCCTGTCATACAGGAAATTAGGGGATCAATCCAGAAAACTAATGAAAAACATAGAGATGCTAGAACCCTCACACCAAAGGGCAGTCCAGGAGCCTAAGAAATCACATAGCAGAAATAGATAAAAGGGTGAGTGGTCTCAACAACAGAATAGAAGAAATGGAAAACCGAATCAGCGATTTTGAAGATAGCCAAGCACAGTTCAGCAAAGGAGAGAAATCGATGAACAAAATAGCAAAAGAATCTGCAAAAAGCCTGATGATGATTCCATGAAGCAAAACAATATTCGAATTATTGGGGTCCCCTAAGAGGAAGGAATAAATAAGCCTAAAATAATAAGGCAATTCTTGGGAGAAAATTTCCCTAATATCATATAGGGGATGATAACCATTCAAGAAACAGAGAGAACACCAATTATATTTTT
>NW_022103914.1:10471642-10473392 GCF_000313985.2 Echinops telfairi
AAGTAAACAGACAAAACTAAGCTTAGACGTCTCTGCAGAACCCGTGTAGGAAAGAAGAAACTGGCGCAACGTATTCTAAAAGTTGAAAGACACCAATCCCAGTCCAAGGATCCTTTATCCCGCAAAGCTCTCCATCAAATTTGAAGGAGATAGAAAAATTTTTCCTAATAAGGAAACATTTAAGGAATTTGTAAAAACAAAACCAACATTACAAAAAATTATTTTCCAGTTCTTTATGGGCAGAAAACCAACCACTGAAGCACACAAACACGAGACCACCACAGGATGCAACACCACCCAGAAACCAACACACTGAAAACAGTTCCCAAATATTACAGATCCAACGGAGAAACAGACAAGAATAAACTCTCTCACACACATACCATCCTATAATGGAGAATATCTAACACAAATAGTATGAAATGACAGCAACTAATGTACACTTAGATTTAATTACACAGAATGTTAATAGTTTAAGTGCATCCATTAAAAGACAAAGGGCAGCAGACTGGATTGGACAACAAAATCCTTCAATCTGCTACCTTCAAGAGACACATCTCAAACTCACAGATTAAAAAAAAATACTGAGAGTCAAAGGATGCCCCCAAATTTAGCAAGTAAATGGCAGATTAAAAAAGCATGGGTGGCAATGCTAACCTCTGATAAAATAGAACTCAACATATCAAAAAAATAATACATCATGACCAAGTGGGATTCATACCAGGGATTCAGGGATGGTTCAACATTCCAAAAACAATTAACATAATCCTGCACTTCAAAAACAAAAATAGATATGAACCATATGATCCTATCAATTGATACAGGAAAAGCATTTGAAAACATCAATACCCATTCCTAATAAACATCCTTAAGAAGTCAAGATTAGAAAGGAAAATCCTCAATACAATAAAAGCCATACACAAAAAACCAATAACCAATATCCATCTCAATGGAGAAAGGCTGAAAACATTTCCACTGAATACGGGACCCCAACAAGGATGCCCCTTATCCCCACTTCTACTCAACATTGTGCTGGAAGTCCTAGCCAGTACCATTAGACAACGGCAAGATATCCAGGGTATATGATTGGGTAAAGAAGACCTGAAACTTTCGCTATTTGCAGACAATATGATTTTATAAATTGAGAATCCTAAAGGGTCCACAATAAGATTTCTGGAAACAATAACGGAGTTTAGTTGAGTAGCAGGATGCAAGATTAACAACAGAAATCAATTGGATTCCTATATACCAGTGATGGGATACAGAACAAGATATCAAGGAATCAGTACCTGTGGTAGTTACATAATCTAGTGTCAATTAGAGGATTAAGAGAGTAGGGATGGAGTCTAGCCTGTCAATCAGAATCTAGCTAATGAGGCCTTTTTGTGGCCATGACCTTCTCCTGAAGATTCTGGGAACTCCTGTATTCCTCCCTGGAGGAAGGAGACACTTGCTCTCTCTGCTCACTCCCTGTGAGACATCCCTGTGAAGAAGACACATGGAGAAAGGATGATGGAGCTACACCTCTGGAGCCGAGAAGCCACATGGAGACCCCTGCCAGTGCTGAGATGCTTACAACAGCACTGGATCCATAAGATTTACCACCCACTGGCCTGGGATGTTTTCTCAATATTCAACTGCTCTTGTATATAAAACTCTTTCCTATACACATATTAGTGTTTATGGATTGG
Source organism: Echinops telfairi (assembly GCF_000313985.2). NCBI lineage: Eukaryota > Metazoa > Chordata > Mammalia > Afrosoricida > Tenrecidae > Echinops > Echinops telfairi. The sequence goes on from NW_022103914.1 coordinate 10,473,334, forward strand.
TTTTTCTAGTCTACCCAGACTAACACAGTTCCATTTACAATAACCATACAAAAGCTGAA
>NW_022103914.1:10476186-10477500 GCF_000313985.2 Echinops telfairi
AGACTAGACCTCTTCATGGGAGCACACAGCCTCGTCTTTCTCCTGCGGAACACTGACCTTGTGGTTAACAATCCATTGCTTAACCTCCAGTGCCACCAAATCTCCTTGATGGCACAGAGGGAGTATAGCAACCATCAAACTGAATTGGAACCAGTCCCAATGTCCGAACAAAATATTTCCCTCCCCATAAACAAACCAACAAACAATAAAACATAAAAAACAATAGAAAACAAAAACTATCTTCTCATCTACAGTTGTTGTACTTGTAAAAAAAAAAATTATTCCAAAATTCTCATGTTTGAGCCATTTGAAGTGGTGATATAGAATGGTTAATGGTGGAATTCTATGTTACCAAAAAAATGTATCTCAAAGAGACCTTAGATAATATCTATTCAAATCAATAATTTTCTTTTCAATATGCAAATAAAGTGATGATTTTGTATCTCACTGTAAATTCCTGGGTTATTCTCAAACAACCCATTTCATCATTGTTCAGGAGACTCATTCCCTTTCTAACAACAAAAGCACAAAACAGGGTTAATCTGTAGACTTCGGGGTGGGTCAGGGTCTCAGTAATGAACTTTACAGCGTGAGGTGTACGTCCCAATTGGCAGTAGAAATCTTTGAAGTCCTTGTTTCTCAAATTTGAGTGTGCATTGGAATCACATGACAATCTTGCTAAAACACAGGCTGCTGGACCTCCCACAGGCACAGTTTCTGATTTGCTGCTTTGGTGACTGGGCCTGAGATCGTGTATTTCCCTGAGCTACCTGGTGATGCCAATGAAAATCATTCTTCAGGAATATTCTGCAGTCAAGGCAACCCAAGCACCCTCTGGGGCGAGCGTGAAAGATGAACGGCATCTGATTGTGCAGCCTCAGAGTTTGGCTGACATTTTGGAAACAAAGACAGACTTCCCTGCGTTTTCATCTTGCTCTGCTGGCCCACAAATCAGCTCCCCGCATGAGTCTTGAACTCTCCCTCATTTGCGCTGTCACCCCTGCTGTTCTCTTTGCACTGCATGCCTTCGCTTCCTATGTCCATCGACTGACACGCTTCACACAAGTCAAGGTCCAACCACACGCCATAAGTCGGATCTCTCTGGTTCTCAGCATCAGAATCAGTTGTCCAAGTAAAGTGCTCCCCCAGCTTCTTGCTTAGATCTTTTTATGGAATGGATAACATTATCGCATACAATCAATTTTGTTTATTCATCTTTCCTGTGTTAGGGCTAGAAGTCCAAGAAGGTGTAGACAACAGAAATTTTTGTTTTCTGGCATATAGTAGAGTGTTTGGGACAGAGTAGGTGCCTGT
>NW_022103914.1:10478625-10480452 GCF_000313985.2 Echinops telfairi
CTTTCTGAAGTACCCAAAGTTACAGTAGCCTGAACATGTTTTATAAAATAGCAAGAACCAATATTTTATTTGTGTATATTAAATATGTTAGCTATAAGAAAGATATTTGGTGTTTGACATTTTTTATCTCCAAAGGTAGGTAAATGTTGGGAGGACTGTATTGACAAAGAGGTAGTATTTGCCATATAGAAGTAATTATTACTCGCCTCTCCAAGGCCTTTTCTTCATCGTCAAAGAATCCCTAGGCTGAGAGATGTGCAAGCTGGAAGGTCCTTGGTGATGTTTTCTAGGTTCCTCATTTTACAGAAGAGGAACAGCATCATCTGTCCAAATTCATAAAGTTGCTTGATTCCCAGTCCACCTCATCTGGAAATTCCACTCCTATTTGTCTCAAAAAGCAAAACAAAACAAAAAAACACCCGTTTGACAACTGTGTCCATTTGAGAAGCCAAGCACTCTTTTGCTCTTCAGCCCCACACCCATGAATCATACCAGTTCATTGACACAAGGAATCTGGATGTCCTGTGTGTTCAGAGATTTTCCTTGAACTTTCTCTTTTATCTCCCTATTAAATAGCTAACATTTAGTATGTATATAAAGGAGATAGATTTACATATTTCAGCTTAAATCTCAAAATTTTGTTGTTCTATTTAGATCATCAACATTTTTCCAGGCAGCTTGAGACCTAAGGACAGAAATAAGTTTAGTTTATTAGTTTACTCATTGTTCTAGGATAAATGTTGATCAATAAAAACTGTCATGTACTTTTTAATATCTGTTCCTCATATTTTATGAATGAAAAATTAGAATATGGAGTTAGATGATGATATTTAAAGGCAGGACTATTCCATTCACTATGTGTTATTATGCCACATATTATTTATTTTAGATGAAAAATTACTACCTTTAAAATTAAAATGTTTATTGTCTAGGCCAATGAATGCTTTGGGTCCATTCAGCAATGTTCATGGAATATCAATGTGCCAAGAACCGTGTTCATTGCTAATGTCACAGAACTGAATAGTGCACAGATGTGATTTAGAACTTGCCCATACTGATGAGAAAAAGGAGGGGAAAGTACTTTAAAACAAATTACTATCCAGGATAGGTAAATCTATAAAAACAGTATCTTGATTAATGGTCCCTTGGGGTGTGGCAGGGGAGTTGGAAGTGAAATGGGGAGCAAATAACTATGAGTACAAGAATGAAGAAAATGTTCTAAAACTGCTTGTGGGGATGATCGTATAACTCTTCTTGGTGTGATTGAACTATTGCATTGTATGCTATATGAATTATATGCCAATAAAACTGCTAGGGGATAAAAAGAAACCAAAACAGAAAACAAATGACAAAGGTGAAATATAGAATAATCTGATAAGGAAATAAATAATGTAGTGTTGAGTGGTAATTCATTGTTTGGGTGTGCTGGGGAAGAGCTGCAGATGGAAAGTGATGTTTGGAAGGACGTTTCTGGATTGATATTTCTGGAGTGCAGAATTCTTTTAAGATGAGAGCTGGTTCATACTTTTTGAGTGCAGAATTTGTGCAGATTGGAGGTAGGATAAAGAAAAGAGGAAGGGACGGTTTCTGCAAAACCTCGATTCAGCTATCGAAGGGTTTGAGTTTTATTTTTCAGGCAGAGGAGTTGTGCGTGTGTATTTTGGGAGGCATGAGACAGTCCGATTTACACTCAAAGAAGATACTTTGCTGGCTTTCTTGCTTCCCTGTGGCCCTTTTAGGTTTCTCTTTCTTGTAGTCTGAGATAGGGTGAACGATGGTTTTCTGCATTTGGTCAATTTAGCAAAGAGAAAGCATTAAAAAAAAAAA
>NW_022103914.1:10481586-10483295 GCF_000313985.2 Echinops telfairi
TCTTTGGCAATCTTATGGTTTCTCCATATATCATGCTGTTATTGGTCCAGTTGTGAGCATTGTGGTTTTGTTTACATTGAATTGTAATCCACACTGAAGGCTGTAACACTTGATCATCATCAGCAAGTGCTTCAAGTTCTCCTTGCTTCCAGCAAGCAAGGCTGTATTAGTTGCTTATAGCAGGTTGTTAATAAGGCTTCCCTCAATCTTGATGCCTCATTCTTCTTCATATAGTCCAGAGTCTCTGATGATTTGCTCAGCATGCAAATTGAATAATTATTGTGAGAAGACGCAATCTTGACTCACACCTTCCCTGATGATAAACCATGTAGCGTCCCCTTGTTCTGCTTGCCTTACTGCCACCTGATTCACTACAGTTTCTACATGAGCATAAAGAAGTGTTCTGGGACTCCCATTCTTCTGAAGGCTATCCATGGTTGCTTAAGGTCCATACACTTGGATGCGTTTCTATAATCAATAGAACACAAGTAAACATCTCTCTGGTATACTCTGCTTTCAGTCAAGACCCATTTGACATCAGCAATGATATTCCTTGTTCCACATCCTTTTATGAATTGGGCCTGACGGTCTAGCAGCTTCTTTTCTTATTTATTTTAATAAATCATTTTATTGGGGGCTCATACAACTCTTATCACAATCCATACATTCGTCCAGTGTGTCAAGCACCTTTTCACATATGCTGCCATCATCATTTTCAAAGCATTCTCTTCCCACTTGAATGACTGATATTGGCTCCCCATTTCTTCCCCCTTTCTCCCCCACCCACCCTCCCTCATGAATCCTTGATAAGTTATAGATTATTATTTCCATATCTTACATTGTCCTCCATTGCCCCTCACCCAGTTTTTGTTATTCATCCCCCAGGGAGGGGGCTCTAGATTGATCCTTGTGATCGAGTCCTCCTTTTCCCCCCACCCTCCCCTAATCCTCCTGACATCTCTACTCTCGTTGCTGGCCCTGAGGGGTTATCCATCCTGGATTCCCTGTGTTTCAGGCTCTTATCTGTATCAGTGTGCATGTCCTGGTCTAATCTGACTTGTAAGGTAGAATTGAGGTCATGATAGTGGGGGGAAGGAAGCACCAAAGAACTAGAGGAAAGTTGTGTGTTTCATCGGTCCTGTACTACACCCTGACTGGCTCATCTCTTCCCTGTGACCCCTCTGTAAGGGGATGTCCAATTGTCTACAGATGAGCATTGGGTCTCTACTACATGCCCTCACCCCCATTCACATTGGGAATGAATGTGTTCTGGGTCTTAGATGCCTGATACCTCATCCCATCCACATCTCATGATCACACAGGCTGGTATGCTTCTTCCATGTGGGCTTTGTTGCTTCTCAGCGAGGTGGCTGCTTATTTGTTTTCAAGCCTTTAAGACCCCAGATGCTATATCTTTTGATAGCCAGGCACCATCAGCTTTCTTCACCACATTTTCTTATGCACCCATTTTGTCTTTAGTGATCATGTCAGGAAGGTAAGCATCACAGAATGCTGATTGTTAGAACAAAGTGTTCGTGTGCTGAGGGAGTACTTGAGTTGAGGCCCAATGACCATCTGCAACCTCAATTCTTAGCATATAGATGAGTACATAGTTCTATTCCCCTCTCGTTTTATATATACATAACCATCATCATCATCTTCAAACATTTTCCTTCTACTTCAGCCCTTGGTATCAGCTCTTCATTTTT
>NW_022103914.1:10484677-10505396 GCF_000313985.2 Echinops telfairi
GCGTCATCAAGGTCCATTTGATAACGTATTCCAGGTATGCCAGAAGGCTTTCAGTTACACAGGCATCTTGTTTTTGTTTGCTTGCTTTTTAATCATGCTCCTCTCTTCCCCCCACCCGCACATTTCCTTATCTCCACAAAGTTCTCTTTCTCTTGTCTACTTAAGAAACTTCCAGTATTTATTTAATATTATCTCCAAAATTTATATGCATACCCTTTAAGCACTTTTTCTGCCCTGGAATCATTTAGAATCCCTCTCTCCAAGCTCAGTGATATCTTAGACTGGATATCAAAATGTGTCATGTGACCTTAAGCACTGTGGTAGAAATGTTCCTTTTATATTAGATATGAGGCCTGGAAGGGTGAAGAAAACACTCAGGTTTTGGACAAGAACAGATTTGGGTTCAAATCCTAGTCCTTATTTGCAATCCTGGGGCTTGGATGAGATACATAACATCTTAAGTAAGAAGATATATGTAAAGTGCTCTTCATAATACCTGAGTTAGAGTAATTACTGTATATACTCGTGTATAAGCTGGGTTTTTCAGCACATTTTTATGCAGTTTCTGTGGTAAAATTAGGTAAGTGCCTTGGCTGATATTTGGGTCACTTTATACTCGAGTATATATGGTATTGTAATAGTGATAGAAGTATTGAATTCTCCTCAAGGGGGAGGCCAGTGGTGGACATATGGCAAGAGCATATGCTAAATCACTTACTAAATAAAATGTTCTTTTGGATGAATCATAATTGAATCAAAATAAAATAAAATAAAATAAAATAAAATAAAAGTTAATAGTTCACTTTAAAGAGACAACGACAAGAATGTAAATGGGGGAGAGATAAAAGGTTTCGGTGGACAGTGGTTCAATGCAGGTTTGAGTAAATCAGACGACAGTACATCAAGTCTGCTAAAGGTCAGATCTGTAAATTTCAGAAAATTATACTCCAGGATTCCTGAGATACTTAGTGACCTCATGACTTCTTAAAAAGTCCATTTTGAAAATGTATACACATGATGCTAAAAGGAAAAAGGTACTCAAATGGATTCATGTTTTGACAATTAAATCATCAAGTAAAGGATAGGGGAGAGGATATAAATTAATAGGAATGCAGAGACCTAAAGTGTCATATGAGGTAGGCTTTGGTTCTGGGTGGGTTGTTTTACCTCTCCAACCCTTCATGTTTTATGTATAAGGATAGAAGGTTGGCACAGAAGTTTGAAAAGAATTTTAAACACTTTTAAAAATTTTCATAGGACAGCCTTTGCTACCTTGAAGTGTATTATTATTTCAGAAATTTTTCCTTGGTACAACTTTCTTGATCTTTTTCCTCACCAATGAAATTCTCAACTTAAAAAAAAGGCTCCTATATTCACCCTGTGTCCTTTAAGAAAATCTATCAAGAGTACGCTTTGGGAAACACACACACACTAACAACAATTTCCAAAAACTTCGGAGCTGACCTGCCTTCCTTGAATTTAACTGACCCAGAAGATCGCTTCAGAAGTCATTGTTCTGATTGGACATTTTGTAGACACCCTTATGAGACTAAGTGTACTACTGAGAAAACTTGCCTGCAGCTAGCCACTGATCATAGAGACATGCTTAAATGCGTTTGGAATAAACCTAAACATGTTTAGGTTTATGAACTGGAACCCTAGTAGCAATATTTTTGGACATACCAAGTCATATCATACAATTTTCTTCACGTGACTTTCTGTTCTGAAACTATAGCCCAACTTGGGAAGCAAAGCCCAAACCGAAAAACAATTTGTAATTGAGTGGATTCTGACAGATGAAACCCGGAACTTCAGAGTAGCTAGAACCGCACTCCGTAGAGAAGCAAATCAGCAGATCTTCTTCTAAGCCAACTCTGGGTGGGTTTGAACCCCCAACTTTTCAGTTTGCACCTGAATTAATTACTGAGTGTGCCACATGGGTCTGTGAGGAACGTGGTTGAAATCCCGGACCCCATACTGGTTCCCCTTTGTAACTAGCAGATCAGTACAAACCCCTGACCTGGGCTGTGCCCTGATGGGTCTCTCTCTCTGGAGACAACTGGTTTGGACTGCCTTACTTCATAAGATTTGACAAGTGACTACAGTGGAATTTTAACGCACAAGAAGTCCACTCTGTACTCACTTTAGCGAGAGAGAGGCCTTTACTGTTCCATTTTGCAAAATCAGGTGCCCAAGCTAAGAGACAAATCGGGTAAAGGGGAGGAGTGGGGGGTCGTGCCTCACAGCTCCTCTGAAAACATCTTATCCCCTAGTTTGCAAGCCCCCTCCGCCAGTGCCTCATTCCAAAACCCAAACTCATTGCCGTCAAATCAAAGCTGACTCATAGTGATCCTGCGTGGTTTCCAAGACGACAAATGTAGTGTCGATGGGAGCAGAAAGGCCAGTCTTCCTCCAGGAGCTGCTGCGGACCATGAGGATCACAGCCACAATCGTAACCAGGACGCCACCAGGGCTCCTCTGGCTGAGCATGTGGAGTTAACCATCTTTCCTTAGCGTTGCCTAAGAGGTGTTTTTTTTCCTGTAAGCCCCTCCCCCGACCTTCCCCCAGTGATCATCACAGGGGTGATCAATTGATCACTTGATGCCCTGGATATTTACTAACGTCCTCTTTGCTCTCTGTTGGCTGAAATGGACCAGTCTGTTAACTTATTTCTAGCAAGTTAACACGTAATTCTGTGTTTACTTATTCCAGAAGCTTGTAGCTCTTGGAGGGTAGGCCTAATTATTTTTCCTCTTTGTGTATTTAGCATGCAGAGGAATCCCTGAACCAGAGAAGCGATTGAATCAATGCCTATTTCTCTGTGAACATGGACAGGGCACATTCTCCTCTGAGACAAAGTCCTCTTGCACCACTTGGAAGGTGCACTTGACAATTCCTGAGGGGTTTTCCGTTTCTAACACTTTGCAGTTTAGTGCCCTGGATAATCTATTGTGATTCATCTTTACATGTGCATTATTTATAAAACGTAACTGTGAAAGCCTTTCTCCCTGTAACTTTGTACCTTCTCATACTTCAAGTACAGGCTGATTTTTGCATTCGGATGGGTCCCGTGTGTCTTGGTTGGCAAGTGTCTTTGTACTGAATGAGGTATTAAGATGTGCACTGATCCTTCGGTGCCTTCTGGGGATTTCTTGCGGCACTGCTGTATTATCACCACATGGCCCAGTGAATCTGAAAATGTTTTATTTTAGTGTTTGGTTTTTTTTTCCTATCCAGGACACCTACGACTGTCACTCATACTAATTGAGATAAAACAGGAAACCAATTCCTACCTTGTGGGCATGTTGTGAAACTTAATTAGTTAATGCTTCTAAATCCATGCATAAAGTGTATTATTTGATTGCTAATAGCTATTATTGTTTATTGTTTCCTCTAGCTATTCCCCAGTAGGTGCTTTGCTATTAGGATGTCATGGCAGTAATTGTGAACCAAGTTGGTGGTTAAGTTTGCTTGAAGAGTGCTAGAAGCCACGGGTCACATTTTAATGAAGCCCTTTCCCTCTGCGCCCTGAGTCATTAATGCTGTGGGATCACTCCAGCTTGGGGTACGTGGCAACTGCTTCCTTCTTCAATAGGTCCATAAAACGTAGTAGAATTTAATGCTAACATCGCCATCCATGTAAAAAAAGAACTAGTTGGACAATTTCTCCAATTAAGCTAAGTGATTTAGTATGTGTCTAAGACTACAATTATGTCAATGTTGTGTCTAAAGGGGAAAAAATACTAAGAATTCAATATTTGTTGTGGCTGACCTGTTTGCTGTGATCATGATTTTTGTTCAGACAACAGCCATTAGATGTTTGTCTCTAAATATGGATGGTGTAGGAAAGTTTGACAATTTGTAGGTGTCTTACCATGTTATGCCCACTTACGCAAAGCACGAGGGAGCCGGCCAGCGGGGTATGACTGGAAGAACACTGGGCCCCAGGTAATTGGTGATTTTAGAGACTCACCTATTCCCACTCAGCAGGTTTCTTGTTTCTGAGGTTCAGGAACATTATCAAATTGGATCAGGTTCAGGTTCCGTTTCAAATTGGATGATTCCATTGGGTTAAAAGTGGGCCCTTTGGAATTTAAATTTCAGAATAGGTGCTTCAGGGTCTCGACCAAGAGTTAAGTTTTCCCAACAAACACTGAAGATTTATATGCCAATAGACACCATGAATTGCTTTTCCCTCTTTCACATTTTAGAATCTCTCTTACATGTGCACCTAAACTTTCCATTACTTAGGAAAAAAATCCTAAGTCACCGAGTGATCCAAAAATAATTGCCCTCCAGCTCTATGATTCTACATCACAAATAAAGCTATACATCACTCACACACACACACACACACACACACACACAGACATACTGAAAGCAGTCTTTGAAGATTCAAATCATAGGCCCTGGGACAAAAGACAGATTTCATTTTTGAGGCTTATGCAATATGAAAGCTCTGTTAAATAAATACAATCCTAAATAAATAAATAGCATTTGAAAGGCACCCCTCTTTGAAACTGTGACTGGAATTCTTGGCAAATTACCTGCCTTAATTTTTCTCAGTGTTTGGTCTCCTCTTAAGAAGATGCTGATACCAAGGGCTCAAGTAGAAAGAAAATATTTTGAAAATGGTGATGGCAACCTATGTACAGATGTGCTTCATACGGTTGATGTATGGATTGTTATAAGAGCTGCTAGAGCCCCCAGTAAAATGAGAGGTTATAAAATGAAGAATACAAGAAACATCCATTTACCAACTGTGTTCTCAGTCATCCATTGCAGGGCTAAGCTGACCGCCTATGATAATCAGGCCAAATGTGGTTTACCAGGTAATTTTGTGCAGCACAGCTAGTCTATGGCTTCCTCTCACTTCCCTTCTTTCCATCGCCCGCATCCATAGCTTTCTTTTCATTGCCATGGCCTCTCTCTTCTCTCTACCTTCTTTACACCTTGACCACCCCAAATGTAGCCTCGTTTCCATTTGTGCATTCAGTTTAGGATTATTCGACTATAAAATTTTGGAACAGGTTTTCTTGAGCACCGGAGTCAATGGGGAAAAGTCCTCTAAAGTCACCTCTGATGACCAGTTTAGCTAAGTCACCTCATGGAAAGAAGGACTCAGGAGACAGGGTAGCCGATGTATATCACTCTTCACACCCCCCACCACCACACACACACACACACACACACACACCACACACTGACTCTGACATACAAGAACTCATTGCTGGAGCCCAAATATTACCATAGCCCTGACTGAGAAGTGAGAGAAGAATGAAGATGTAGTAAGTACATCACCATCATATTGAAAGGGATTTATGACTTATTGTAAAGCATTGCCATGTGCACACTTAAATATCATGAAATAATGACATCACATATTATTTGTTGAAATGCTTGCTGTCCCATACAACTTTTGTTCCATATCTGCAATAACCAACACAGTATCCACTAACTAAAAGTGGCTATTAAATACTTCCTGTGTAGCTAGTGATACTGAGAACATGAATTTTTAACTGTATTTCATTTCAATGAACTAGAGTTTAAGATGTCACTTATGACTGTACATAACAAACTATGGATAACCTTTTGAAAAATGGGAATTCTGGAACACTTAACACTAGCACACTAGGACACTTATGGAGAACTTGTACATAGACCAGGAGGTAGTTGTTTGAAAAGAATAACAGGATAATATTCATTGCCGTTGAGTTGATTCTGACTCAATGACTCTTTAGGACAGGGTTGAACTGCCCTGTAAAGACTGGAACTCTTTACAGGAATGCAAAGCCTCAGCTTTCTCCCTCTGAGTAGCTGGTGGTTTTGAACTGCAGACACTGCAGTTAGCAACCCAATTCCACTAGGCCAACAGGGGTCCTAAGGAGATGGGTTAAAATCAAGAAAGGAGTACGCCAAGCTGTACCCCCTTCCCACACTTATTCAACCCGTATGCTCAGCAAATAATCTGCACAGCTGGACTGTATGAAGAATGTGGCTTCAGGGTTGAATGAAGGTTCACTAGCGACCTCCAGTATCCAGAAGACACAACATTGTTTGTTGACAGTAAGAGGGACTTCCAGTAACTCAAAGACTGCGGCCTTCAGCATATCTGAAGTTATACCTCAGTACCACACCCCCCCCTCAAATCCTCACAACTGTAACATCATGATAAATGCAGAAGACAAGATTGAAGGTGTTAGAATTTCATTCTGCCTGGCTCCGCAAGCAATGCTATGTAAGCCGCCTGACAGAAAGTGATGTTTTGCATTGTGTGGGTCTGCTGCATAAGACCTCCTGAAAGTGTGAAAGAGCAACGGTGTCACTTTAAGGACAAAGATGTGCCAGCCCAGGATGTTTTCAGTTGCCGCCTATGCTTGGGGAAGCATCTGATTAGGAAGACCGCAGAAGAATGAATGACTTTGAATTACGGAATTGGGAAGAATATCGAAAGGACCATGGATTGACCGAAGAACACACAGATCTGTCGTAAAAGAAGACTGCTTCTTTGAAGCAAAGACGGAAAGACTTCTCATTTCTGTGGACATGTTATCAGGGGCGATCAGTACCTGGAGAAGGATATCATGCCGGGAAAAGTAGACGGTCAGCCAAAAAGAGTTAGACCCTCTAAAAGATGGATTGACACCGTGGGCAGCCTGCTTGGTAAAGTGAAGGGGCAGGGAAGCAGATGAAGATCCTCTCTGAGGTGGATTGACACAGTGGCTGCAACAATGGGCTCAATTATAACAATTGTGAAGATGGCCCAGGAAGAGGAGGTACTTCTTTCACCGTCCAGAGGAGCTCTCTGAGTCACAACTGACTTGCGGTCCCTTAACAGCAACACCCGTGACTAGTAACAGGCAGGACTTCTATTGATCAAATGATCCAAATACATGGACCTGAGAATCTAGGATCTGGCATACTGCTGCAAATATGAGTATGCTTTTTCCAAGTCATGAAACATCTTTTATAAAGTTCTTTCTCATGCATAACTGTAGTTTAGCAGAAAGGTCCTGAGCATTTCATGGGTTTAGAACCTTTAACTCTTTGTTGGAAGAATATGTGCACCAGTTACTAGCACAAATCTCATGCTCTTCACTCTGGTGCGAGGACATGCTAGAGCTATTCTTAAATGTCTTGCTGGAGCAGGGCAGGGCATCAGAGAGCCACTGGTCCCATCCTATTGTCCACGTGCATGTGTGTTTGCAACAAGAGGATCAGGAAAAACCCCTGGCCCAGATTCATATTAGATTTAATGAGGTATTTGTGTGGATAAATGTGCTTTCTTTTGCCTTTCTTATTCCTTCTTTTGCTTCTTTCTCTTTTCCTCTGACTTGTTTACTGAACACCTGGTAATGCTACAACCAAATCAAATACTTTGCCATCCAATTGATTCCAACTCATAGCAACCCAATATAGCATTTCTGATTCTAATAAATCTTTACAGCAGCAAATAGTCTCATCTTTCTCCCACAAAGTGGCTGGTGGGTTTGAACTTCCCTGCCAACACGGTGGTGTGCAGCTCAATGCCTGGATACCATGACTCCAGTAGATGTTAAAACCAAAAACCACGGCCATCGAGTTAATACCAACACACAGTGACCTTATAGGACAAGGTAGTACCACCCTGGTGAGTTTCTGAGACTGTAATTCCACGGGAGTAGAAATCCCCTCTTTCTCCTGCAGACTGGCTTGTAGTTTCGAATTGCTGACCTTGCAATCAGTAACCCAACTCAGATAATAGACGGTTGTCTCTGGAGCTGGCTACATTCTTCTTTTCCTTTTTCTCCAACACATTTCTTCATCCCTCATACTACAAAACTCTACAATGCCAAGTGGAGACTTTAATTCAAAACCGTCTGCACTAATCATGACCTGGGACAGGTAGTTTAATTTTAGTTTTTCAATTTGTGAAATAGAGGTATTTACTATAAAAATGTCATTCAATTGGTTGCTTAAAGTTACATTTATGATCTTTGGTGTGTAGATAAAATTTAGGGCATTTACATTTGGTGTGTAGATAAAATTTAGAGTATATCATAAGAATGTTCAATTTCATAAAAGAAAATTTCACTTTTTAAGAACCCATTTAATCTTGACATTGATTATATTATTGTTTATAAGGTAATTTACTGAAGTTGTATAGTGACCTTCCGATATTTTTACTTGACTCGATTGGACAAAGTTGAATGAGAAAGGAATTATTAGAATTTGTGTAGTAGAAACCAAAATAATAGAAATATTGCAAACATGTGGCTTACATGGTACTCACATGTCTTGTATCCTTGGCAGATACAGTATAACCTGATCCAAGCATCTTATATTTCTCTTATCCTTCAATTTCCACAGCTGCTCGTCTCAACTAGCCATTTCTCTCCACACAGAGCTAAAAACAGGTAGTAGCAACTAGTTAGATTTAATCAGAGCAATAACACTATCCATGACACCAAAAATGCTAAGCATTCTTTGATATATGCATTTTCAATTACATATTAATGGATGGCCAGTTAATCTTTAATCTTATTATAAGATTGCATGCTTGCATAATTAATAAAGACACACAATGCAAAGGAAAAATATGTAGCAAAAAACATAAAGAATAAATTTGTGGGCTTAAATGACAATTTAATAAATGATTATTTTGTCTGGATAATTCATGATCACTATGCATGTTTATTAAAGAAAAGTACTGTTAGATGCTCGTGTCCCTCTGGGAATCAGTGCCATGTTATTTACTGTAAAGTGAAATGGCAAAACCTGACTAGGTTATACTTAAGCCAACCCAGACAAATTCTACAAGCAAATTCTATATATCAGTCAAGTAGCTGGTCAGTTTGGTTTGGTGGTGCTTCATGTATATATCTTGTAGATATTTTGACAGTGATATTTTGAACTGTAAGGAGCCCTGATGAGGGAGTAGGTTATGCATTGTCCTGATAACTACAGGGGTAACTGTGAAATAGTAGCTGCTCTCTGGTAGGAAGACGAGGCTGTCTGCATTTATAAAGCTTTACAGCCTTGAGCATACGAAGGGGGCAATTCTACTCTTCCTTATAGGGTCACTATGAGGCGTAATGGACTTAAGGGCATTGGATTGAGGTGATTCTTAGGTGAAGGACCTCTAGGTGGCACAAAGGGTTAAGCACTGGATTTAAAGGAAAGGTTGGCAATTTGCATCTGCTCAGAGGGGTCTCAGAAGTCAGTCTGGCGACCTCCTGAGAAATCACAGAGTTGAAAACCTTCTGGATAGTTATCCTCTGCACCCATGAGTTGAAATTGATTCGATAGCAACCAATAACCACATTCTTAAATAAAATTCAGGGATGGCTTCAAGGAAGAAGACTTATGAACATATGTCTGGAGGTTCTTAAAATTTTTTTTTTGTAATGTTCTAAAGACAAAGCAAAGGCCAAATGGTTTGCACAACTCCTAGAACCATGCTATACCTGTGATATTATAAATGTTAATAATATTTTCTAATTATTTTGTAACTGTAGTAATAGATCATAGTATTTTACAAATGATTCTAATTCATTATTAATTATGATCTTTTACTTAAAATCACTTCATTTTGCTTAAAAATAAACTGAAACAATTCCTTTAAATCCTCATGATTCTTTTGTTATTAAATATGGAGTAACTTATCATTGATTTATTGAACCCATTCCTTGTACAAGACATAGCTCTGTACACTCAGAGAGAGTAAGATCAAAACCTTCCTCTTCAAGCGTTTGACTTCTACTTTTGTATGTCTGTGTATGCATTCATATGTTTATATATGAGAAGGCTGCAAAAAGTTTGTGGAAAATGGAATGAAAAGATGTTATTTTTCACAAACCCTTTCAAGCTCAGTCATGTGTGTTTCTTTTTATCCCATATTAATATGTGTATTTATATATGTGTGTACATATGTATAACAATGAATTAGTCCTGATTCTTAAGGACCCTGTAAAGAGTTTCCAAGACTGTAAATCTTTTGAGGGCAGGCAGCCTCATCTTTCTCTTATGGAGCGGCTGGTGTGTTGGAACCACTAACCTTGCTGTTAGCAGTCTGATACATGCACATAGATTCACATACCCCAAAGCCCAAACCCACTGCTGTCAAATCGATTCTGCTTATAACAGCTCTATGTAAAGTTTCCAACGTTTAAAACTTTCAGAGAGCAGTCAGCCTCATCTTTCTCCTGTGGAGCGGCTGGTGGGTTGGAACCACTGACTTTGCAGTTAGCAGTGCAACACTTATCCAACAGTGCCACCAGGGATCCATACATGCATCATCATCTGTATGCATATGCATACATGTATACAAATGCATTTATCTCTGTGTGTATTCATGAATGGATGGTTAGATACACATGCATAGATAATACAGGCAGGAAAATGTTTGAACTGGTTATAGAAGAAGGGAACAAAGGAAATTGGACTTGGGTTATGACTACCATGAAGCAAAGAGGAGGCAGTGCTATGAGAATTGAAAAGATAGGGTGATTCATATCTGCCCTAGAACCTTAGGGATGAATTTAGACATTAGCAGGTTTTAAGCACATAGATATTTACTGAGGGGAAGATCCTTTCAGGAGAAGAAACACGGATGTAGAGTTTGGGAAATACAGAAGGTGCTGGGGAAGGGGGGTAAACCGGCCGGCCTGAAAGAAAAGGAATGAAAAGAAAGGGGGAACAAAAGCTTTGGTCTGGATTGCAGAGAAAGTGGAGGCCCTGGGCTTTCTGCTGTAGATGAGGACAGGTTGAACGAAGCAGGGCTCTTCTGGAAGGTGGCACAGAATGACCCCAGCACCAGAGCAGCACATCTGGACGTGCCTGGTGTGGGAAGTTGTATATAATGGAAACAGTGTATGATTTGGAGATGGGCTGTATGGACTTTTGGGTGGGGCTCAGCTTCACATTTATTAGTTGTGCGATCTGATGAAACCATGGAACGCTTCAATTCGTTGTTGTTGTTTCTTCAAGTCATTGTCACAGGGGATACTAATGCTTTGGTGAGAAACTAGTCAGTTGAACTAAGACTTGTCAGTTGGGAAATGTCAGAAGTTTATGTGTACTGTCTCGCAGTAGAATTGGTGATGTTTATTATCTAATCTCATGTCATTTTTCCTTGCTGGCATTTTAAAGTTAATGGAACCAAAATGTAGCCTTCATTTATTTACTGTGGGGGGGAAAGTGATTGCTTTGTCCAAATGGAATGGTTAATGCGTATGTACTCAGGGACAAAGCTTTCATTTAGTAAAAAATCTTTTTTTTTCTCCCCATGGATAGGCACAATTGCTATGCCTTGGCTTAATAAGTAAACTATATCCATCAGGTGAAAATAAAAATGCATGTGGGTGTTTGAGTTTCATACTCAGTTTTTCAATTACTACTCAATTTTTTCCCCCTAGGAAAAACACACCTTCTCATTTCTTCATGATCTGGATGAGATCAGGGTAAGGGAACTCTATGTACCGTGTAGTATATGTAATCTGGAGTCCCAGGAGAAACTGTAGGTGCAAAGCTATTTAGCTTCGTTCATTTTCAGAGGGTTTGGTAAATACTGGCTAATTTGTTTCATTGCCCTCCTGGGAGAATTATGAGTGGTGTTCTTTTGTAACCACGGAGCTCCAGTAGAGCAGTTCAGTGATTTACCACTGACTAGAAGCAGTAGCTATTGCGGCTGGACCTGGACTTGGCATTTTAGAGTAGCAGCTGCTGCCACTGGCAGATCCCAAGCAGCTCCATACTGTCCCTGTCTGTGCTTCAAATGTCCAAGGGATTTTTCTAGGCTTGCCTTCAATCATTAGCTGCAATATCTTTCGTTCTCACTTGTGGGAGATTTCTGCCTTCTATGTAGAAATGCAGTGGTCAGTGTAATGGATCTACGACCCCTGCCTTTAAGACACGTGTCTAGTAGTATATCTAGAAGGAGCCTTGGTGGTAAGTGGGTTAAGCACTTGGCCTCAAACTGAAAAGTTGGTGGTTCAAACCTGTCAGCTGTTCTGGTAGAGAGATGTGGCAGTCTGCTTCCATAATAATAATTGTTGTTGTTGTTGTTAGGTGCCTTCAAGTAAGGTCTGACCCAAAGTGACCCTCTGCACAGCAGAATGAAACACTGCCCAGTTCTATGCCAATCGCACCAGTGTTCCTGTGCCTGAGCCCATGGATGCAGCCACTGTGTCAATCCATCTGGTTGAGGGTCATTCTCTTTTGCTACCCTTGCGCTTTACCAAACATGATGACTTTCTTCAGGGCCTGGTCTCTCCTGACAATAGGTCCAAAGTATATAAGATGAAGTCTTGTCATCCTTGCCTCGAAGAAGCACTCTGGCATTACTTCTTCCAACATAAATTGGTTTGTCCTTTTAGCAGTTCGGGCTAAAAGGAGTTTTAATATTCCCCTCCAGCACCACAATTCAAATGCATTGGTTCTTCTACGGTCTTCCTTATTCAATGTCCAGCTTTGACATGCATATATGCAATGGAGAATACCATGGCTTCGGGCAGGATCACCTTAGTCCTTGCTTTTCGGTACTCTAAAGAGGTCCTATGTAGATTTGCCTAATGCGATATGTCTTTTGATTTCCTGACTGCTGCTCCTTTGATCTCCTGACCGCTGCTGTTGCGCATTGATTGTGGATCCAAGAAAGACACACTTCTTGGAAGTTTCAACCCTTTATTTATAATAATGTTGCTTATTGGTGCAGTTGTGAGAATTTTGGTCTTCCTTACATTGAGTTTTTTTTAAATCATTTTATTTGGGGCTAGTACAATGCCTATCACAATCCATCCTCATTCTCAAAACATTTGCTTTCTACTTGAACCCTTGGTATCAGTTCCTCATTTTCTCCCTCCCTCCCTGCTCTCACCTCCGTCATGAACCCTTGTAATTTATATAAGTTATTATTATTTTTGTCATATCTTACACTGTCTGACGTCTCCCTTAACCCACTTTTCTGTTGTCCATCCTCCAGAGAGGAGGTTATCCTTGTAATTGGTTCCCCCTTTCCACCCCACCTTCGCTCCACCCTCCTGATATCACCACTCTAACCACTGGTCCTGACGGGTTCATCTGTCCTGGATTCCCTGTGTTTCCAATTCCTATCTGTATCAGTGTACATCCTCTGGTCTAGCCAGATTTGTAAGGTAGAATTGGGATCATGATAGTGGGGGGAGGAAGCATTTAAGAACTACATTGAGTTTGAATCCATCCTGATGCCACATTCTTCGTCATATACTCCAACTTCTCAGCCCAAGAACCCGCTGCCCCGCTGGGCCCTGGAACCGAGCCTCGCCCGCGGCTCTGCGCACGCCGACCCCGCCTCCTGGACTTCGCACCAGGCAGGTTCTAGCCTATTGTGCCTTTTGTCTTGTAAAAATCCACAGGATTACTGTACTCTCAAGTATGTTCTTTACTGTGATAGGTACATGGGAACATACTAAGATGTGTGCAGATAGGAAACATACTTCGTTCTTGAAACACCCTGTTTATTTTTGTATGTCCATCCCCATTTGGGCAAGAACAGTGAATTTGGTCCAGTCGGCTAGACTGAGTCAAGTGTAGTAATTTGTGTTTGTGAATATGTATACTTGGACTATTAAAACCTCAATCACTATCCCTTTAAAGTTCCCATGTTGGGATTGGCTACCAGCAAATCCTGGTCCTATTTCTAGTTCCCAACCTTCACATCTGGAAGCTGCTTGGTATTGAGATAGAACGTTTGCATAATTGACTTCGCTCATGGTTGTATTCAACCTTTCTATGGTCAGGTAGGCATTGGATTGCCAGCTGCAAGGTGGATAGTTCAAACCCACCAGTCACTCTGCAGGAGAAAGACCAGGCTGTCTTCTCCCACGAAGATTTACAGTCTTGGAAACCTTGTAAATGACTGCTGTGAAGCAAATTTGACTCCGTGGCACTGGGTAAAAACAAAACAAAAAAACCTTCTTCTCTGTACCATAGAACTACAATAGTACCCAATTATTGTGGTAGTTAGGGATCATGTCAACTAGACACTCATGGCTAGGGGTGGACCTAAATCTGTCAATCAAGTTACAGCCTGATGACATCCCCTTGATGTCATAAGCCTTTTGAATAAGAGCAAGACGAACGGAGACCATCTTTCTCTCCTGCCTTCTAGAACTCTGCCTCAGACCTTGAGAGCTGTTGGTACCGTGCCATGTTTCCACCCACTTCCAAAGCACATGACTGCCACCCCCCCCACCCCCACCACCACCCCGCCCTTGCCCAGCCTGTGATCTTCCTGGTCCTCAGTTCACCATTTTATGTCCCCGGCATGTGGTTATGTGAGTCCGAAGAGGGACTTACAGACTTGAGTTAGACTGGGCTGGGATGGCTTCATGATATATAATTACCTCTTGTTTCAAAGGTCTTTCATATACATAGATGAGTATCACTGGATTTATTTCTCTAGACAACTGGCCTAACACAGACATGTTTATTTTTGATTAAATAATTAAACGCTTATAAGAGTGTCCTAGTACATAAATTTTGACTGATTCTAAATAGTAATTGCATTTGAGTACTAATGGTACTACCTATTTTTATTATTTTCTATTTTTAAAAATCTTTCTCAGTGAGCAGGTGATACTTAGCATTTCAAAAATAATAATTTTATATATAAGTATATATTATATACACAAATGTTTAAATCAAGCCAACTCTTACTCACATCATGACTAATGCTTATTGATAAATAATTCACACCCAGAACGCCTACAGCTAGTGTATTTCTGAGAGGAGAAAGACTTTTCAACCTTCTGTCCAACTGTAACTTTCCTTAGAGATGCTCTTGGATGATTCTGAGGGAGACTTTGAACTGAGTATTTAATATTTTATTTTAACAATGACCTGATATGGGGCTGATAGTTAAGGAATATAATTTAATCTCAAAAAATGGAAGCAAAAAGTTGAAACATATTTTTTGTCCATTTGACAGGAGATAATTTTCTTCTTTTGGAAATTAATCATCCTGATGTTGCTATGAAGGAAATAACATACATTGGTTATTTGGGGACAAGATTGATATATTAGAATTGAGAACTCCAACCATTTATTAAAGTTCTGATGGATATTCATTTATTTACTCTTGGTAAATATTTCATTTCCCCCCAAAGATGTCAAACATTATATTAAATATCAGAAAGTTTTGTAGACCTTACTAATTTTCAGAGTGTCAAAGCAAACGTTGGTCTTGGGAAAGAAGAAGTTACAGAGTGTAAATAAAGCAAGAAACTATACAATCTGTATAATCAAATCAAATTAATTTGGTGCAGAGGATTAAGTGATGATCTAACTACTAGCCCAAGAGTTGACAGTTCAGACCTACCCTGAGGTACCTCGGAAGGCAGGCCTGGTGGGTGGTCTGCTTCAGAAAGGGAAGCAGCCTTGAAAAGACTCCTGGGAGCGCTCTGTTGGGCACCTTTGGGTTGCCATGCTCAGAACTGACTCCATGGCAACCAGGACCAATAACAACCATCCAGTCATCAATCTGCTTATCTTTACTTTTGACTTCCAAACTCGTGATCTTGTGGGGGAAAAAAATGCGTTTCATGGCTTCAGGGTTCTAGATTTTAAAAATATAGACTATATAATAACATTTCTGCCCACAATTCATTTTCATTTTTTTGTTCATACTTAATTCTCATCCAATATGTTTTTTAAAAAATTTTTCTTTTTTCCCCCCAATATGTTTTGAGATACTTTTTCCCCCCATTATTACCTGAATAATTCTTTAGATAATCCAAACTTCCCAGTAGCAAAGTTTGAAAAATACGACTTATTTTTGAAATGTTTTCTAAATACAGAGATTATTTGCTTTATATAAACTCACTAGACTTCAAGAGAAAAGTGTTGCATATCTATTGTTCTATGAAAATCATGAGTGCTTAACACTAGTGTTTCTTATCTACTTTTTAGAAGGGATTAAAAGTGTACAATTTATTAGTATCAGTTTTATTTTAATATAATCAGTTTAAAATTTCAATGAAGAGAAATTTCAAATGGTTCTTCAATGAATGAAAACATGTCTAATCTCATTCCTAATAATAAAATGACAGAAAAATGTTAAACACTAATAAACCTAACAAAAACGTAGTGTTACAAATATGAGGACATTTATTTTTAAATCATTTTATTAGGGGCTCTTACAACTCTTATCACAATGCATACATACATCAATTGTGTAAAGCACATTTGTACATTCATTGTCCGATGAGGACATTTTATAACACTATTGACTCGGCTGTGGGGGAAATAGACACTGATACATCCGGTAAAGAGTAAATTGGTATAATCTTTATTAAGGACATTTAGCTATAACTGTCAAAGTTACAAATGCACATATTTTGATCTGGTGATTCTACTTCTAGGAATTTGTCCCAGACACAAGAAAGAGGACTATGTACGTAATTCATCACAAAGCACGTGTAATGGTCAAAAAGCACGTGTAATTCATCACAAAGCACGTGTAATGGTCAAAAAGCACGTGTAATTCATCACAAAGCATGTGTAATGGTCAAAAAGCACATGTAATTCATCACAAAGCACGTGCAATGGTCAAAAAGCACGTGTAATTCATCACAAAGCACGTGTAATGGTTGGAAAGACTGGATGCAATCTCCCTCAAAATAACAGCAACAACCACAAAAAACCCAAACTCGCTGCCATCGAGTTGGCTCAAAAAAATCCTAGTGACCCTGTATGGGTAGAGCTGCCCCTGTGGGATTCAGAGACTGTAACTCTCTACAGAAATAAAAAGCCTCATCTTTCCCCACACAGCAGTTGGTGGTTTAATAACTGCTGATTTTGCAGTTAGCAGCCCAACGCGTACCCCACGATGCCACTAGATGATACACCCATGAAATGTTAGCGTAAGGTTCTGAACATATGGCTTGACCCAGTGGCTGTAAAAATGTGCCAAACATAAAGAAACACTTGCAAGGACGACCCAGTGCAGTGAATTGCTTACTAGGCTCTTCTAGCCATCGCCTTCCTTATTCCCACCAGAGGACCTTGGTTTCCCCAGCGAGTTTGAGTAAAGAAGGTGGGGGAAGACACGGGTAGGAGGATATGAACGCAGCTGTGAGCGATTGTTAACAGGGCTGATTGTGATCGCTCTCCTATTGAGTATAAATAAGCCATCTCAAAAGCAGAAAGAGTCGAATCTCATTAGCAGCAAGAGAGAAGATCCAGGCAGGAAGTGTGTCCTAAGGCCCCCAGGTTCCCCATTTATTGAACCTCCTTGATTCAGGAGATAGCTTTGACACCGGAGCAGCTAGAAGAACAACACCAGCGGACCCAGAGCCAGAGCATGAGAGAGAGCAGTGGGCTTCCGGCCAGCTGAGAAGTAAAGCTCATTGCTTTGGGACAGCAGGCTGGCTTGCGGGTGGGGTGCCTATCGTACTTAACTGCTGGAGCTGGGTTTGCAGAACCATGGAACTGGAGTTGAGTTTCTTCAGGTTGAAGATAACAACTCTGAGTCTTCAGAGTGGCATGCCTTTTGAGCATTTATTAGCAGCCCCCAAAGAGCTTTATACTATTGCCTGAGCAGCGCAGAGGCCTGTCCAAGAGACTAAGGATGAGATAGAGAGAGGCCTGGCTGGGGGCGCAGTAAAGAAGAAACTGTCCTGACTAAATAACTGTATCCTGAGCATTTCACTGGTTAACTTCGCTAGCAAATCCCTTAATCGTATCATATATGAGTTCTGTATAGCCCTTGTAATGAACTATTGAACCCAGTCAGAAGTAGAGTGCTTCGAATGGGATGTTTGGTAACAGAATAAGGTTTAAAAAAAAGATGGGAAGTGGAGGCATGGCTGACGCCTGTCTTGGGGCCATCAGTCTTAGAAGCTAGCCTTGAAACATGGCAAATGTGCTCCCACACTAACTGCTTACCCAGGACCGGCTAATGTTTCATTTTGTTGCATATGGATGGGGTGCCTCTGAGTAGCAATCCAATGAGTGGCACTGATAGCAACAGCAACAACCTGATTCTTAAACACAAGCTAATTTTTCATGTTCTAAATGAAATAATCTCCAAGCTATCTTATTAAGACAAACCAGGGTGTTCGGTTATTAAATAGTCTGCAACCTACTGGGTTTTGTTTTGTTTTTGCTAGCATGTTCATAAAGTACCTCTAAAAGTGTGCATATATTTATATGGCAATACACTAAGGTAGTAAATGGATTTCGGGCCTCTGCTCATGCCCTCCCTCAATGCAAGAAAGCTTTGTTCTAACAAACTGGCATTCTGTGATGTTCACCCTCCCAGTACAATCGCTGAAGACAAAATGGGTGCATAAGAAAATGTGATGAAGAAAGCTGATGGTGCCCAGCTATCAGAAGATATAGCATCTTGGGTCTTAAAGGCTTGACATTAAACAAGTGGCCATCTAGCAGCAAGCCCACATAGCAGAAGCACACCAGCTTGTGCGATCATGAGGTGTTGATGGGATCAAGTAACAGGTATCAGAAGACCCAAAACAAATAAACATATCGTTGGGAATGAGGGAGGTCAGAGCAGAGACCCGAAACCCCATCTGTAGACAATGGGACATCCACTCACAGAAGGGTCACAAGGAAGGGATGAGTCAACCAGGGCGCAGTACAGCACCGATAAAACACACACTATTCCTCTGGTTCCTTGAGGCTTCCTCATCCCCACTATCATGATCCTAGTCCTGCCTTTCACTGTGGACTAGACCGGAGCATGTACACAGGTACGGATAAGAGATCAGAGCTCATGACACAAGGAATCTAGTAACAGGAATGGGAGTAGCGATACCAGAAATGTAGGGGGATGGTGGGGAGAGGAGGGGAGGAAGGGGGAACCAATTGCAATGATCCACACATAACCACCACCACCCACTCACCCCTCCAACTCTCACCCAGGGAGACAAAAAACAGAAACTGTGGGGGGAAAGGAGACAGTGGTCAGTATAAGCTATGAAAATGATAATTTATAATTTATCAAGGGGTCAGTGGGGGGAGGGAAAAAGAGGACCTGATACCAAAGGCTCGATAGAAAGTAAATGTTTAGAAAATAATAATGGCAACATATGTACAAATATGCTTGCTACAACTGATGTATGGATTGTCATAAGAGTTGGAAGAACCCCCAATAAAATGATCTTTTAATAAAACAAAAAAGAAAGACTACATTAAAACTTGCTCTAAGGGAGAGTACTATTGACTGAAGAATAGTGACAAGCAGAGCAAATGCACAGCCTTCTGGACCTTTTGAATTTTAAATCATGTGAAAATACTACTTAATCATAAAAAGATGCATTTTCTATGTAAGCTTGTTGTTTGTTCATGTCAGTTGATTCTGACTCATGATTATTCTAGGATTTTCAGAGCAGTAACCTCTAAGAAGCAGGCCACCACACCTGTCTTCTAAGGCAGCTTTGGGTAGGTTCAAGCCTCTAATATTTCGGTTAGTAGTCAAGTCTTTAGTTATTTGTGCCACCCAAGGATGCTTATATGTAACTATAGAGTAACAATAACAGTACATTATTATTTTATACAGTACTACATAAATGATATACCCCAGCCCCAAAGCAGACCCACTGTCAGAGTTGATTTCAACTCATAGCAGCCCTGTATGGGGTTTCAAAGCCTGTACATCTTTATGGGAGGTGAGGGCCTTTTCTTTCTCCTGTGAAGTAGCTGGTGAGTTTGAACTGCTGACCTTGCAGTTAGCATTCCAATGCTTCCCCAACAACACTACCTGGGTTCATATATTATATATAATAATAAACATAAATTTATAAAATATAAAATGTCACAGGAGATTGAAAAGGTAAAAAACTCTTGAGAGAACATATGGATACAAAAATCTTAAACCACTTAACTTTATAAAGCCATCAAGATACAGCTAAAGATATGCTGTGTTTTTACACTTAATTAGCCTCCTGTGTAATACTGTGATTACCCAATCCTAAAATTGATTCTTTGCTTTGGGATGTGCTTTTGGAGGTCCCTCCAAATAATTATGTTCCAACATGCACTTTTAGCAACTCGTCATGACTGCCGCCTAACCTCCTGTAAGAGACTGTCGAAGACACGCCATTCTGAAGTGCATGAAGACATTGAGAATTAATGAGCGTGGGGAGAGAGGGATTAATGAGCGTGGGGAGAGAGGGGAGGCTGTCGGACTTCACCAGGCTTTGCTTATTCCTTTGTTTGCAGCCTCCCCTCGTGCTGAGATTGTGCCGTCAGTGACCCATTTATGGTCATTGTACAGAAGGCATCCAGCATTCTCCTGGGCACACAGAAGAAAGAGCAGCATGAGGTCTGGCTTCCCATATTCATAATGAGTCATGCGCTCTCTAGGCAACTCCAACATATCAGGATTAAAACAAGCAAACAAACAAGAAAACCAGAATAAAAAACAAAGTAAACACCAGGCCCTCTTGCACAAAAGAAAAAGACAGCATGTTAAGGCATGATGTTTAAGGAGCACTGAAGGAAGGCCATCTCCTGTAACATCACAGGAGCTTTGGAGGGGCAGTGGGCTGTGCCTTGGGTTGCTAAGCAAAAGGTCGGGGTTTCAAAACCACCAGTCCCTCCACAGAACGATGAGTCTTTCTCTTCCTGATCAACTGCTCTGGAAAGTCACAGGGACAGTTCCACCCTGTCCTATAGGATGCCTATGGGTCAGATTTTACTTGATGACTCTGTGTGTGTGTGTGCGCGCACACGCGTGCA